>NC_091741.1:10646665-10955428 GCF_043380555.1 Nothobranchius furzeri | reverse complement strand
CGCTCAGTCAGACCCAGTGTTGACATGTGTCAAGACGCTCCTCGGGCGTTTCTTGCTTGCGCCTCTCTCCTGGAGGCGCTCAGTCAGACCCAGAGGTGACATTTGGCAAGACGCTCCTCGGGCCTCTCTCCTGGAGGCGCTCAGTCAGACCCAGTGTTGACATGTGGCAAGACGCTCCTCGGGGCGCGTCTTGCTTGGGCCTCTCTCCTGGAGGCGCTCAGTCAGACCGAGTGCTGACATAAGGCAAGACGCTCCTCGGGGCGCGTCTTGCTTGGACCTCTCTCCTGGAGGCGCTCAGTCAGACCGAGTAGTGACATGTGGCAAGACGCTCCTCGGGGCGCGTCTTGCTTGGGCTTCTCTCCTGGAGGCCCTCAGTCAGACCCATTGTTGACATGTGGCAAGACGTTCCTCGGGGCGCTTCTTGCTTGGGCCTCTCTCCTGGAGGAGCTCAGTCAGACCGAGTGCTGACATGTGGCAAGACGCTCCTCAGGGCGCGTCTTGCTGGGGTCTCTCTCCTGGAGGTGCCCAATCAGACCCAGTGGTGACACGTGGCAAGACGCTCCTCTGGGCGCGTCTTGCTTGGGCCTCTCTCCTGGAGGAGCTCAGTCAGACCCAGTGGTGACACGTGGCAAGACGCTCCTCGGGGCGCATCTTGCTTGGGCCTCTCTCCTGGAGGCGCTAAGTCAGACCCAGTGTTGACACGTGGCAAGACGCTCCTCGGGGCGCGTCTTGCTTGGGCCTCTCTCCTGGAGGCGCTCAGTCAGACACAGTGTTTACATGTGGCAAGACACTCCTCGGGGCGCGTCTTGCTTGGGCTTCTCTCATGGAGGCCCTCAGTAAGACCCATTGTTGACATGTGGAAAGAAGCTCCTCGGGGCGCGTCTTGCTTTGGCTTCTCTCCTGGAGGCCCTCAGTCAGACCCATTGTTGACATGTGGCAAGACGCTCCTCGGGGCGCGTATTGCTTGGGCCTCTCTCCTGGATGCCCTCTGTCAGACCCACTGTTGACATGTGGCAAGACTCTCCTCGGGGCGCGTCTTGCTTGGACCTCTCTCCTGGAGGCGCTCAGTCAGACCGAGTAGTGACATGTGGCAAGACGCTCCTCGGGGCGCGTCTTGCTTGGGCTTCTCTCCTGGAGGCCCTCATTCAGACCCATTGTTGACATGTGGCAAGACGCTCCTCGGGGCGCTTCTTGCTTGGGCCTCTCTCCTGGAGGCGCTCAGTCAGACCCAGTGTTGACATGTGGCAAGACGCTCCTCGGGGCGCTTCTTGCTTGGGCCTCCCTCCTGGAGGTGCTCAATCAGACCCAGTGTTGACATGTGGCAAGACGCTCCTCGGGGCGCGTCTTGCTGGGTCTTCTCTCATGGAGACACTCAGTCAGACCCAGTGTTGACATGTGGCAAGATGCTCGTCGGGGCACGTCTTGCTTGGGCCTCTCTCCTGGAGGCGCTCAGTCAGACCCAGAGGAGACATGTGTCAAGACGCTCCTCCGGGCGCGTCTTGCTTGGGCCTCTCTCCTGGAGGCGCTCAGTCAGACCCAGTGTTCACATGTGGCAAGACGCTCCTCGGGGCGCGTCTTGCTTGGGCCTCTCTCCTGGAGGAGCTCAGTCAGACCCAGTGTTGACACGTGGCAAGACGCTCCTCGGGGCGAGTCTTGCTTGGGCCTCTCTCCTGGAGGCACTCAGTCAGACCCAGTGTTAGCATGTGGCAAGACACTCCTCGGGGCGCGTCTTGGTTGGGCCTCTCTCCTGGAGGCGCTCATTCAGACCCAGTGGTGACATGTGGCAAGACGCTCCTCGGGGCGCGTATTGCTTGGACCTCTCTCCTGAATGCCCTCTGTCAGACAGAGTGTTGACATGTGGCAAGACTCTCCTCGGGGCGCGTCTTGCTGGGGCCTCTCTCCTGGAGGCGCTCAGTAAGACCCAGTGCTGACATGTGGCAAGACGCTCCTCGGGGCGCTTCTTGCTTGGGCCTCTCTCCTGGAGGCGCTCAGTCAGACTGAGCAGTGACATGTGGCCTGACGCTCCTCGGGAAGCGTCTTGCTTGGGCCTCTCTCCTGGAGGCGCTCAGTCAGACCCAGTGGTGACATGTGGCAAGACACTCCTCGGGGCGCGTCTTGCTTGGGCCTCTCTCCTGCAGGCCCTCTGTCAGACCCAGTGTTGACATATGACAAGACGCTCCTCGGGGCGCGTCTTGCTTGGGCCTCTCTCCTGGAGGCGCTCAGTCAGAACCAGAGGTGACATGTGGCAAGACGCTCCTCGGGGCGCGTCTTGCTTGGGCCTCTCTCCCGGAAGCCCTCTGTCAGACCCAGTGTTGACATGTGGCAAGACGCTCCTCCGGGCGCATCTTGCTTGGGCCTCTCTCCTGGAGGCCCTCAGTCAGACCCATTGTTGACATTTGGCAAGACGCTCCTCGGGGCGCGTCTTGCTTGGGCCTCTCTCTTGGAGGCGCTCAGTCAGACCGAGTGCTGACATAAGGCAAGACGCTCCTCGGGGCGCGTCTTGCTGGGGCCTCTCTCCTAGAGGCGCTCAGTCAGACCCAGTGCTGACATGTGGCAAGACGCTCCTCGGGGCGCGTCTTGCTTGGGCCTCTCTCCTGGAGGCGCTCAGTCAGACCCAGTGTTGACATGTGGCAAGACGCTCCTCGGGGCGCGTCTTGCTTGGGCCTCTCTCCTGGAGGCGCTCAGTCAGACCCAGTGTTGACACGTGGCAAGACGCTCCTCGGGGCGCGTCTTGCTTGGGCCTCTCTCCTGGAGGCGCTCAGTCAGACCCAGTGTTGACACGTGGCAAGACGCTCCTCGGGGCGCGTCTTGCTTGGGCCTCTCTCCTGGAGGCGCTCAGTCAGACCCAGTGTTGGCATGTGGCAAGACGCTCCTCGGGGCGCGTCTTGGTTGGGCCTCTCTCCTGGAGGCGCTCATTCAGACCCAGTGGTGACATGTGGCAAGACGCTCCTCGGGGCGCGTATTGCTTCGGCCTCTCTCCTGAATGCCCTCTGTCAGACCGAGTGTTGACATGTGGCAAGACTCTCCTCGGGGTGCGTCTTGCTTGGGCTTCTCTCAAGGAGGCCCTCCGTCCGACCCAGTGTTGACATGTGTCAAGACGCTCCTCGGGGCGTGTCTTGCTTGGGCCTCTCTCCTGGAGGAGCTCAGTCAGACCCAGTGGTGACACGTGGCAAGACGCTCCTCGGGGCGCATCTTGCTTGGGCCTCTCTCCTGGAGGCGCTAAGTCAGACCCAGTGTTGACACGTGGCAAGACGCTCCTCGGGGCGCGTCTTGCTTGGGCCTCTCTCCTGGAGGCGCTCAGTCAGACACAGTGTTGACATGTGGCAAGACACTCCTCGGGGCGCGTCTTGCTTGGGCTTCTCTCATGGAGGCCCTCAGTAAGACCCATTGTTGACATGTGGAAAGAAGCTCCTCGGGGCGCGTCTTGCTTGGGCTTCTCTCATGGAGGCCCTCAATAAGACCCATTGTTGACATGTGGAAAGAAGCTCCTCGGTGCGCGTCTTGCTTTTGCTTCTTTCCTGGAGGCCCTCAGTCAGACCCATTGTTGACATTTGGCAAGACGCTCCTCGGGGCGCGTATTGCCTGGGCCTCTCTCCTGGATGCCCTCTGTCAGACCCAGTGTTGACATGTGGCAAGACTCTCCTCGGGGCGCGTCTTGCTTGGACCTCTCTCCTGGAGGCGCTCAGTCAGACCGAGTAGTGACATGTGGCAAGACGCTCCTCGGGGCGCGTCTTGCTTGGGCTTCTCTCCTGGAGGCCCTCAGTCAGACCCATTGTTGACATGTGGCAAGACGCTCCTCGGGGCGCTTCTTGCTTGGGCCTCTCTCCTGGAGGCGCTCAGTCAGACCGAGTGCTGACATGTGGCAAGACGCTCCTCAGGGCGCGTCTTGCTGGGGCCTCTCTCCTGGAGGCGCTCAGTCAGACCCAGTGTTGACATGTGTCAAGACGCTCCTCGGGCGTTTCTTGCTTGCGCCTCTCTCCTGGAGGCGCTCAGTCAGACCCAGAGGTGACATGTGGCAAGACGCTCCTCGGGCCTCTCTCCTGGAGGCGCTCAGTCAGACCCAGTGTTGACATGTGGCAAGACGCTCCTCGGGGCGCGTCTTGCTTGGGCCTCTCTCCTGGAGGCGCTCAGTCAGACCGAGTGCTGACATAAGGCAAGACGCTCCTCGGGGCGCGTCTTGCTGGGGCCTCTCTCCTGGAGGCCCTCAGTCAGACCCATTGTTGACATGTGGCAAGACGCTCCTCGGGGCGCGTCTTGCTTGGGCCTCTCTCCTGGAGGCGCTCAGTCAGACCGAGTGCTGACATAAGGCAAGACGCTCCTTGGGGCGCGTCTTGCTGGGGCCTCTCTCCTGGAGGCGCTCAGTCAGACCCAGTGCTGACATGTGGCAAGACGCTCCTCGGGGCGCGTCTTGCTTGGGCCTCTCTCCTGGAGGCGCTCAGTCAGACCCAGTGTTGACATGTGGCAAGACGCTCCTCGGGGCGCGTCTTGCTTGGGCCTCTCTCCTGGAGGCACTCAGTCAGACCCAGTGTTTACACGTGGCAAGACGCTCCTCGGGGCGCGTCTTGCTTGGGCCTCTCTCCTGGAGGCGCTCAGTCAGACCCAGTGTTTGCATGTGGCAAGACACTCCTCGGGGCGCGTCTTGGTTGGGCCTCTCTCCTGGAGGCGCTCATTCAGACCCAGTGGTGACATGTGGCAAGACGCTCCTCGGGGCGCGTCTTGCTTGGGCCTCTCTCCTGGAGGCGCTCAGTCAGACCGAGTAGTGACATGTGGCAAGACGCTCCTCGGGGCGCGTCTTGCTTGGGCTTCTCTCCTGGAGGCCCTCAGTCAGACCCATTGTTGACATGTGGCAAGACGCTCCTCGGGGCGCTTCTTGCTGGGGCCTCTCTCCTGGAGGCGCTCAGTCAGACCCAGTGTTGACATGTGTCAAGACGCTCCTCTGGCGTTTCTTGCTTGCGCCTCTCTCCTGGAGGCGCTCAGTCAGACCCAGAGGTGACATGTGGCAAGACGCTCCTCGGGCCTCTCTCGTGGAGGCGCTCAGTCAGACCCAGTGTTGACATGTGGCAAGACGCTCCTCGGGGCGCGTCTTGCTTGGGCCTCTCTCCTGGAGGCGCTCAGTCAGACCGAGTGCTGACATAAGGCAAGACGCTCCTCGGGGCGCGTCTTGCTGGGGCCTCTCTCCTGAAAGCCCTCAGTCAGACCCATTGTTGACATGTGGCAAGACGCTCCTCGGGGCGTGTCTTGCTTGGGCCTCTCTCCTGGAGGCGCTCAGTCAGACCGAGTGCTGACATAAGGCAAGACGCTCCTCGGGGCGCATCTTGCTGGGGCCTCTCTCCTGGAGGCGCTCAGTCAGAACCAGTGCTGACATGTGGCAAGACGCTCCTCGGGGCGCGTCTTGCTTGGGCCTCTCTCCTGGAGGCGCTCAGTCAGACCCAGTGTTGACATGTGGCAAGACGCTCCTCGGGGCGAGTCTTGCTTGGGCCTCTCTCCTGGAGGCACTCAGTCAGACCCAGTGTTCACACGTGGCAAGACGCTCCTCGGGGCGCGTCTTGCTTGGGCCTCTCTCCTGGAGGCGCTCAGTCAGACCCAGTGTTTGCATGTGGCAAGACACTCCTCGGGGCGCGTCTTGGTTGGGCCTTTCTCCTGGAGGCGCTCATTCAGACCCAGTGGTGACATGTGGCAAGACGCTCCTCGGGGTGCGTCTTGCTTGGGCCTCTCTCCTGGAGGCGCTCAGTCAGACCGAGTGCTGACATAAGGCAAGACGCTCCTCGGGGCGCGTCTTGCTGGGGCCTCTCTCCTGGAGGCGCTCAGTCAGACCCAGTGCTGACATGTGGCAAGACGCTCCTCGGGGCGCGTCTTGCTTGGGCCTCTCTCCTGGAGGCGCTCAGTCAGACCCAGTGTGGACATGTGCTAAGACGCTCCTCGGGGCGCGTCTTGCTTGTGCCTCTCTCCTGGAGGCACTCAGTCAGACCCAGTGTTCACACGTGGCAAGACGCTCCTCGGGGCGCGTCTTGCTTGGGCCTCTCTCCTGGAGGCGCTCAGTCGGACCCAGTGTTGGCAAGTGGCAAGACACTCCTCGGGGCGCGTCTTGGTTGGGCCTCTCTCCTGGAGGCGCTCATTCAGACCCAGTGGTGACATGTGGCAAGACTCTCCTCGGGGCGCGTATTGCATCCGCCTCTCTCCTGAATGACCTCTGTCAGACCGAGTGTTGACACGTGGCAAGACTCTCCTCGGGGCGCGTCTTGCTTGGGCTTCTCTCATGGAGGCCCTCAGTCCGACCCAGTGTTGACATGTGTCAAGACGCTCCTCGGGGCGTGTCTTGCTTGGGCTTCTCTCCTGGAGGCCCTCAGTCAGACCCATTGTTGACATGTGGCAAGACGCTCCTCGGGGCACGTCTTGCTTGGACCTCTCTCCTGGAGGCGCTCAGTTAGACCGAGTAGTGACATGTGGCAAGACGCTCCTTGGGGCGCGTCTTGCTTGGGCCTCTCTCCTGGAGGTCGCTCAGTCAGACCGAGTGCTGAAATAAGGCAAGACGCTCCTCGGGGCGCGTCTTGCTGGGGTCTCTCTCCTGGAGGTGCCCAATCAGACCCAGTGGTGACACGTGGCAAGACGCTCCTCTGGGCGCGTCTTGCTTGGGCCTCTCTCCTGGAGGAGCTCAGTCAGACCCAGTGGTGACACGTGGCAAGACGCTCCTCGGGGCGCATCTTGCTTGGGCCTCTCTCCTGGAGGCGCTAAGTCAGACCCAGTGTTGACACGTGGCAAGACGCTCCTCGGGGCGCATCTTGCTTGGGCCTCTCTCCTGGAGGCGCTCAGTCAGACACAGTGTTTACATGTGGCAAGACACTCCTCGGGGCGCGTCTTGCTTGGGCTTCTCTCATGGAGGCCCTCAGTAAGACCCATTGTTGACATGTGGAAAGAAGCTCCTCGGGGCGCGTCTTGCTTTGGCTTCTCTCCTGGAGGCCCTCAGTCAGACCCATTGTTGACATGTGGCAAGACGCTCCTCGGGGCGCGTATTGCTTGGGCCTCTCTCCTGGATGCCCTCTGTCAGACCCACTGTTGACATGTGGCAAGACTCTCCTCGGGGCGCGTCTTGCTTGGACCTCTCTCCTGGAGGCGCTCAGTCAGACCGAGTAGTGACATGTGGCAAGACGCTCCTCGGGGCGCGTCTTGCTTGGGCTTCTCTCCTGGAGGCCCTCATTCAGACCCATTGTTGACATGTGGCAAGACGCTCCTCGGGGCGCTTCTTGCTTGGGCCTCTCTCCTGGAGGCGCTCAGTCAGACCCAGTGTTGACATGTGGCAAGACGCTCCTCGGGGCGCTTCTTGCTTGGGCCTCTCTCCTGGAGGTGCTCAATCAGACCCAGTGTTGACATGTGGCAAGACGCTCCTCGGGGCGCGTCTTGCTGGGTCTTCTCTCATGGAGACACTCAGTCAGACCCAGTGTTGACATGTGGCAAGATGCTCGTCGGGGCACGTCTTGCTTGGGCCTCTCTCCTGGAGGCGCTCAGTCAGACCCAGAGGAGACATGTGTCAAGACGCTCCTCCGGGCGCGTCTTGCTTGGGCCTCTCTCCTGGAGGCGCTCAGTCAGACCCAGTGTTCACATGTGGCAAGACGCTCCTCGGGGCGCGTCTTGCTTGGGCCTCTCTCCTGGAGGAGCTCAGTCAGACCCAGTGTTGACACGTGGCAAGACGCTCCTCGGGGCGAGTCTTGCTTGGGCCTCTCTCCTGGAGGCACTCAGTCAGACCCAGTGTTAGCATGTGGCAAGACACTCCTCGGGGCGCGTCTTGGTTGGGCCTCTCTCCTGGAGGCGCTCATTCAGACCCAGTGGTGACATGTGGCAAGACGCTCCTCGGGGCGCGTATTGCTTGGACCTCTCTCCTGAATGCCCTCTGTCAGACAGAGTGTTGACATGTGGCAAGACTCTCCTCGGGGCGCGTCTTGCTGGGGCCTCTCTCCTGGAGGCGCTCAGTAAGACCCAGTGCTGACATGTGGCAAGACGCTCCTCGGGGCGCTTCTTGCTTGGGCCTCTCTCCTGGAGGCGCTCAGTCAGACTGAGCAGTGACATGTGGCCTGACGCTCCTCGGGAAGCGTCTTGCTTGGGCCTCTCTCCTGGAGGCGCTCAGTCAGACCCAGTGGTGACATGTGGCAAGACACTCCTCGGGGCTCGTCTTGCTTGGGCCTCTCTCCTGCAGGCCCTCTGTCAGACCCAGTGTTGACATATGACAAGACGCTCCTCGGGGCGCGTCTTGCTTGGGCCTCTCTCCTGGAGGCGCTCAGTCAGAACCAGAGGTGACATGTGGCAAGACGCTCCTCGGGGCGCGTCTTGCTTGGGCCTCTCTCCTGGAAGCCCTCTGTCAGACCCAGTGTTGACATGTGGCAAGACGCTCCTCCGGGCGCATCTTGCTTGGGCCTCTCTCCTGGAGGCCCTCAGTCAGACCCATTGTTGACATTTGGCAAGACGCTCCTCGGGGCGCGTCTTGCTTGGGCCTCTCTCCTGGAGGCGCTCAGTCAGACCGAGTGCTGACATAAGGCAAGACGCTCCTCGGGGCGCGTCTTGCTGGGGCCTCTCTCCTGGAGGCGCTCAGTCAGACCCAGTGCTGACATGTGGCAAGACGCTCCTCGGGGCGCGTCTTGCTTGGGCCTCTCTCCTGGAGGCGCTCAGTCAGACCCAGTGTTGACATGTGGCAAGACGCTCCTCGGGGCGCGTCTTGCTTGGGCCTCTCTCCTGGAGGCGCTCAGTCAGACCCAGTGTTGACACGTGGCAAGACGCTCCTCGGGGCGCGTCTTGCTTGGGCCTCTCTCCTGGAGGCGCTCAGTCAGACCCAGTGTTGGCATGTGGCAAGACACTCCTCGGGGCGCGTCTTGGTTGGGCCTCTCTCCTGGAGGCGCTCATTCAGACCCAGTGGTGACATGTGGCAAGACGCTCCTCGGGGCGCGTATTGCTTCGGCCTCTCTCCTGAATGCCCTCTGTCAGACCGAGTGTTGACATGTGACAAGACTCTCCTCGGGGTGCGTCTTGCTTGGGCTTCTCTCAAGGAGGCCCTCCGTCCGACCCAGTGTTGACACGTGGCAAGACGCTCCTCGGGGCGCATCTTGCTTGGGCCTCTCTCCTGGAGGCGCTCAGTCAGACACAGTGTTTACATGTGGCAAGACACTCCTCGGGGCGCGTCTTGCTTGGGCTTCTCTCATGGAGGCCCTCAGTAAGACCCATTGTTGACATGTGGAAAGAAGCTCCTCGGGGCGCGTCTTGCTTTGGCTTCTCTCCTGGAGGCCCTCAGTCAGACCCATTGTTGACATGTGGCAAGACGCTCCTCGGGGCGCGTATTGCTTGGGCCTCTCTCCTGGATGCCCTCTGTCAGACCCACTGTTGACATGTGGCAAGACTCTCCTCGGGGCGCGTCTTGCTTGGACCTCTCTCCTGGAGGCGCTCAGTCAGACCGAGTAGTGACATGTGGCAAGACGCTCCTCGGGGCGCGTCTTGCTTAGGCTTCTCTCCTGGAGGCCCTCATTCAGACCCATTGTTGACATGTGGCAAGACGCTCCTCGGGGCGCTTCTTGCTTGGGCCTCTCTCCTGGAGGCGCTCAGTCAGACCCAGTGTTGACATGTGGCAAGACGCTCCTCGGGGCGCTTCTTGCTTGGGCCTCTCTCCTGGAGGTGCTCAATCAGACCCAGTGTTGACATGTGGCAAGACGCTCCTCGGGGCGCGTCTTGCTGGGTCTTCTCTCATGGAGACACTCAGTCAGACCCAGTGTTGACATGTGGCAAGATGCTCGTCGGGGCACGTCTTGCTTGGGCCTCTCTCCTGGAGGCGCTCAGTCAGACCCAGAGGAGACATGTGTCAAGACGCTCCTCCGGGCGCGTCTTGCTTGGGCCTCTCTCCTGGAGGCGCTCAGTCAGACCCAGTGTTCACATGTGGCAAGACGCTCCTCGGGGCGCGTCTTGCTTGGGCCTCTCTCCTGGAGGAGCTCAGTCAGACCCAGTGTTGACACGTGGCAAGACGCTCCTCGGGGCGAGTCTTGCTTGGGCCTCTCTCCTGGAGGCACTCAGTCAGACCCAGTGTTAGCATGTGGCAAGACACTCCTCGGGGCGCGTCTTGGTTGGGCCTCTCTCCTGGAGGCGCTCATTCAGACCCAGTGGTGACATGTGGCAAGACGCTCCTCGGGGCGCGTATTGCTTGGACCTCTCTCCTGAATGCCCTCTGTCAGACAGAGTGTTGACATGTGGCAAGACTCTCCTCGGGGCGCGTCTTGCTGGGGCCTCTCTCCTGGAGGCGCTCAGTAAGACCCAGTGCTGACATGTGGCAAGACGCTCCTCGGGGCGCTTCTTGCTTGGGCCTCTCTCCTGGAGGCGCTCAGTCAGACTGAGCAGTGACATGTGGCCTGACGCTCCTCGGGAAGCGTCTTGCTTGGGCCTCTCTCCTGGAGGCGCTCAGTCAGACCCAGTGGTGACATGTGGCAAGACACTCCTCGGGGCTCGTCTTGCTTGGGCCTCTCTCCTGCAGGCCCTCTGTCAGACCCAGTGTTGACATATGACAAGACGCTCCTCGGGGCGCGTCTTGCTTGGGCCTCTCTCCTGGAGGCGCTCAGTCAGAACCAGAGGTGACATGTGGCAAGACGCTCCTCGGGGCGCGTCTTGCTTGGGCCTCTCTCCTGGAAGCCCTCTGTCAGACCCAGTGTTGACATGTGGCAAGACGCTCCTCCGGGCGCATCTTGCTTGGGCCTCTCTCCTGGAGGCCCTCAGTCAGACCCATTGTTGACATTTGGCAAGACGCTCCTCGGGGCGCGTCTTGCTTGGGCCTCTCTCCTGGAGGCGCTCAGTCAGACCGAGTGCTGACATAAGGCAAGACGCTCCTCGGGGCGCGTCTTGCTGGGGCCTCTCTCCTGGAGGCGCTCAGTCAGACCCAGTGCTGACATGTGGCAAGACGCTCCTCGGGGCGCGTCTTGCTTGGGCCTCTCTCCTGGAGGCGCTCAGTCAGACCCAGTGTTGACATGTGGCAAGACGCTCCTCGGGGCGCGTCTTGCTTGGGCCTCTCTCCTGGAGGCGCTCAGTCAGACCCAGTGTTGACACGTGGCAAGACGCTCCTCGGGGCGCGTCTTGCTTGGGCCTCTCTCCTGGAGGCGCTCAGTCAGACCCAGTGTTGGCATGTGGCAAGACACTCCTCGGGGCGCGTCTTGGTTGGGCCTCTCTCCTGGAGGCGCTCATTCAGACCCAGTGGTGACATGTGGCAAGACGCTCCTCGGGGAGCGTATTGCTTCGGCCTCTCTCCTGAATGCCCTCTGTCAGACCGAGTGTTGACATGTGGCAAGACTCTCCTCGGGGTGCGTCTTGCTTGGGCTTCTCTCAAGGAGGCCCTCCGTCCGACCCAGTGTTGACATGTGTCAAGACGCTCCTCGGGGCGTGTCTTGCTTGGGCCTCTCTCCTGGAGGAGCTCAGTCAGACCCAGTGGTGACACGTGGCAAGACGCTCCTCGGGGCGCATCTTGCTTGGGCCTCTCTCCTGGAGGCGCTAAGTCAGACCCAGTGTTGACACGTGGCAAGACGCTCCTCGGGGCGCGTCTTGCTTGGGCCTCTCTCCTGGAGGCGCTCAGTCAGACACAGTGTTGACATGTGGCAAGACACTCCTCGGGGCGCGTCTTGCTTGGGCTTCTCTCATGGAGGCCCTCAGTAAGACCCATTGTTGACATGTGGAAAGAAGCTCCTCGGGGCGCGTCTTGCTTTGGCTTCTCTCCTGGAGGCCCTCAGTCAGACCCATTGTTGACATGTGGCAAGACGCTCCTCGGGGCGCGTTTTGCTTGGGCCTCTCTCCTGGATACCCTCTGTCAGACCCAGTGTTGACATGTGGCAAGACGCTCCTCGGGGCGCTTCTTGCTTGGGCCTCTCTCCTGGAGGCGCTCAGTCAGACCGAGTGCTGACATGTTGCAAGACGCTCCTCGGGGCGCGTCTTGCTGGGGCCTCTCTCCTGGAGGCGCTCAGTCAGACCTAGTGTTGACATGTGTCAAGACGCTCCTCGGGCGTTTCTTGCTTGCGCCTCTCTCCTGGAGGCGCTCAGTCAGACCCAGAGGTGCCATGTGGCAAGACGCTCCTCGGGCCTCTCTCCTGGAGGCTAGCCCAAGCAAGATGCTCCTCTGGGCGCGTCTTGCTTGGGCTTCTCTCCTGGAGGCCCTCAGTCAGACCCATTGTTGACATGTGGCAAGACACTCCTCGGGGCGCGTCTTGCTTGGGCCTCTCTAATGGAGGCGCTCAGTCAGACCGAGTGCTGACATAAGGCAAGACGCGCCCCGAGGAGCGTCTTGCCACGTGTCAACACTGGGTCTGATTGAGGGCCTTCTGGAGAGAGGCCCAAGCAAGACGCGCCCCGAGGAGCGTCTTGCCACATGTCAGCACTCGGTCGGACTGAGCGCCTCCAGGAGAGAGGCCAAAGCAAGACGAGCCCCGAGGAGCGTCTTGACACATGTCAACACTGGGTCTGACAGAGTGTATTCAGGAGAGAGGCCCAAGCAAGACACGCCCCGAGGAGCGTCTTGCCACATGTCATTACTCGGTCTGACTGAGCGCCTCCAGGAGAGAGGTCCAAGCAAGACGCGCCCCGAGGAGAGTCTTGCCACATGTCACTACTCGGTCTAACTGAGCGCCTCCAGGAGAGAGGTCCAAGCAAGACGCGCCCCGAGGAGCGTCTTGCCAAATGTCACTACTCGGTCTGACTGAGCGCCTCCAGGAGGGAGGTCCAAGCAAGACGCGCCCCGAGGAGCATCTTGCCACATGTCACTACTCGGTCTGACTGAGCGCCTCCAGGAGAGAGGCCCAAGCAAGACGTGCCCCGAGGAGCGTCTTGCCACATGTCAACAATGGGTCTGACTGAGGGCCTCCAGGAGAGAAGCCCAAGCAAGACGCGCCCAGAGGAGCATCTTGCCACATGTCAACACTGGGTCGGACTGAGGAACTCCATGAGAGAAGCCCAAGCAAGACGCGGCCCGAGGAGAGTCTTGCCACATGTCAACACTCGGTCTGACAGAGGGCATTAAGGAGAGAGGCCCAAGCAATACGCGCCCCGAGGAGCATCTTGCCACATGTCACTACTCGGTCCTACTGAGCGCCTCCAGGAGAGAGGCCCAAGCAAGACGCGCCCCGAGGAGTGTCTTGCCACATGCCAACACTGGGTCTGACTGAGCGCCTCCAGGAGAGAGGCCCAAGCAAGACGCGCCCCGAGGAGCGTCTTGCCACGTGTCAACACTGGGTCTGACTGAGCGCCTCCAGGAGAGAGGCCCAAGCAAGACGCGCCCCGAGGAGCGTCTTGCCACAGTTGAACACTGGGTCTGACTGAGCGCCTCCAGGAGAGAGGCCCAAGCAAGACGCGCCCGGAGGAGCGTCTTGCAACATGTCAGCACTCGGTCTGACTGAGCGCCTCCAGCAGAGAGGCCCAAGCAAGACGCGCCCCGAGGAGCGTCTTGACACATGTCTCCTCTGGGTCTGACTGAGCGCCTCCAGGAGAGAGGCCCAAGCAAGACGTGCCCCGACGAGCATCTTGCCACATGTCAACACTGGGTCTGACTGAGTGCCTCCATGAGAGAAGCCCCAGCAAGACGCGCCCCGAGGAGCGTCTTGCCACATGTCAACACTGGGTCTGACTGAGCACCTCCAGGAGAGAGGCCCAAGCAAGAAGCGCCCCGAGGAGCATCTTGCCACATGTCAACACTGGGTCTGACTGAGCGCCTCCAGGAGAGAGGCGCAAGCAAGAAACGCCCGAGGAGCGTCTTGACACATGTCAACACTGGGTCTGACTGAGCGCCTCCAGGAGAGAGGCCCCAGCAAAGACGCGCCCCGAGGAGCGTCTTGCCACATGTCAACAATGGGTCTGACTGAGGGCCTCCAGGAGAGAGGCCCAAGCAAGACGCGCCCCGAGGAACGTCTTGCCACATGTCAACACTGGGTCTAATTGAGCCTCTCCAGGAGAGAGGCCCAAGCAAGACGCGCCCCGAGGAGCGTCTTGCCACATGTCACTACTCAGACTGACTGAGCGCCTCCAGGAGAGAGGTCCAAGCAAGACGTGCCCCGAGGAGAGTCTTGCCACATGTCAACACTGGGTCTGACAGAGGGCATCCAGGAGAGAGGCCCAAGCAATACGCGCCCCGAGGAGCTTCTTTCCACATGTCAACAATGGGTCTTACTGAGGGCCTCCATGAGAGAAGCCCAAGCAAGACGCGCCCCGAGGAGTGTCTTGCCACATGTCAACACTGTGTCCGACTGAGCACCTCCAGGAGAGAGGCCCAAGCAAGACGCGCCCCGAGGAGCGTCTTGCCACGTGTCAACACTGGGTCTGACTTAGCGCCTCCAGGAGAGAGGCCCAAGCAAGATGCGCCCCGAGGAGCGTCTTGCCACGTGTCACCACTGGGTCTAACTGAGCTCCTCCAGGAGAGAGGCCCAAGCAAGACGCGCCCAGAGGAGCGTCTTGCCATGTGTCACCACTGGGTCTGATTGAGCACCTCCAGTAGAGAGGCCACAGCAAGACGCGCCCCGAGGAGCGTCTTGCCTTATGTCAGCACTCGGTCTGACTGAGCGCCTCCAGGAGTGAGGCACAAGCAAGACGCGCCCCGAGGAGCGTCTTGCTACATGTCACTACTCGGTCTAACTGAGCGCCTCCAGGAGAGAGGTCCAAGCAAGACGCGCCCCGAGGAGCGTCTTGCCACATGTCACTACTCGGTCTGACTGAGCGCCTCCAGGAGAGAGGCCCAAGCAAGACGTGCCCCGAGGAGCGTCTTGCCACATGTCAACACTGGGTCTGACTGAGGGCCTCCAGGAGAGAAGCCCAAGCAAGACACGCCCCGAGGAGCGTCTTGACACATGTCAACACTGTGTCGGACTGAGGGCCTCCATGAGAGAAGCCCAAGCAAGACGCGCCCCGAGGAGAGTCTTGCCACATGTCAACACTCGGTCTGACAGAGGGCATTCAGGAGAGAGGCCGAAGCAATACGCGCCCCGAGGAGCGTCTTGCCACATGTCACCACTGGGTCTGAATGAGCGCCTCCAGGAGAGAGGCCCAACCAAGACGCGCCCCGAGGAGTGTCTTGCCACATGCCAACACTGGGTCTGACTGAGCGCCTCCAGCAGAGAGGCCCAAGCAAGACGCGCCCTGAGGAGCGTCTTGCCACGTGTCAACACTGGGTCTGACTGAGCGCCTCCGGGAGAGAGGCCCAAGCAAGACGCGCCCAGAGGAGCGTCTTGCCACATGTCAACACTGGGTCTGACTGAGCGCCTCCAGGAGAGAGGCCCAAGCAAGACACGCCCCGAGGAGCGTCTTGAAACATGTCAACACTGGGTCGGACTGAGGGCCTCCATGAGAGAAGACCAAGCAAGACGCGCCCCGAGGAGAGTCTTGCCACATGTCAACACTCGGTCTGACTGAGCGCCTCCAGGAGAGAGGCCCAAGCAAGACGCGCCCCGAGGAGCGTCTTGCCACATGTCAACACTGGGTCTGACTGAGTGCCTCCATGAGAGAAGCCCCAGCAAGACGCGCCCCGAGGAGCGTCTTGCCACATGTCAACACTGGGTCTGACTGAGCACCTCCAGGAGAGAGGCCCAAGCAAGAAGCGCCCCGAGGAGCGTCTTGCCACATGTCAACACTGGGTCTGACTGAGCGCCTCCAGGAGAGAGGCGCAAGCAAGAAACGCCCGAGGAGCGTCTTGACACATGTCAACACTGGGTCTGACTGAGCGCCTCCAGGAGAGAGGCCCCAGCAAAGACGCGCCCCGAGGAGCGTCTTGCCACATGTCAACAATGGGTCTGACTGAGGGCCTCCAGGAGAGAGGCCCAAGCAAGACGCGCCCCGAGGAACGTCTTGCCACATGTCAACACTGGGTCTAATTGAGCCTCTCCAGGAGAGAGGCCCAAGCAAGACGCGCCCCGAGGAGCGTCTTGCCACATGTCACTACTCGGACTGACTGAGCGCCTCCAGGAGAGAGGTCCAAGCAAGACGTGCCCCGAGGAGAGTCTTGCCACATGTCAACACTGGGTCTGACAGAGGGCATCCAGGAGAGAGGCCCAAGCAATACGCGCCCCGAGGAGCTTCTTTCCACATGTCAACAATGGGTCTTACTGAGGGCCTCCATGAGAGAAGCCCAAGCAAGACGCGCCCCGAGGAGTGTCTTGCCACATGTCAACACTGTGTCCGACTGAGCACCTCCAGGAGAGAGGCCCAAGCAAGACGCGCCCCGAGGAGCGTCTTGCCACGTGTCAACACTGGGTCTGACTTAGCGCCTCCAGGAGAGAGGCCCAAGCAAGATGCGCCCCGAGGAGCGTCTTGCCACGTGTCACCACTGGGTCTAACTGAGCTCCTCCAGGAGAGAGGCCCAAGCAAGACGTGCCCAGAGGAGCGTCTTGGAATGTGTCACCACTGGGTCTGATTGAGCACCTCCAGTAGAGAGGCCACAGCAAGACGCGCCCCGAGGAGCGTCTTGCCTTATGTCAGCACTCGGTCTGACTGAGCGCCTCCAGGAGTGAGGCACAAGCAAGACGCGCCCCGAGGAGCGTCTTGCTACATGTCACTACTCGGTCTAACTGAGCGCCTCCAGGAGAGAGGTCCAAGCAAGACGCGCCCCGAGGAGCGTCTTGCCACATGTCACTACTCGGTCTGACTGAGCGCCTCCAGGAGAGAGGCCCAAGCAAGACGTGCCCCGAGGAGCGTCTTGCCACATGTCAACAATGGGTCTGACTGAGGGCCTCCAGGAGAGAAGCCCAAGCAAGACGCGCCCAGAGGAGCGTCTTGCCACATGTGAACACTGGGTCTGACTGAGCGCCTCCAGGAGAGAGGCCCAAGCAAGACACGCCCCGAGGAGCATCTTGACACATGTCAACACTGTGTCGGACTGAGGGCCTCCATGAGAGAAGCCCAAGCAAGACGCGCCCCGAGGAGAGTCTTGCCACATGTCAACACTCGGTCTGACAGAGGGCATTCAGGAGAGAGGCCGAAGCAATACGCGCCCCGAGGAGCGTCTTGCCACATGTCACCACTGGGTCTGAATGAGCGCCTCCAGGAGAGAGGCCCAACCAAGACGCACCCCGAGGAGTGTCTTGCCACATGCCAACACTGGGTCTGACTGAGCGCCTCCAGCAGAGAGGCCCAAGCAAGACGCGCCCAGAGGAGCGTCTTGCCACATGTCAACACTGGGTCTGACTGAGCGCCTCCAGGAGAGAGGCCCAAGCAAGACACGTCCCGAGGAGCGTCTTGAAACATGTCAACACTGGGTCGGACTGAGGGCCTCCATGAGAGAAGCCCAAGCAAGACGCGCCCCGAGGAGAGTCTTGCCACATGTCAACACTCGGTCTGACAGAGGGCATTCAGGAGAGAGGCCGAAGCAATACGCGCCCCGAGGAGCGTCTTGCCACATGTCACCACTGGGTCTGAATGAGCGCCTCCAGGAGAGAGGCCCAACCAAGACGCGCCCCGAGGAGTGTCTTGCCACATGTCAACACTGGGTCTGACTGAGCGCCTCCAGGAGAGAGGCCCAAGCAAGACGCGCCCCGAGGAGCGTCTTGCCACATGTCAACACTGGGTCTGACTGAGCGCCTCCAGGAGAGAGGCCCAATCAAGACGCGCCCCGAGGAGCGTCTTGCCACATGTCAACACTGGGTCTGACTGAGCGCCTCCAGGAGAGAGGCCCAAGCAAGACGAGCCCCGAGGAGCGTCTTGCCACATGTCAACAATGTGTCTGACTGAGGGCCTCCAGGAGAGAGGCCCAAGCAAGTTGCGCCCGGAGGAGCGTCTTGCCACATGTCAACACTGGGTCTGACAGAGGGCCTCCAGGAGAGAGGCCCAAGCAAGACGCACCCCGAGGAGCGTCTTGCCACATGTCATCTCTGGTTCTGACTGAGCCTCTCCAGGAGAGAGGCCCAAGCAAGACGCGCCCCGAGGAGCGTCTTGTCACATGTCAACACTGGGTCTGTCTGAGCGCCTCCAGGAGAGAAGCCCAAGCAAGACGCGCCCCGAGAAGCGTCTTGCCACATGTCAACAATGGGTCTGACTGAGGGCCTCCAGGAGAGAGGCCCAAGCAAGACGCGCCCCGAGGAGCGTCTTGACACATGTCAACACTGGGTATGACTGAGGGCCTCCAGGAGAGAGGCCCAAGCAAGACGTGCCCCGAGGAGTGTCTTGCCACATGTCACCACTGGGTCTGACTGAGCGCCTCCAGGAGAGAGGCCCAAGCAAGACGCGCCCCGGGGAGCGTCAGGCCACATGTCACTACTCAGTCTGACTGAGCGCCTCCAGGAGAGAGGCCCAAGCAAGACGCGCCCTGAGGAGCGTCTTGCCACATGTCAGCACTCGGTCTAACTGAGCGCCTCCAGGAGAAAGGCCCAAGCAAGACGCGCCCTGAGGAGCGTCTTGCCACATGTCCACAATGGGTCTGACTGAAGGCCTCCAGGAGAGAGGCCCAAGCAAGATGCGCCCGGAGGAGCGTCTTGCCACATGTCAACACTGGGTCTGACAGAGGGCCTCCAGGAGAGAGGCCCAAGCAAGACGCGCCCCGAGGAGCGTATTTCCACATGTCAGCACTCGGTCTGACTGTGCGCCTCCAGGAGAGAGGCCCAAGCAAGACGCGCCGAAAGGAGCGTCTTGCAACATGTCAACAATGGGTCTGACTGAGCGCCTCCAGGAGAGAGGCCCAAGCAACACGCGCCCCGAGGAGCGTCAGGCCACATGTCACTACTCAGTCTGACTGAGCACCTCCAGGAGAGAGGCCCAAGCAAGACGCGCCCCGAGGAGCGTCTTGCCACGTGTCAACACTGGGTCTGATTGAGGGCCTTCTGGAGAGAGGCCCAAGCAAGACGCGCCCCGAGGAGCGTCTTGCCACATGTCAACAATGGGTCTTACTGAGGGCCTCCAGGAGAGAAGCCCAAGCAACACGCGCCCCGAGGAGCTTCATGCCACATGTCAGCACTCGGTCTGACTGAGCGCCTCCAGGAGAGAGGCCAAAGCAAGACGCGCCCCGAGGAGCGTCTTGACACATGTCAACACTGGGTCTGACAGAGGGCCTCCATGAGAGAGGCCCAAGCAAGACGCGCCCCGAGGAGTGTCTTGCCACATGTCAACACTGGGTCTGACTGAGCGGCTCCAGGAGAGAGGCCCAAGCAAGATGCGGCCCGAGGAGCGTCTTGCCACGTGTCAACACTGGGTCTGACTGAGCGCCTCCAGGAGAGAGGCCCAAGCAAGATGCGCCCCGAGGAGCGTCTTGCCACATGTCACCACTGGGTCTGACTGAGCGCCTCCAGGAGAGAGGCCCAAGCAAGAAGCGCCCCGAGGAGCGTCTTGCCTTATGTCAGCACTCGGTCTGACTGAGCGCCTCCAGGAGAGAGGCCCAAGCAAGACGCGCCCCGAGGAGCGTCTTGCGACATGACACTACTCGGTCTGACTGAGGGCCTCCAGGAGAGAAGCCCAAGCAAGACGCGCCCCGAGGAGAGTCAGGCCACATGTCAACACTGGGTCTGACTGAGCGCCTCCAGGAGAGAGGCCCCAGCAAGACGCGCCCCGAGGAGCGTCTTGCCACATGTCAGCACTCGGTCTGACTGAGCGCCTCCAGGAGAGAAGCCCAAGCAAGAAGCGCCCCGAGGAGCTTCTTGCCACATGTCAACAATGGGTCTGACTGAGGGCCTCCAGGAGAGAGGCCAAAGCAAGACGCGCCCCGAGGAGCGTCTTGCGACATGTCACTACTCGGTCTAACTGAGCGCCTCCAGGAGAGAGGTCCAAGCAAGACGCACCCCGAGGAGCGTCTTGCCACATGTCACTACTCGGTCTGACTGAGGGCCTCCAGGAGAGAGGCCCAAGCAAGACGTGCCCCGAGGAGCGTCTTGCCACATGTCAACAATGGGTCTGACTGAGGGCCTCCAGGAGAGAAGCCCAAGCAAGATGCGCCCCGAGGAGCGTCTTGCCACATGTCAGCACTCGGTCTGACTGAGCGCCTCCAGGAGAGAGGCCCAAGCAAGAAGCGCCCCGAGGAGCTTCTTGCCACATGTCAACAATGGGTCTGACTGAGGGCCTCCAGGAGAGAAGCCCAAGCAAGACGCGCCCCGAGGAGCGTCTTGCCACATGTCAACACTGGGTCTAATTGAGCGCCTCCAGGAGAGAGGCCCAAGCAAGACATACCCCGATGAGCGTCTTGCCACATGTCACTACTCGGTCTGACTGAGCGCCTCCAGGACAGAGGTCCAAGCAACACGTGCCCCGAGGAGCGTCTTGCCACATGTCAACAATGGGTCTGACTGAGGGCCTCCAGGAGAGAAGCCCAAGCAAGAAGCGCCCCGAGGAGCGTCTTGCCACATGTCAACACTGGGTCTGACTGAGCGCCTCCAGGAGAGAGGCCCAAGCAAGACACGCCCCGAGGAGCGTCTTGACACATGTCAACACTGGGTCTGACTGAGGGCCTCCATGAGAGAAGCCCAAGCAAGACGCGCCCCGAGGAGAGTCTTGCCACATGTCAACACTGGGTCTGACAGAGGGCATCCAAGAGAGAGGCCCAAGCAAGACGCGCCCCGAGGAGTGTCTTGCAACATGTCAACACTGTGTCTGACTGAGCGCCTCCAGGAGAGAGGCCCAAGCAAGACACGCCCCGAGGAGCGTCTTGCCACGTGTCAACACTGGGTCTGACTTAGCGCCTCCAGGAGAGAGGCCCAAGAAAGATGCGCCTCGAGGAGCGTCTTGCCACTTGTCACCACTGGGTCTGACTGAGCTCCTCCAGGAGAGAGGCCCAAGCAAGACGCGCCCAGAGGAGCGTCTTGCCACGTGTCACCACTGGGTCTGATTGAGCACCTCCAGGAGAGAGGCCCCAGCAAGACGCGCCCCGAGGAGCGTCTTGCCTTATGTTAGCACTCGGTCTGACTGAGCGCCTCCAGGAGAGAGGCCCAAGCAAGACGCGCCCCGAGGAGCGTCTTGCCAAATGTCACTACTCGGTCTGACTGAGCGCCTCCAGGAGGGAGGTCCAAGCAAGACGCGCCCCGAGGAGCGTCTTGCCACATGTCACTACTCGGTCTGACTGAGCGCCTCCAGGAGAGAGGCCCAAGCAAGACGTGCCCCGAGGAGCGTCTTGCCACATGTCAACAATGGGTCTGACTGAGGGCCTCCAGGAGAGAAGCCCAAGCAAGACGCGCCCCGAGGAGCCTCTTGCCACATGTCAACACTGGGTCTGACTGAGCGCCTCCAGGAGAGAGGCCCAAGCAAGACACGCCCCGAGGAGCGTCTTGACATATGTCAACACTGGGTCGGACTGAGGGCCTCCATGAGAGAAGCCCAAGCAAGACGCGCCCCGAGGAGAGTCTTGCCACATGTCAACACTCGGTATGACAGAGGGCATTCAGGAGAGAGGCCCAAGCAATGAGCGCCCCGAGGAGCGTCTTGCCTTATGTCAGCACTCGGTCTTACTGAGCGCCTCCAGGAGAGAGGCCCAAGCAAGACGCGCCCCGAGGAGCGTCTTGCCACATGTCAACAATGGGTCTGACTGAGGGCCTCCAGGAGAGAGGCCCCAGCAAGACGCGCCCCGAGGAGCATCTTGACATATGTCAACACTGGGTCGGACTGAGGGCCTCCATGAGAGAAGCCCAAGCAAGACGCGCCCCGAGGAGAGTCTTGCCACATGTCAACACTCGGTATGACAGAGGGCATTCAGGAGAGAGGCCCAAGCAATGAGCGCCCCGAGGAGCGTCTTGCCTTATGTCAGCACTCGGTCTTACTGAGCGCCTCCAGGAGAGAGGCCCAAGCAAGACGCGCCCCGAGGAGCGTCTTGCCACATGTCAACAATGGGTCTGACTGAGGGCCTCCAGGAGAGAGGCCCCAGCAAGACGCGCCCCGAGGAGCATCTTGCCTTATGTTAGCACTCGGTCTGACTGAGCGCCTCCAGGAGAGAGGCCCAAGCAAGACGCGCCCCGAGGAGCGTCTTGCCACATGTCACTACTCGGTCTGACTGAGCGCCTCCAGGAGAGAGGCCCAAGCAAGACGTGCCCCGAGGAGCGTCTTGCCACATGTCAACAATGGGTCTGACTGAGGGCCTCCAGGAGAGAAGCCCAAGCAAGACGCGCCCAGAGGAGCGTCTTGCCACATGTCAACACTGGGTCTGACTGAGCGCCTCCAGGAGAGAGGCCCAAGCAAGACACGCCCCGAGGAGCGTCTTGACATATGTCAACACTGGGTCGGACTGAGGGCCTCCATGAGAGAAGCCCAAGCAAGACGCGCCCCGAGGAGAGTCTTGCCACATGTCAACACTCGGTCTGACAGAGGGCATTCAGGAGAGAGGCCCAAGCAATGAGCGCCCCAAGGAGCGTCTTGCCTTATGTCAGCACTCGGTCTTACTGAGCGCCTCCAGGAGAGAGGCCCAAGCAAGACGCGCCCCGAGGAGCGTCTTGCCACATGTCAACAATGGGTCTGACTGAGGGCCTCCAGGAGAGAGGCCCAAGCAAGATGCGCCCGGAGGAGCGGCTTGCCACATGTCAACACTGGGTCTGACAGAGGGCCTCCAGGAGAGAGGCCCAAGCAAGACGCGCCCCGAGGAGCGTCTTGCCACATGTCACCTCTGGTTCTGACTGAGCGCCTCCAGGAGAGAGGCCCAAGCAAGACGCGCCCCGAGGAGCGTCTTGTCACATGTCAACACTGGGTCTGTCTGAGCGCCTCCAGGAGAGAAGCCCAAGCAAGACGCGCCCCGAGGAGTGTTTTGCCACATGTCAACAATGGGTCTGACTGAGGGCCTCCAGGAGAGAAGCCCAAGCAAGACGCGCCCCGAGGAGCGTCTTGACACATGTCAACACTGGGTCTGACAGAGGGCCTCCAGGAGAGAGGCCCAAGCAAGACGCGCCCCGAGAAGTGTCTTGCCACATGTCACCACTGGGTCTGACTGAGCGCCTCCAGGAGAGAGGCCCAAGCAAGACGCGCCCCGAGGAGCGTCAGGCCACATGTCACTACTCAGTCTGACTGAGCGCCTCCAGGAGAGAGGCCCAAGCAAGTCGCGCCCCGAGGAGCGTCTTGCCACATGTCAGCACTGGGTCTGACTGAGCGCCTCCAGGAGAGAGGCCCCAGCAAGACGCGCCCCGAGGAGCGTCTTGCCTTATGTCAGCACTCGGTCTGACTGAGCGCCTCCAGGAGAGAGGCCCAAGCAAGATGCGCCCGGAGGAGCGTCTTGCCACATGTCAACACTGGGTCTGACAGAGGGCCTCCAGGAGAGAGGCCCAAGCAAGACGCGCCCCGAGGAGCGTCTTGCCACATGTCACCTCTGGTTCTGACTGAGCGCCTCCAGGAGAGAGGCCCAAGCAAGACGTGCCCCGAGGAGCGTCTTGCCACATGTCAGCACTCGGTCTGACTGAGCGCCTCCAGGAGAGAGGCCCAAGCAAGACGCGCCCCGAGGAGCGTCTTGCCACATGTCAACAATGGGTCTGACTGAGGGCCTCCAGGAGAGAAGCCCAAGCAACACGCGGCCCGAGGAGCGTCTTGCCACATGTCAGCACTCGGTCTGACTGAGCGCCTCTAGGAGAGAGGCCAAAGCAAGACGCGCCCCGAGGAGCGTCTTGACACATGTCAACACTGGGTCTGACAGAGGGCCTCCATGAGAGAGGCCCAAGCAAGACGCGCCCCGAGGAGTGTCTTGCCACATGTCAACACTGGGTCTGACAGAGGGCCTCCAGGAGAGAGGCCCAAGCAAGACGCGCCCCGAGAAGTGTCTTGCCACATGTCACCACTTGGTCTGACTGAGCGCCTCCAGGAGAGAGGCCCAAGCAACACGCGCCCGAGGAGCGTCAGACCACATGTCACTACTCATTCTGACTGAGCGCCTCCAGGAGAGAGGCCCAAGCAAGATGCGCCCGGAGTAGCGTTTTGCCACATGTCAACACTGGGTCTGACAGAGGGCCTCCAGGAGAGAGGCCCAAGCAAGACGCACCCCGAGGAGCGTCTTGCCACATGTCACCTCTGGTTCTGACTGAGCGCCTCCAGGAGAGAGGTCCAAGCAAGACGCGCCCCGAGGTGCGTCTTGCCACATGTCACTACTCGGTCTGACTGAGCGCCTCCAGGAGAGAGGCCCAAGCAAGACGTGCCCCGAGGAGCGTCTTGCCACATGTCAACAATGGGTCTGACTGAGGGCCTCCAGGAGAGAAGCCCAAGCAAGACGCGCCCCGTGGAGCGTCTTGCCACATGTCAACACTGGGTCTGACTGAGCGCCTCCAGGAGAGAGGCCCAAGCAAGACGCGCCCCGAGGAGCGTCTTGCCACATGTCAACAATGGGTCTGACTGAGGGCCTCCAGGAGAGAAGCCCAAGCAAGACGCGCCCCGAGGAGTGTCTTGCCACATGTCACCACTGGGTCTGACTGAGCACCTCCAGGAGAGAGGCCCAAGCAAGACGCGCCCCGAGGAGCGTCAGGCCACATGTCACTACTCAGTCTGACTGAGCGCCTCCAGGAGAGAGGCCCAATTAAGACGCGCCCCGAGGAGCGTCTTGCCACGTGTCAACACTGGGTCTGATTGAGGGCCTTATGGAGAGAGGCCCAAGCAAGACGCACCACGAGGAGCGTCTTGCCACATGTCAACAATGGGTCTTACTGAGGGCCTCCAGGAGAGAAGCCCAAGCAAGACGCGCCCCGAGGAGCTTCTTGCCACATGTCAGCACTCGGTCTGACTAAGCGCCTCCAGGAGAGAAGCCAAAGCAAGACGCGCCCCGAGGAGCGTCTTGACACATGTCAACACTGGGTCTGACAGAGGGCCTCCATGAGAGAGGCCCAAGCAAGACGCGCCCCGAGGAGCTTCTTGCCACGTGTCACCACTGGGTCTGACTGAGCGCCTCCAGGAGAGAGGCCCAAGCAAGACGCGCCCCGAGGAGCGTCTTGCCATGTGTCACCACTGGGTCTGATTGAGCGCCTCCAGGAGAGAGGCCCCAGCAAGACCGGTCAGGCCTGCAGTGTACACATCAGAGACATGATGTTCTTTCACAGAACTGAGGTTGTTCATTACTAAATGACTTTTACAGGAATATTGTTATTATACTATTCAACAGGTTGATCATAATAATGTGTATTAAACCCACAACCTAGCACTGAGGACAGAGGGACTTTATTTAAATTAGTACTTAATGGAAACGATACATAATGATACACAAGAGCCATGTCATACATTCAGCCTAGGAATAGTAGCATTGTACACTATTAAAATATACACATCAATTGCTCGAATCCCATTGTTACAAAGTAAAACTCTAATAAAACTCTAGTCTGACATCAACAGAGATGACTTAGTGTATGCACTACAAATACAGCATTAGGATTTCGAGTGGACCGTGCACCTTGTGAACCATCAGAGGCTTATGACGCAACATATCTTCCAGTTGCTATTAGACAAGTTATAATTCTCGACCATTTTTCGGAACTGGTTTCTTGGGTCCGTGAGTAAATGCCAAATGAGATGATAGTCCTTAAGTAAGTTCCTTGCGATCCCATGTCACGCTCTTGCCCATCAGCCGGTGAACGCTGAGACGGAACTCGATGAGAGCGATGTATTTTTTAAGTGCTCCGAATGTACTTCTAACAAGCGTGCGATTCACTTCGTGAGTAAACCGCAGCTGCAGCTGATTCAAACAGTCGAGCCAACTTTCTACATCACAATATTCGTTTTGTAGTTAGTCGAGTTACCTTTTGTGTGGCGCATGCACGGGTCGTTAGCGTCCAGCTCCCAGCTTAGAGAGTCCTGCATTGACACAGACGTCAATACATCTCGATGTCATGCAACACACAAACTCTGTCGCACACAGGTGGGTTAACACATGTACGATACCTTTTGTGTGACGCATGCACGGGTCGTTAGCGTCCAGCTCCCGGCTTATAGAGAGTCCTGTTTTGACACAGACGTCAATACATCTCGATGTCATGCAACACACAAAGTCTGTCGCATACAGGTGGGTTAACACACATGTATGATGTGTGCGATGGCGCGCCCGTTTACAATGGGACACGACGATGATCATTGTTAACCAAACTCTTGTTTCTCACGACAGGTGGTAGCGTTGTCTCCTGCACCTGGTCTTCGTGCAAAGAGGGTGTTGTAATGTGCTCGTCAAAGTCGCGATCATTGTCACTCGAATCCGTTGTTCTCACGACAGGTGGTAGCGTTGTCTCCTGCATGTTGTCTTTGCGTGCGGCAAGCGTTGTGCTGTGCTCGTTATAATGGTTGTCGTCGTACAAAGGGGGTGTTGAATACTCCTTCGCGAGTAGTCTAGGAGGTGGTGTGATGGAACGTAACTCAGAGGCGTTATGTGAGCGTACCACCATGGCCTGAGCAACTGCGACTACTGAGAGTACACCCAGTACAGACAGCGAGATCATTTTTTTACTTGGGTGTTGTACGTGTGGGTACAGCCGCTTTAATGGCAGTGAGAGCAAGTGGTCAAATGTATTTATAGGTCACTAGCAGAAACTAAGGCACGTGGTCAGAGTGTAATCGTAACCACCGTAGCTCTTGTCATAATTTAATTAACATAGAAATCAGAAACGGGCATGTCAGGATAGACATCGCGAGTGATAATGCGGCCAGTATCTGTGTGCGCTTGAGAGCACCTTGTTGTTCTACTGTGGTGCCCACGCCGCCGGGTCTGTAAATGTCATCGACCTTCTTTATATACGCATACGCTAAAGACCGTATATTCTCTATGGATTTGAACACGTCCTTTGTTTTGCGTAACACTTGAGCTGCCTCGAGCGTGATTTTGTGAGTGTACGCCAGTGTTTCGCGTGCACCGAGGTCCGAAAGGGCGTGCGCTACAACTATTAACCTTGGTTTGGGAGTGTGGCGAAACGCTCGCTCCGCTGTAATGGGCAGAGGCAATAATATCACCTGGTACGTTTCGTTAGTCGGGTCGTAACACACCGGTCCGTGACACGGACCGTCACATTGTATGGGGCACAGTAAGGACAACACGCCACCGACCGTGACTTCGCACTCGACCGCGGTGGTGTTGTCGATTTGCAAAGGATCAAATACGCCTCTCCAGTCGCAATGAGGCACATTGTAGTCGACGCGACCGTCGGTCACCATAGCTTTCGTCAGCCAACACACTCGATTGCCCTTCGAAACATCGGCGATCAACGTGAGCGAAGAGGTCGCTGTCGCTTTACTGTACGCCAGGATATCCGTGTGTGAGTGCACGCTCGACGTCGATTGACAACCGGTCATGTCAGACCTGATCAGACCTTCCGAACACATGACCATTAGTTGTTGTGCGGCCGAGAGTATCGCGATCATACCGTTGAGATGTGTAGAAAGCGCGTACACGCAAGCCTTCCACGTTTCCAAAGTTTCCAGCAATCTAGAGGGACTTGTCTTAGCGCGCACGGCTGTGCTGAATTTGCGTTGGGTAGACACAACAGCTTCGACCTCGCTTAGGATCTTGTGGGCTCATGTACTCGTGGTAGGCCAAGACGTGTATAGTCGAGCGCGGTGACGCCCCGAACACTTGACCCGGTTTTGTTGTGGCGATATGCGTGTCCAGTAATGCGGCAAAGTCCGCGTGTCTAGCGTGTATTGATTTTACAGCTCGCTCATACCCCAACAGTACGGTCCGTAGAAGTTCGTTCACTTGTTTCCATGCGCTCGTGGAACACAGGACATCGCAACCTCTGTGATAATCAAGTAAAGCGTCACACACCAGCTGCTTGCACATTGTAAATACAATCGGTAGTAACTTCTTACTCCACTCTATGTTGAACTCGTATAGTATGTATATGGGCGGTTGCGGCGGTTTGCGCATTTTCTATCTACCCTCCGCTAATATGACTCTGTGGTCTGTCTCCTGAGATGGTGCGGTTGGAACTTGCGAGAGTGCACTATGGACGGTCGGCGTTTCCATTTCGTCAACTGTGCCATTTTCAGCCGCTGGCAAACGGCCGTCGACGGTCGATGCGAGACACCAACATAACGTTAGACCGCGACCCTCATGCCAGTTTTCTGTAGTACTGGTTGTAGTTTCTGGTGCACACTCGATACGCCATTACGATCACAATTACGTTGATTAATAAATCCAGTGTTGTAGCGACTGCAGCCAGCGCCGTCGCGCAACTCGTGTCGGTGTTATCTCTCGATACTTTTGTTGGTATTCAAGCGTATGCAGAATCTACGGATCTGGTGAAGTTGCTTGTCACTAGCTTGCGCACGTTTGATATGGCACTTTGCGCGAGACTCACACAACCTGCAGTGGCGACCGTCGCGTCAGTGCAAAGTTTTTCCGATATATCGCTCGCAACATCGTTTGTCATTTGCTGTACACTGCGCACACTGGCCGCGAGGTCGCGGAGAGGGTCTTCGTTACGAGCTACTCTGGTAGCGCCGTGGTTGATGAGGACGATCATCTTTAGCAATAGTTCATCTCGAAGCGCAACGATGGTGAGGGCGACGGGTTGTCCGGTTCCGCCTTCAGGCCACTCGGTTGCCGCTAGATTGCCCAATGCCACACACGCAGACGAACCCTGTACACACTCAATGACCCGTGTGCGATCGTTGATTTCTGCTAGTACGTTTGCTAGGTCTACGTGCTTCCACGGATCGGGCGTGGGCACGCGCTTGTTTTTAGAGGCGTTTTTCGCGCAGCCTCTACCCTGCACGACCGCTCGTGGCCGCACTAGCTATATTTATCTTTATTTGTTTCACACACACACACACACACACACACACACACACACACACACACACACACACACACACACACACACACACACACACACACACACACACACACACACACACACACACACACACAGGCCCTTGCGTGCAAACCCCGGTCAGGCCTGCAGTGTACACATCAGAGACATGATGTTCTTTCACAGAACTGAGGTTGTTCATTACTAAATGACTTTTACAGGAATATTGTTATTATACTGTTTAACAGGTTGATCATAATAATGTGTATTAAACCCACAACCTAGCACTGAGGACAGAGGGACTTTATTTAAATTTGTACTTAATGGAAACGATACATAATGATACATAAGAGCCATGTCGTACATTCAGCCTAGGAATAGTAGCATTGTGCACTATTAAAAATATACACATCAATTGCTCGAATCCCATTGTTGCAAAGTAAAACTCTAATAAAACTCTAGTCTGACATCAACAGAGAAGACTTAGTGTATGTACTACAAATACAGCATTAGGATTTCGAGTGGACCGTGCACCTTCTGAACCATCAGAGGCTTATGACGCAACATATCAGTTGCTATTAGACAAGTTATAATTCTCGACCATTTTTCGGAACTGGTTTCTTGGGTCCGTGAGTAAATGCCAAATGAGATGATAGTCCTTAAGTAAGTTCCTGGCGATCCCATGTCACGCTCTTGCCCATCAGCCGGTGAACGCTGAGACGGAACTCGATGAGAGCGATGTATTTTTTAAGTGCTCCGAATGTACTTCTAACAAGCGTGCGATTCACTTTGTGAGTAAACCGCAGCTGCAGCTGATTCAAACAGTCGAGCCAACTTTCTACATCACAATATGCGTTTTGTAGTTAGTCGAGTTACCTTTTGTGTGGCGCATGCACGGGTCGTTATCGTCCAGCTCCCAGCTTATAGAGTCCTGTATTGACACAGACGTCAATACATCTCGATGTCATGCAACACACAAAGTCTGTCGCATACAGGTGGGTTAACACATGTACGATACCTTTTTTGTGGCGCATGCACGGGTTGTTAGCGTCCAGCTCCCAGTTTAGAGAGTCCTGTATTGACACAGACGTCAATACATCTCGATGTCATGCAACACACAAAGTCTGTCGCATACAGGTGGGTTAACACATGTACGATACCTTTTGTGTGGCGCATGCACGGGTCGTTAGCGTCCAGCTCCCGGCTTATAGAGAGTCCTGTATTGACACAGACGTCAATACATCTCGATGTCATGCAACACACAAAGTCTGTCGCATACAGGTGGGTTAACACACATGTACGATGTGTGCGATGGCACGCCCAGTTTACAATGGGACACGACGATGATCATTGTTAACCAAACTCTTGTTCCTCACGACAGGTGGTAGCGTTGTCTCCTGCACCTGGTCTTCGTGCACAGAGGGTGCTGTAATGTGCTCGTCATAGTCGCGATCGTTGTCACTCGAATCCGTTGTTCTCACGACAGGTGGTAGCGTTGTCTCCTGCATGTTGTCTTCGCGTGCGGCAAGCGTTGTGCTGTGCTCGTTATAATGGTTGTCTTCGTACAAAGGGGGTGTTGAATACTCCTTCGCGAGTAGTGTAGGAGGTGGTGTGATGGGACGTATCTCAGAGGCGTTATGTGAGCGTACCACCATGGCCTGAGCAACTGCGACTACTGAGAGTACACCCAGTACAGACAGCGAGATCTTTTTTTTTCTTGGGTGTTGTACGTGTGGGTACAGCCGCTTTAATGGCAGTGAGAGCAAGTGGGCAAATGTATTTATAGGTCACTAGCAGAAACTAAGGCACGTGGTCAGAGTGTAATCGTAACCACCGTAGCTCTTGTCATAATTTAATATACATAGAAATCAGAAACGGGCATGTCAGGATAGACATCGCGAGTGATAATGCGGCCAGTATCTGTGTGCACTTGAGAGCACCTTGTTGTTCTACTGTGGTGCCCACGCCGCCAGGTCTGTAAATGTCATCGACCTCCTTTATATACGCATACGCTAAAGACCGTATATTCTCTATGGATTTGAACACGTCCTTTGTTTCGCGTAACGCTTGAGCTGTCTCGAGCGTGATGTTGTGAGTGTACGCCAGTGTTTCACATGCACCGAGGTCCGAAAGGGCGTGCGCTACAACTATTAACCTTGGTTTGGGAGTGTGGCAAAACGCTCGCTCCGCTGTAATGGGCGGATGCAATGTTATCACCTGGTACGTTTCGTTAATCGGGTCGTAACACACCGGTCCGTCACACGGACCGTCACATTGTATGGGGCACAGTAAGGACAACACGCCGCCGACCGTGACTTCGCACTCGACCGCGGTGGTGTTATTGATTTGCAAAGGATCACATACGCCTCTCCAGTCGCAATGAGGCACATTGTAGTCGACGCGACCGTCGGTCACCATAGCTTTCGTCAGCCAACACACTCGATTGCCCTTCGAAACATCGGCGATCAACGTGAGCTTAGAGGTTGACGTCGCTTTACTGTACGCCAGGATATCCGTGTGTGAGTGCACGCTCGACGTCGATTGACAACCGGTCATGTCAGACCTGATCAGACCTTCCGAACACATGACCATTAGTTGTTGTGCGGCCGAGAGTATCGCGATCATACCGTTGAGATGTGTAGAAAGCCCGTACACGCCAGCCTTCAACGTTTCCAAAATTTCCAGCAGTCTAGAGGGACTTGTCTTAGCGCGCACGGCTGTGCTGAATTTGCGTTGGGTAGACACAACGGCTTCGACCTCGCTTAGGATCTGTGGGCTCATGTACTCGTGGTAGGCCAAGACGTGTATAGTCGAGAGCGGTGACGCCCCGAACACTTGACCCGGTTTTGTTGTGGCGATATGCGTGTCCAGTAACGCGGCAAAGTCCGCGTGTCTAGCGTGTATTGATTTTACAGCTCGCTCATACCCCAACAGTACGGTCCGTAGAAGTTCGTTCACTTGTTTCCATGCGCTCGTGGAACACAGGACATCGCAACCTCTGTGATACTCAAGTAAAGCGTCAAACACCAGCTGCTTGCACGTTGGAAATACAATTGGTAGTAACTTCTTACTCCACTCTATGTTGAACTCTTATAGTATGTATATGGGCGGTTGCGGCGGTTTGCGCATTTTCTATCTACCCTCCGCTAATATGACTCTGTGGTCTGTCTCTTGAGATGGTGCGGTTGGAACTTGCGAGAGTGCACTATCGACGGTCGGCGTTTCCATTTCGTCAACTGCCATTTTCAGCCGCTGGCAAACGGCCGTCGACGGTCGATGCGAGACACCAACATAACGTTAGACCGCGACCCTCATGCCAGTTTTCTGTAGTACTGGTTGTAGTTTCTGGTGCACACTCGAAACGCCATTACGATCACAATTACGTTGATTAATAAATCCAGTGTTGTAGCGACTGCAGCCAGCGCCGTCGCTCAACTTGTGTCGGTGTTATCTCTCGATACTTTCATTCGTATCTGAGCGTATGCAGAATCTACGGATCTGGTGAAGTTGCTTGTCACTAGCTTGCGCACGTTTGATATGGCACTTTGCGCGAGACTCGCACAACTTGAAGTGGCGACCGTCGCATCAGTGCAAAGTTTTTCCGATATATCGCTCACAACATCGTTTGTCATTTGCTGTACACTGCGCACACTGGCCGCGAGGTCGCGGAGAGGGTCTTCGTTACGAGTTGTGTAATATCCGCTGACTTGCCGATTCAATTCTGGTGGCGCTGACCCAAACGAGAACGCTTTTAAGGCGCATGTCGTGGTAACTCTGGTAGCGCCGTGGTTGACGAGGACGATCATCTTTAGCAATAGTTCATCTCGAAGCACAACGATGGTGAGGGCGACGGGTTGGCCGGTTCCGCCTTCAGGCCACTCGGTTGCCGCTAGATTGCCCAATGCCACACACGCAGACGAACCCTGTACACACTCAATGACCCGTGTGCGATCGTTTATTTCTGCTAGTACGTTTGCTAGTTCTAAGTGCTTCCACGGATCGGGCGTGGGCACGCGCTTGTTTTAGAGGCGTTTTCACGCAGCCTCTACCCTGCACGACCGCTCGTGGCCGCACTAGCTATATTTATCTTTATTTGTTTCACACACACACACACACACACACACACACACACACACACACACACACACACACACACACACACACACACACACACACACACATACACACACACACACACACACACACACACACACGCACGCACACACACACACACACACACACACACACACACACAGGCCCTTGCGTGCAAACCCCGGTCAGGCCTGCAGTGTACACATCAGAGACATGATGTGCTTTCACAGAACTGAGGTTGTTCATTACTAAATGACTTTTACAGGAATATTGTTATTATACTATTCAACAGGTTGATCATAATAATGTGTATTAAACCCACAACCTAGAACTGAGGACAGAGGGACTTTATTTAAATTTGTACTTAATGGAAACGATACATAATGATACATAAGAGCCATGTCATACATTCAGCCTAGGAATAGTAGCATTGTGCATTATTAAAAATATACAGATCAATTGCTCGAATCCCATTGTTGCAAAGTAAAACTCTAATAAAACTCTAGTCTGACATAAACAGAGAAGACTTAGTGTATGTACTACAAATACAGCATTAGGATTTCGAGTGGACCGTGCACCTTGTGAACCATCACAGGCTTATGACGCAACATATCTTCCAGTTGCTATTAGACAAGTTATAATTCTCGACCATTTTTCGGAACTGGTTTCTTGGGTCCGTGAGTAAATGCCAAATGAGATGATAGTCCTTAAGTTCCTGGCGATCCCATATCACGCTCTTGCCCATCAGCCGGTGAATGCTGAGACGGAACTCGATGAGAGCGATGTATTTTTTAAGTGCTCCGAATGTACTTCTAACAAGCGTGCGATTCACTTCGTGAGTAAACCGCAGCTGCAGCTGATTCAAACAGTCGAGCCAACTTTCTACATCACAATATGCGTTTTGTAGTTAGTCGAGTTACCTTTTGTGTGGCGCATGCACGGGTCGTTAGCGTCCAGCTCCCAGCTTAGAGAGTCCTGTATTGACACAGACGTCAATACATCTCGATGTCATGCAACACACAAAGTCTGTCGCATACAGGTGGGTTAACACATGTACGATACCTTTTGTGTGGCGCATGCACGGGTCGTTAGCGTCCAGCTCCTGGCTTATAGAGAGTCCTGTATTGACACAGACGTCAATACATCTCGATGTCATGCAACACACAAAGTCTGTCGCATACAGGTGGGTTAACACACATGTACGATGTGTGCGATGGCGCGCCCGTTTACAATGGGACACGACGATGATCATTGTTAACCAAACTCTTGTTTCTCACGACAGGTGGTAGCGTTGTCTCCTGCACCTGGTCTTCGTGCACAGAGGGTGTTGTAATGTGCTCGTCATAGTCGCGATCGTTGTCACTCGAATCCGTTGTTCTCACGACAGGTGGTAGCGTTGTCTCCTGCATGTTGTCTTCGCGTGCGGCAAGCGTTGTGCTGTGCTCGTTATAATGGTTGTCTTCGTACAAAGGGGGTGTTGAATACTCCTTCGCGAGTAGTCTAGGAGGTGGTGTGATGGAACGTATCTCAGAGGCGTTATATGAGCGTACCACCATGGCCTGAGCAACTGCGACTACTGAGAGTACACCCAGTACAGACAGCGAGATCAATTTTTTTTCTTGGGTGTTGTACGTGTGGGTACAGCCGCTTTAATGGCAGTGAGAGCAAGTGGGCAAATGTATTTATAGGTCACTAGCAGAAACTAAGGCACGTGGTCAGAGTGTAATCGTAACCACCCAAAGTAGCTCTTGTCATAATTTAATATACATAGAAATCAGAAACGGGTATGTCAGGATAGACATCGCGAGTGATAATGCGGCCAGTATCTGTGTGCGCTTGAGAGCACCTTGTTGTTCTACTGTGGTGCCCACGCCGCCGGGTCTGTAAATGTCATCGACCTTCTTTATATACGCATACGCTAAAGACCGTATATTCTCTATGGATTTTAACACGTCCTTTGTTTCGCGTAACGCTTGAGCTGTCTCGAGCGTGATGTTGTGAGTGTACACCAGTGTTTCGCGTGCACCGAGGTCCGAAAGGGCGTGCGCTACAACTATTAACCTTGGTTTGGGAGTGTGGCGAAACGCTCGCTCCGCTGAAATGGGCAGATGCAATGTTATCACCTGGTACGTTTCGTTAGTCGGGTCGTAACACACCGGTCCGTCACACGGACCGTCACATTGTATGGGGCTTATACTATTCAACAGGTTGATCATAATAATGTGTATGAAACCCACAACCTAGCACTGAGGACAGAGGGACTTTATTTAAATTAGTACTTAATGGAAACGATACATAATGATACATAAGAGCCATGTCATACATTCAGCCTAGGAATAGTAGCATTGTGCACTATTAAAAATATACACATCAATTGCTCGAATCCCATTGTTGCAAAGTAAAACTCTAATAAAACTCTAGTCTGAAATCAACAGAGAAGACTTAGTGTATGTACTACAAATACAGCAGTAGGATATCGAGTGGACCGTGCACCTGGTGAACCATCAGAGGCTTCTGACGCAACATATCTTCCAGTTCTGACTGAGCGCCTCCAGGAGAGAGGCCCAAGCAAGACCCGCCCCGAGGAGCGTCTTGCCACATGTCACTACTCGGTCTAACTGAGCGCCTCCAGGAGAGAGGTCCAAGCAAGACACGCCCCGAGGAGCGTCTTGCCACATGTCACTACTCGGTCTGACTGAGCGCCTCCAGGAGGGAGGTCCAAGCAAGACGCGCCCCGAAGAGCGTCTTGCCACATGTCACTACTCGGTCTGACTGAGCGCCTCCAGGAGAGAGGCCCAAGCAAGACGTGCCCCGAGGAGCGTCTTGCCACATGTCAACAATGGGTCTGACTGAGGGCCTCCAGGAGAGAAGCCCAAGCAAGACGCGCCCCGAGGAGCGTCTTGCCACATGTCAACACTGGGTCTGACTGAGGGCCCCCAGGAGAGAGGCCCAAATAAGACGCGCCCCGAGGAGCGTCTTGCCACATGTCAACACTGGGTCTGACTGAGGGCCTCCAGGAGAGAAACCCAAGCAAGATGCGCCCCGAGGAGTGTCTTGCCACATGTCAGCACTCGGTCTGACTGAGCGCCTCCAGGAGGGAGGCCCAAGCAAGACGCGCCCCGAGGAGCGTCTTGCCACATGTCAACACTGGGTCTGACTGAGCGCCTCCAGGAGAGAGGCCCAAGCAAGACGCGCCCCGAGGAGCGTCTTGCCACATGTGAACACTGGGTCTGACTGAGCGCCTCCAGGAGAGAGGCCCAAGCAAGACGCGCCCGGAGGAGCGTCTTGCAACATGACAGCACTCGGTCTGACTGAGCGCCTCCAGGAGAGAGGCCCAAGCAAGACGCGCCCCGAGGAGCGTCTTGCCTTATGTTAGCACTCGGTCTGACTGAGCGCCTCCAGGAGAGAGGCCCAAGCAAGACGCGCCCCGAGGAGCGTCTTGCCAAATGTCACTACTCGGTCTGACTGAGCGCCTCCAGGAGGGAGGTCCAAGCAAGACGCGCCCCGAGGAGCGTCTTGCCACATGTCACTACTCGGTCTGACTGAGCGCCTCCAGGAGAGAGGCCCAAGCAAGACGTGCCCCGAGGAGCGTCTTGCCACATGTCAACAATGGGTCTGACTGAGGGCCTCCAGGAGAGAAGCCCAAGCAAGACGCGCCCAGAGGAGCGTCTTGCCACATGTCAACACTGGGTCTGACTGAGCGCCTCCAGGAGAGAGGCCCAAGCAAGACACGCCCCGAGGAGCGTCTTGACATATGTCAACACTGGGTCGGACTGAGGGCCTCCATGAGAGAAGCCCAAGCAAGACGCGCTCCGAGGAGAGTCTTGCCACATGTCAACACTCGGTCTGACAGAGGGCATTCAGGAGAGAGGCCCAAGCAATGAGCGCCCCGAGGAGCGTCTTGCCTTATGTCAGCACTCGGTCTTACTGAGCGCCTCCAGGAGAGAGGCCCAAGCAAGAAGCGCCCCGAGGAGCGTCTTGCCACATGTCAACAATGGGTCTGACTGAGGGCCTCCAGGAGAGAGGCCCAAGCAAGATGCGCCCGGAGGAGCGTCTTGCCACATTTCAACACTGGGTCTGACAGAGGGCCTCCAGGAGAGAGGCCCAAGCAAGACGCGCCCCGAGGAGCGTCTTGCCACATGTCACCTCTGGTTCTGACTGAGCGCCTCCAGGAGAGAGGCCCAAGCAAGACGCGCCCCGAGGAGCGTCTTGTCACATGTCAACACTGGGTCTGTCTGAGCGCCTCCAGGAGAGAAGCCCAAGCAAGACGCGCCCCGAGGAGTGTCTTGCCACATGTCAACAATGGGTCTGACTGAGGGCCTCCAGGAGCGAAGCCCAAGCAAGACGCGCCCCGAGGAGCGTCTTGACACATGTCAACACTGGGTCTGACAGAGGGCCTCCAGGAGAGAGGCCCAAGCAAGACGCGCCCCGAGGAGTGTCTTGCCACATGTCACCACTGGGTCTGACTGAGCGCCTCCAGGAGAGAGGCCCAAGCAAGATGCGCCCCGAGGAGCGTCAGGCCACATGTCACTACTCAGTCTGACTGAGCGCCTCCAGGAGAGAGGCCCAAGCAAGACGCGCCCCGAGGAGCGTCTTGCCACATGTCAGCACTGGGTCTGACTGAGCGCCTCCAGGAGAGAGGCCCCAGCAAGATGCGCCCCGAGGAGCGTCTTGCCTTATGTCAGCACTCGGTCTGACTGAGCGCCTCCAGGAGAGAGGCCCAAGCAAGATGCGCCCGGAGGAGCGTCTTGCCACATGTCAACACTGGGTCTGACAGAGGGCCTCCAGGAGAGAGGCCCAAGCAAGACGCGCCCCGAGGAGCGTCTTGCCACATGTCACCTCTGGTTCTGACTGAGCGCCTCCAGGAGAGAGGCCCAAGCAAGACGTGCCCCGAGGAGCGTCTTGCCACATGTCAGCACTCGGTCTGACTGAGCGCCTCCAGGAGAGAGGCCCAAGCAAGACGCGCCCCGAGGAGCGTCTTGCCACATGTCAACAATGGGTCTGACTGAGGGCCTCCAGGAGAGAAGCCCAAGCAACACGCGGCCCGAGGAGCGTCTTGCCACATGTCAGCACTCGGTCTGACTGAGCGCCTCCAGGAGAGAGGCCAAAGCAAGACGCGCCCCGAGGAGCGTCTTGACACATGTCAACACTGGGTCTGACAGAGGGCCCCCATGAGAGAGGCCCAAGCAAGACGCGCCCCGAGGAGTGTCTTGCCACATGTCAACACTGGGTCTGACAGAGGGCCTCCAGGAGAGAGGCCCAAGCAAGACGCGCCCCGAGAAGTGTCTTGCCACATGTCACCACTTGGTCTGACTGAGCGCCTCCAGGAGAGAGGCCCAAGCAACACGCGCCCCGAGGAGCGTCAGACCACATGTCACTACTCATTCTGACTGAGCGCCTCCAGGAGAGAGGCCCAAGCAAGATGCGCCCGGAGTAGCGTTTTGCCACATGTCAACACTGGGTCTGACAGAGGGCCTCCAGGAGAGAGGCCAAAGCAAGACGCACCCCGAGGAGCGTCTTGCCACATGTCACCTCTGGTTCTGACTGAGCGCCTCCAGGAGAGAGGCCCAAGCAAGACGCGCCCCGAGGAGCGTCTTGCCACATGTTAACACTGGGTCTGACAGAGGGCCTCCATGAGAGAGGCCCAAGCAAGACGCGCCCCGAGGAGCGTCTTGCGACATGTCACTACTCGGTCTAACTGAGCGCCTCCAGGAGAGAGGTCCAAGCAAGACGCGCCCCGAGGTGCGTCTTGCCACATGTCACTACTCGGTCTGACTGAGCGCCTCCAGGAGAGAGGCCCAAGCAAGACGTGCCCCGAGGAGCGTCTTGCCACATGTCAACAATGGGTCTGACTGAGGGCCTCCAGGAGAGAAGCCCAAGCAAGACGCGCCCCGTGGAGCGTCTTGCCACATGTCAACACTGGGTCTGACTGAGCGCCTCCAGGAGAGAGGCCCAAGCAAGACGCGCCCCGAGGAGCGTCTTGCCACATGTCAACAATGGGTCTGACTGAGGGCCTCCAGGAGAGAGGCCCAAGCAAGACGCGCCCCGAGGAGCGTCTTGTCACATGTCAACACTGGGTCTGTCTGAGCGCCTCCAGGAGAGAAGCCCAAGCAAGACGCGCCCCGAGGAGTGTCTTGCCACATGTCAACAATGGGTCTGACTGAGGGCCTCCAGGAGAGAAGCCCAAGCAAGACGCGCCCCGAGGAGCGTCTTGACACATGTCAACACTGGGTCTGACAGAGGGCCTCCAGGAGAGAGGCCCAAGCAAGACGCGCCCCGAGGAGTGTCTTGCCACATGTCACCACTGGGTCTGACTGAGCGCCTCCAGGAGAGAGGCCCAAGCAAGATGCGCCCCGAGGAGCGTCAGGCCACATGTCACTACTCAGTCTGACTGAGCGCCTCCAGGAGAGAGGCCCAAGCAAGACGCGCCCCGAGGAGCGTCTTGCCACATGTCAGCACTGGGTCTGACTGAGCGCCTCCAGGAGAGAGGCCCCAGCAAGATGCGCCCCGAGGAGCGTCTTGCCTTATGTCAGCACTCGGTCTGACTGAGCGCCTCCAGGAGAGAGGCCCAAGCAAGATGCGCCCGGAGGAGCGTCTTGCCACATGTCAACACTGGGTCTGACAGAGGGCCTCCAGGAGAGAGGCCCAAGCAAGACGCGCCCCGAGGAGCGTCTTGCCACATGTCACCTCTGGTTCTGACTGAGCGCCTCCAGGAGAGAGGCCCAAGCAAGACGTGCCCCGAGGAGCGTCTTGCCACATGTCAGCACTCGGTCTGACTGAGCGCCTCCAGGAGAGAGGCCCAAGCAAGACGCGCCCCGAGGAGCGTCTTGCCACATGTCAACAATGGGTCTGACTGAGGGCCTCCAGGAGAGAAGCCCAAGCAACACGCGGCCCGAGGAGCGTCTTGCCACATGTCAGCACTCGGTCTGACTGAGCGCCTCCAGGAGAGAGGCCAAAGCAAGACGCGCCCCGAGGAGCGTCTTGACACATGTCAACACTGGGTCTGACAGAGGGCCCCCATGAGAGAGGCCCAAGCAAGACGCGCCCCGAGGAGTGTCTTGCCACATGTCAACACTGGGTCTGACAGAGGGCCTCCAGGAGAGAGGCCCAAGCAAGACGCGCCCCGAGAAGTGTCTTGCCACATGTCACCACTTGGTCTGACTGAGCGCCTCCAGGAGAGAGGCCCAAGCAACACGCGCCCCGAGGAGCGTCAGACCACATGTCACTACTCATTCTGACTGAGCGCCTCCAGGAGAGAGGCCCAAGCAAGATGCGCCCGGAGTAGCGTTTTGCCACATGTCAACACTGGGTCTGACAGAGGGCCTCCAGGAGAGAGGCCCAAGCAAGACGCACCCCGAGGAGCGTCTTGCCACATGTCACCTCTGGTTCTGACTGAGCGCCTCCAGGAGAGAGGCCCAAGCAAGACGCGCCCCGAGGAGCGTCTTGCCACATGTTAACACTGGGTCTGACAGAGGGCCTCCATGAGAGAGGCCCAAGCAAGACGCGCCCCGAGGAGCGTCTTGCGACATGTCACTACTCGGTCTAACTGAGCGCCTCCAGGAGAGAGGTCCAAGCAAGACGCGCCCCGAGGTGCGTCTTGCCACATGTCACTACTCGGTCTGACTGAGCGCCTCCAGGAGAGAGGCCCAAGCAAGACGTGCCCCGAGGAGCGTCTTGCCACATGTCAACAATGGGTCTGACTGAGGGCCTCCAGGAGAGAAGCCCAAGCAAGACGCGCCCCGTGGAGCGTCTTGCCACATGTCAACACTGGGTCTGACTGAGCGCCTCCAGGAGAGAGGCCCAAGCAAGACGCGCCCCGAGGAGCGTCTTGCCACATGTCAACAATGGGTCTGACTGAGGGCCTCCAGGAGAGAAGCCCAAGCAAGACGCGCCCCGAGGAGTGTCTTGCCACATGTCACCACTGGGTCTGACTGAGCACCTCCAGGAGAGAGGCCCAAGCAAGACGCGCCCCGAGGAGCGTCAGGCCACATGTCACTACTCAGTCTGACTGAGCGCCTCCAGGAGAGAGGCCCAATTAAGACGCGCCCCGAGGAGCGTCTTGCCACGTGTCAACACTGGGTCTGATTGAGGGCCTTATGGAGAGAGGCCCAAGCAAGACGCACCACGAGGAGCGTCTTGCCACATGTCAACAATGGGTCTTACTGAGGGCCTCCAGGAGAGAAGCCCAAGCAAGACGCGCCCCGAGGAGCTTCTTGCCACATGTCAGCACTCGGTCTGACTAAGCGCCTCCAGGAGAGAAGCCAAAGCAAGACGCGCCCCGAGGAGCGTCTTGACACATGTCAACACTGGGTCTGACAGAGGGCCTCCATGAGAGAGGCCCAAGCAAGACGCGCCCCGAGGAGCTTCTTGCCACGTGTCACCACTGGGTCTGACTGAGCGCCTCCAGGAGAGAGGCCCAAGCAAGACGCGCCCCGAGGAGCGTCTTGCCATGTGTCACCACTGGGTCTGATTGAGCGCCTCCAGGAGAGAGGCCCCAGCAAGACCGGTCAGGCCTGCAGTGTACACATCAGAGACATGATGTTCTTTCACAGAACTGAGGTTGTTCATTACTAAATGACTTTTACAGGAATATTGTTATTATACTATTCAACAGGTTGATCATAATAATGTGTATTAAACCCACAACCTAGCACTGAGGACAGAGGGACTTTATTTAAATTAGTACTTAATGGAAACGATACATAATGATACACAAGAGCCATGTCATACATTCAGCCTAGGAATAGTAGCATTGTACACTATTAAAATATACACATCAATTGCTCGAATCCCATTGTTACAAAGTAAAACTCTAATAAAACTCTAGTCTGACATCAACAGAGATGACTTAGTGTATGCACTACAAATACAGCATTAGGATTTCGAGTGGACCGTGCACCTTGTGAACCATCAGAGGCTTATGACGCAACATATCTTCCAGTTGCTATTAGACAAGTTATAATTCTCGACCATTTTTCGGAACTGGTTTCTTGGGTCCGTGAGTAAATGCCAAATGAGATGATAGTCCTTAAGTAAGTTCCTTGCGATCCCATGTCACGCTCTTGCCCATCAGCCGGTGAACGCTGAGACGGAACTCGATGAGAGCGATGTATTTTTTAAGTGCTCCGAATGTACTTCTAACAAGCGTGCGATTCACTTCGTGAGTAAACCGCAGCTGCAGCTGATTCAAACAGTCGAGCCAACTTTCTACATCACAATATTCGTTTTGTAGTTAGTCGAGTTACCTTTTGTGTGGCGCATGCACGGGTCGTTAGCGTCCAGCTCCCAGCTTAGAGAGTCCTGTATTGACACAGACGTCAATACATCTCGATGTCATGCAACACACAAACTCTGTCGCACACAGGTGGGTTAACACATGTACGATACCTTTTGTGTGGCGCATGCACGGGTCGTTAGCGTCCAGCTCCCGGCTTATAGAGAGTCCTGTTTTGACACAGACGCCAATACATCTCGATGTCATGCAACACACAAAGTCTGTCGCATACAGGTGGGTTAACACACATGTATGATGTGTGCGATGGCGCGCCCGTTTACAATGGGACACGACGATGATCATTGTTAACCAAACTCTTGTTTCTCACGACAGGTGGTAGCGTTGTCTCCTGCACCTGGTCTTCGTGCAAAGAGGGTGTTGTAATGTGCTCGTCAAAGTCGCGATCATTGTCACTCGAATCCGTTGTTCTCACGACAGGTGGTAGCGTTGTCTCCTGCATGTTGTCTTTGCGTGCGGCAAGCGTTGTGCTGTGCTCGTTATAATGGTTGTCGTCGTACAAAGGGGGTGTTGAATACTCCTTCGCGTGTAGTCTAGGAGGTGGTGTGATGGAACGTAACTCAGAGGCGTTATGTGAGCGTACCACCATGGCCTGAGCAACTGCGACTACTGAGAGTACACCCAGTACAGACAGCGAGATCATTTTTTTACTTGGGTGTTGTACGTGTGGGTACAGCCGCTTTAATGGCAGTGAGAGCAAGTGGTCAAATGTATTTATAGGTCACTAGCAGAAACTAAGGCACGTGGTCAGAGTGTAATCGTAACCACCGTAGCTCTTGTCATAATTTAATTAACATAGAAATCAGAAACGGGCATGTCAGGATAGACATCGCGAGTGATAATGCGGCCAGTATCTGTGTGCGCTTGAGAGCACCTTGTTGTTCTACTGTGGTGCCCACGCCGCCGGGTCTGTAAATGTCATCGACCTTCTTTATATACGCATACGCTAAAGACCGTATATTCTCTATGGATTTGAACACGTCCTTTGTTTTGCGTAACACTTGAGCTGCCTCGAGCGTGATTTTGTGAGTGTACGCCAGTGTTTCGCGTGCACCGAGGTCCGAAAGGGCGTGCGCTACAACTATTAACCTTGGTTTGGGAGTGTGGCGAAACGCTCGCTCCGCTGTAATGGGCAGAGGCAATAATATCACCTGGTACGTTTCGTTAGTCGGGTAATAACACACCGGTCCGTGACACGGACCGTCACATTGTATGGGGCACAGTAAGGACAACACGCCACCGACCGTGACTTCGCACTCGACCGCGGTGGTGTTGTCGATTTGCAAAGGATCAAATACGCCTCTCCAGTCGCAATGAGGCACATTGTAGTCGACGCGACCGTCGGTCACCATAGCTTTCGTCAGCCAACACACTCGATTGCCCTTCGAAACATCGGCGATCAACGTGAGCGAAGAGGTCGCTGTCGCTTTACTGTACGCCAGGATATCCGTGTGTGAGTGCACGCTCGACGTCGATTGACAACCGGTCATGTCAGACCTGATCAGACCTTCCGAACACATGACCATTAGTTGTTGTGCGGCCGAGAGTATCGCGATCATACCGTTGAGATGTATAGAAAGCGCGTACACGCCAGCCTTCCACGTTTCCAAAGTTTCCAGCAATCTAGAGGGACTTGTCTTAGCGCGCACGGCTGTGCTGAATTTGCGTTGGGTAGACACAACAGCTTCGACCTCGCTTAGGATCTTGTGGGCTCATGTACTCGTGGTAGGCCAAGACGTGTATAGTCGAGCGCGGTGACGCCCCGAACACTTGACCCGGTTTTGTTGTGGCGATATGCGTGTCCAGTAATGCGGCAAAGTCCGCGTGTCTAGCGTGTATTGATTTTACAGCTCGCTCATACCCCAACAGTACGGTCCGTAGAAGTTCGTTCACTTGTTTCCATGCGCTCGTGGAACACAGGACATCGCAACCTCTGTGATAATCAAGTAAAGCGTCACACACCAGCTGCTTGCACGTTGTAAATACAATCGGTAGTAACTTCTTACTCCACTCTATGTTGAACTCGTATAGTATGTATATGGGCGGTTGCGGCGGTTTGCGCATTTTCTATCTACCCTCCGCTAATATGACTCTGTGGTCTGTCTCCTGAGATGGTGCGGTTGGAACTTGCGAGAGTGCACTATGGACGGTCGGCGTTTCCATTTCGTCAACTGTGCCATTTTCAGCCGCTGGCAAACGGCCGTCGACGGTCGATGCGAGACACCAACATAACGTTAGACCGCGACCCTCATGCCAGTTTTCTGTAGTACTGGTTGTAGTTTCTGGTGCACACTCGATACGCCATTACGATCACAATTACGTTGATTAATAAATCCAGTGTTGTAGCGACTGTAGCCAGCGCCGTCGCGCAACTCGTGTCGGTGTTATCTCTCGATACTTTCGTTGGTATTCAAGCGTATGCAGAATCTACGGATCTGGTGAAGTTGCTTGTCACTAGCTTGCGCACGTTTGATATGGCACTTTGCGCGAGACTCACACAACCTGCAGTGGCGACCGTCGCGTCAGTGCAAAGTTTTTCCGATATATCGCTCGCAACATCGTTTGTCATTTGCTGTACACTGCGCACACTGGCCGCGAGGTCGCGGAGAGGGTCTTCATTACGAGCTACTCTGGTAGCGCCGTGGTTGATGAGGACGATCATCTTTAGCAATAGTTCATCTCGAAGCGCAACGATGGTGAGGGCGACGGGTTGTCCGGTTCCGCCTTCAGGCCACTCGGTTGCCGCTAGATTGCCCAATGCCACACACGCAGACGAACCCTGTACACACTCAATGACCCATGTGCGATCGTTGATTTCTGCTAGTACGTTTGCTAGGTCTACGTGCTTCCACGGATCGGGCGTGGGCACGCGCTTGTTTTTAGAGGCGTTTTCGCGCAGCCTCTACCCTGCACGACCGCTCGTGGCCGCACTAGCTATATTTATCTTTATTTGTTTCACACACACACACACACACACACACACACACACACACACACACACACACACACACACACACACACACACACACACACACACACACGCACACACACACACACACACACACAGGCCCTTGCGTGCAAACCCCGGTCAGGCCTGCAGTGTACACATCAGAGACATGATGTTCTTTCACAGAACTGAGGTTGTTCATTACTAAATGACTTTTACAGGAATATTGTTATTATACTGTTTAACAGGTTGATCATAATAATGTGTATTAAACCCACAACCTAGCACTGAGGACAGAGGGACTTTATTTAAATTTGTACTTAATGGAAACGATACATAATGATACATAAGAGCCATGTCGTACATTCAGCCTAGGAATAGTAGCATTGTGCACTATTAAAAATATACACATCAATTGCTCGAATCCCATTGTTGCAAAGTAAAACTCTAATAAAACTCTAGTCTGACATCAACAGAGAAGACTTAGTGTATGTACTACAAATACAGCATTAGGATTTCGAGTGGACCGTGCACCTTCTGAACCATCAGAGGCTTATGACGCAACATATCTTCCAGTTGCTATTAGACAAGTTATAATTCTCGACCATTTTTCGGAACTGGTTTCTTGGGTCCGTGAGTAAATGCCAAATGAGATGATAGTCCTTAAGTAAGTTCCTGGCGATCCCATGTCACGCTCTTGCCCATCAGCCGGTGAACGCTGAGACGGAACTCGATGAGAGCGATGTATTTTTTAAGTGCTCCGAATGTACTTCTAACAAGCGTGCGATTCACTTTGTGAGTAAACCGCAGCTGCAGCTGATTCAAACAGTCGAGCCAACTTTCTACATCACAATATGCGTTTTGTAGTTAGTCGAGTTACCTTTTGTGTGGCGCATGCACGTGTCGTTATCGTCCAGCTCCCAGCTTAGAGAGTCCTGTATTGACACAGATGTCAATACATCTCGATGTCATGCAACACACAAAGTCTGTCGCATACAGGTGGGTTAACACATGTACGATACCTTTTTTGTGGCGCATGCACGGGTTGTTAGCGTCCAGCTCCCAGTTTAGAGAGTCCTGTATTGACACAGACGTCAATACATCTCGATGTCATGCAACACACAAAGTCTGTCGCATACAGGTGGGTTAACACATGTACGATACCTTTTGTGTGGCGCATGCACGGGTCGTTAGCGTCCAGCTCCCGGCTTATAGAGAGTCCTGTATTGACACAGACGTCAATACATCTCGATGTCATGCAACACACAAAGTCTGTCGCATACAGGTGGGTTAACACACATGTACGATGTGTGCGATGGCACGCCCAGTTTACAATGGGACACGACGATGATCATTGTTAACCAAACTCTTGTTCCTCACGACAGGTGGTAGCGTTGTCTCCTGCACCTGGTCTTCGTGCACAGAGGGTGCTGTAATGTGCTCGTCATAGTCGCGATCGTTGTCACTCGAATCCGTTGTTCTCACGACAGGTGGTAGCGTTGTCTCCTGCATGTTGTCTTCGCGTCCGGCAAGCGTTGTGCTGTGCTCGTTATAATGGTTGTCTTCGTACAAAGGGGGTGTTGAATACTCCTTCGCGAGTAGTGTAGGAGGTGGTGTGATGGGACGTATCTCAGAGGCGTTATGTGAGCGTACCACCATGGCCTGAGCAACTGCGACTACTGAGAGTACACCCAGTACAGACAGCGAGATCTTTTTTTTTCTTGGGTGTTGTACGTGTGGGTACAGCCGCTTTAATGGCAGTGAGAGCAAGTGGGCAAATGTATTTATAGGTCACTAGCAGAAACTAAGGCACGTGGTCAGAGTGTAATCGTAACCACCGTAGCTCTTGTCATAATTTAATATACATAGAAATCAGAAACGGGCATGTCAGGATAGACATCGCGAGTGATAATGCGGCCAGTATCTGTGTGCACTTGAGAGCACCTTGTTGTTCTACTGTGGTGCCCACGCCGCCAGGTCTGTAAATGTCATCGACCTCCTTTATATACGCATACGCTAAAGACCGTATATTCTCTATGGATTTGAACACGTCCTTTGTTTCGCGTAACGCTTGAGCTGTCTCGAGCGTGATGTTGTGAGTGTACGCCAGTGTTTCACGTGCACCGAGGTCCGAAAGGGCGTGCGCTACAACTATTAACCTTGGTTTGGGAGTGTGGCAAAACGCTCGCTCCGCTGTAATGGGCGGATGCAATGTTATCACCTGGTACGTTTCGTTAATCGGGTCGTAACACACCGGTCCGTCACACGGACCGTCACATTGTATGGGGCACAGTAAGGACAACACGCCGCCGACCGTGACTTCGCACTCGACCGCGGTGGTGTTATTGATTTGCAAAGGATCACATACGCCTCTCCAGTCGCAATGAGGCACATTGTAGTCGACGCGACCGTCGGTCACCATAGCTTTCGTCAGCCAACACACTCGATTGCCCTTCGAAACATCGGCGATCAACGTGAGCTTAGAGGTTGACGTCGCTTTACTGTACGCCAGGATATCCGTGTGTGAGTGCACGCTCGACGTCGATTGACAACCGGTCATGTCAGACCTGATCAGACCTTCCGAACACATGACCATTAGTTGTTGTGCGGCCGAGAGTATCGCGATCATACCGTTGAGATGTGTAGAAAGCCCGTACACGCCAGCCTTCAACGTTTCCAAAATTTCCAGCAGTCTAAAGGGACTTGTCTTAGCGCGCACGGCTGTGCTGAATTTGCGTTGGGTAGACACAACGGCTTCGACCTCGCTTAGGATCTGTGGGCTCATGTACTCGTGGTAGGCCAAGACGTGTATAGTCGAGCGCGGTGACGCCCCGAACACTTGACCCGGTTTTGTTGTGGCGATATGCGTGTCCAGTAACGCGGCAAAGTCCGCGTGTCTAGCGTGTATTGATTTTACAGCTCGCTCATACCCCAACAGTACGGTCCGTAGAAGTTCGTTCACTTGTTTCCATGCGCTCGTTGAACACAGGACATCGCAACCTCTGTGATACTCAAGTAAAGCGTCAAACACCAGCTGCTTGCACGTTGGAAATACAATTGGTAGTAACTTCTTACTCCACTCTATGTTGAACTCGTATAGTATGTATATGGGCGGTTGCGGCGGTTTGCGCATTTTCTATCTACCCTCCGCTAATATGACTCTGTGGTCTGTCTCCTGAGATGGTGCGGTTGGAACTTGCGAGAGTGCACTATCGACGGTCGGCGTTTCCATTTCGTCAACTGCCATTTTCAGCCGCTGGCAAACGGCCGTCGACGGTCGATGCGAGACACCAACATAACGTTAGACCGCGACCCTCATGCCAGTTTTCTGTAGTACTGGTTGTAGTTTCTGGTGCACACTCGAAACGCCATTACGATCACAATTACGTTGATTAATAAATCCAGTGTTGTAGCGACTGCAGCCAGCGCCGTCGCTCAACTTGTGTCGGTGTTATCTCTCGATACTTTCATTCGTATCTGAGCGTATGCAGAATCTACGGATCTGGTGAAGTTGCTTGTCACTAGCTTGCGCACGTTTGATATGGCACTTTGCGCGAGACTCGCACAACTTGCAGTGGCGACCGTCGCATCAGTGCAAAGTTTTTCCGATATATCGCTCGCAACATCGTTTGTCATTTGCTGTACACTGCGCACACTGGCCGCGAGGTCGCGGAGAGGGTCTTCGTTACGAGTTGTGTAATATCCGCTGACTTGCCGATTCAATTCTGGTGGCGCTGACCAAAACGAGAACGCTTTTAAGGCGCATGTCGTGGTAACTCTGGTAGCGCCGTGGTTGACGAGGACGATCATCTTTAGCAATAGTTCATCTCGAAGCACAACGATGGTGAGGGCGACGGGTTGGCCGGTTCCGCCTTCAGGCCACTCGGTTGCCGCTAGATTGCCCAATGCCACACACGCAGACGAACCCTGTACACACTCAATGACCCGTGTGCGATCGTTTATTTCTGCTAGTACGTTTGCTAGTTCTAAGTGCTTCCACGGATCGGGCGTGGGCACGCGCTTGTTTTAGAGGCGTTTTCACGCAGCCTCTACCCTGCACGACCGCTCGTGGCCGCACTAGCTATATTTATCTTTATTTGTTTCACACACACACACACACACACACACACACACACACACACACACACACACACACACACACACATACACACACACACACACACACACACACACACACACACACACACACACGCACGCACACACACACACACACACACACACACAGGCCCTTGCGTGCAAACCCCGGTCAGGCCTGCAGTGTACACATCAGAGACATGATGTGCTTTCACAGAACTGAGGTTGTTCATTACTAAATGACTTTTACAGGAATATTGTTATTATACTATTCAACAGGTTGATCATAATAATGTGTATTAAACCCACAACCTAGAACTGAGGACAGAGGGACTTTATTTAAATTTGTACTTAATGGAAACGATACATAATGATACATAAGAGCCATGTCATACATTCAGCCTAGGAATAGTAGCATTGTGCATTATTAAAAATATACAGATCAATTGCTCGAATCCCATTGTTGCAAAGTAAAACTCTAATAAAACTCTAGTCTGACATAAACAGAGAAGACTTAGTGTATGTACTACAAATACAGCATTAGGATTTCGAGTGGACCGTGCACCTTGTGAACCATCACAGGCTTATGACGCAACATATCTTCCAGTTGCTATTAGACAAGTTATAATTCTCGACCATTTTTCGGAACTGGTTTCTTGGGTCCGTGAGTAAATGCCAAATGAGATGATAGTCCTTAAGTTCCTGGCGATCCCATATCACGCTCTTGCCCATCAGCCGGTGAATGCTGAGACGGAACTCGATGAGAGCGATGTATTTTTTAAGTGCTCCGAATGTACTTCTAACAAGCGTGCGATTCACTTCGTGAGTAAACCGCAGCTGCAGCTGATTCAAACAGTCGAGCCAACTTTCTACATCACAATATGCGTTTAGTAGTTAGTCGAGTTACCTTTTGTGTGGCGCATGCACGGGTCGTTAGCGTCCAGCTCCCAGCTTAGAGAGTCCTGTATTGACACAGACGTCAATACATCTCGATGTCATGCAACACACAAAGTCTGTCGCATACAGGTGGGTTAACACATGTACGATACCTTTTGTGTGGCGCATGCACGGGTCGTTAGCGTCCAGCTCCTGGCTTATAGAGAGTCCTGTATTGACACAGACGTCAATACATCTCGATGTCATGCAACACACAAAGTCTGTCGCATACAGGTGGGTTAACACACATGTACGATGTGTGCGATGGCGCGCCCGTTTACAATGGGACACGACGATGATCATTGTTAACCAAACTCTTGTTTCTCACGACAGGTGGTAGCGTTGTCTCCTGCACCTGGTCTTCGTGCACAGAGGGTGTTGTAATGTGCTCGTCATAGTCGCGATCGTTGTCACTCGAATCCGTTGTTCTCACGACAGGTGGTAGCGTTGTCTCCTGCATGTTGTCTTCGCGTGCGGCAAGCGTTGTGCTGTGCTCGTTATAATGGTTGTCTTCGTACAAAGGGGGTGTTGAATACTCCTTCGCGAGTAGTCTAGGAGGTGGTGTGATGGAACGTATCTCAGAGGCGTTATATGAGCGTACCACCATGGCCTGAGCAACTGCGACTACTGAGAGTACACCCAGTACAGACAGCGAGATCAATTTTTTTTCTTGGGTGTTGTACGTGTGGGTACAGCCGCTTTAATGGCAGTGAGAGCAAGTGGGCAAATGTATTTATAGGTCACTAGCAGAAACTAAGGCACGTGGTCAGAGTGTAATCGTAACCACCCAAAGTAGCTCTTGTCATAATTTAATATACATAGAAATCAGAAACGGGTATGTCAGGATAGACATCGCGAGTGATAATGCGGCCAGTATCTGTGTGCGCTTGAGAGCACCTTGTTGTTCTACTGTGGTGCCCACGCCGCCGGGTCTGTAAATGTCATCGACCTTCTTTATATACGCATACGCTAAAGACCGTATATTCTCTATGGATTTTAACACGTCCTTTGTTTCGCGTAACGCTTGAGCTGTCTCGAGCGTGATGTTGTGAGTGTACACCAGTGTTTCGCGTGCACCGAGGTCCGAAAGGGCGTGCGCTACAACTATTAACCTTGGTTTGGGAGTGTGGCGAAACGCTCGCTCCGCTGAAATGGGCAGATGCAATGTTATCACCTGGTACGTTTCGTTAGTCGGGTCGTAACACACCGGTCCGTCACACGGACCGTCACATTGTATGGGGCTTATACTATTCAACAGGTTGATCATAATAATGTGTATGAAACCCACAACTTAGCACTGAGGACAGAGGGACTTTATTTAAATTAGTACTTAATGGAAACGATACATAATGATACATAAGAGCCATGTCATACATTCAGCCTAGGAATAGTAGCATTGTGCACTATTAAAAATATACACATCAATTGCTCGAATCCCATTGTTGCAAAGTAAAACTCTAATAAAACTCTAGTCTGACATCAACAGAGAAGACTTAGTGTATGTACTACAAATACAGCAGTAGGATATCGAGTGGACCGTGCACCTGGTGAACCATCAGAGGCTTCTGACGCAACATATCTTCCAGTTCTGACTGAGCGCCTCCAGGAGAGAGGCCCAAGCAAGACCCGCCCCGAGGAGCGTCTTGCCACAAGTCACTACTCGGTCTAACTGAGCGCCTCCAGGAGAGAGGTCCAAGCAAGACACGCCCCGAGGAGCGTCTTGCCACATGTCACTACTCGGTCTGACTGAGCGCCTCCAGGAGGGAGGTCCAAGCAAGACGCGCCCCGAAGAGAGTCTTGCCACATGTCACTACTCGGTCTGACTGAGCGCCTCCAGGAGAGAGGCCCAAGCAAGACGTGCCCCGAGGAGCGTCTTGCAACATGTCAACAATGGGTCTGACTGAGGGCCTCCAGGAGAGAAGCCCAAGCAAGACGCGCCCCGAGGAGCGTCTTGCCACATGTCAACACTGGGTCTGACTGAGGGCCCCCAGGAGAGAGGCCCAAATAAGACGCGCCCCGAGGAGCGTCTTGCCACATGTCAACACTGGGTCTGACTGAGGGCCTCCAGGAGAGAAACCCAAGCAAGATGCACCCCGAGGAGTGTCTTGCCACATGTCAGCACTCGGTCTGACTGAGCGCCTGCAGGAGGGAGGCCCAAGCAAGACGCGCCCCGAGGAGCGTCTTGCCACATGTCAACACTGGGTCTGACTGAGCGCCTCCAGGAGAGAGGCCCAAGCAAGACGCGCCCCGAGGAGCGTCTTGCCACATGTGAACACTGGGTCTGACTGAGCGCCTCCAGGAGAGAGGCCTAAGCAAGACGCGCCCGGAGGAGCGTCTTGCAACATGACAGCACTCGGTCTGACTGAGCGCCTCCAGGAGAGAGGCCCAAGCAAGACGCTCCCCGAGGAGCGTCTTGACACATGTCTCCTCTGGGTCTGACTGTGCGCCTCCAGGAGAGAGGCCCAAGCAAGACGTGCCCCGAGGAGCATCTTGCCACATGTCAACACTGGGTCTGACTGATTGCCTCCATGAGAGAAGCCCCAGCAAGACGCGCCCCGAGGAGCGTCTTGCCACATGTCAACACTGGGTCTGACAAGGTAGAATCTATTGAGTTGTAAGTGATCTGAACGTTTCATGATGATAGCACTTTCCTAAAGGGGTCAAACCATGTCCCAAAGGTCTCCGGATCTGGTGTCACTTTAAGGAAGTAGTCCAGTTACACATTTGTGGGCTTATAACTTGGCTTCTGAATGTCCTAGAGAGGTCAGGTTTGTTTTAGTGTACTCCAATCAACAGCCCCTACAACCACAAAAAGGAATGGAGTCATTAGCACTTATGGTTTTTAAATGGCACCCATAATTATGTTGCACGAAGCACAATTTCACATCATTCTGGGTTCATTTGTGTGAAAACAAGGTGCAATCAGGCTGAAACGTTACAGGAAGGTAGAATCTATTGAGTTGTAAGTGATCTGAACGTTTCATGATGATAGCACTTTCCTAAGGGGGTCAAACCATGTCCCAAAGATCACCGGATCTGGTGTCAATTTAAAGAAGTAGTCCAGTTACACATTTGTGGGCTTATAACTTGGCTTCTGAATGTCCTAGAGAGATCAGGTTTGTTTTAATGTACTCCAATCAACAGCCCCTACAACCACAAAAAGGAATGGAGTCATTAGCACTTATGGTTTGTAAATGGCACCCAGAATTATGTTGCACGAAGCACAATTTCACATCATTCTGGGTTCATTTGTGTGAAAACAAGGTCCAATCAGGCTGAAACGCTACAAGAAGGTAGAATCTATTGAGTTGTAAGTGATCTGAACGTTTCATGATGATAGCACTTTCCTAAAGGGGTCAAACCATGTCCCAAAGGTCACCGGATCTGGTGTCACTTTAAGGAAGTAGTCCAGTTACACATTTGTGGGCTTATAACTTGGCTTCTGAATGTCCTAGAAAGATCAGGTTTGTTTTAATGTACTCCAATCAACAGCCCCTACAACCACAAAAAGGAATGGAGTCATTAGCACTTATGGTTTGTAAATGGCACCCAGAATTATGTTGCACGAAGCACAATTTCACATCATTCTGGGTTCATTTGTGTGAAAACAAGGTCCAATCAGGCTGAAACGCTACAAGAAGGTAGAATCTATTGAGTTGTAAGTGATCTGAACGTTTCATGATGATAGCACTTTCCTAAGGGGGTCAAACCATGTCCCAAAGGTCACCGGATCTGGTGTCAATTTAAAGAAGTAGTCCAGTTACATATTTGTGGACTTATAGCTTGGCTTCTGAATGTCCTAGAGCGATCAGGTTTGTTTTAGTGTACTCCAATCAACAGCCCCTACAACCACAAAAAGGAATGGAGACATTAGCACTTATGGTTTTTAAATGGCACCCAGAATTATGTTGCACGAAGCACAATTTCACATCATTCTGTGTTCATTTGTGTGAAAACAAGGTCCAATCAGGCTGAAACGTTACAGGAAGGTAGAATCTATTGAGTTGTAAGTGATCTGAACGTTTCATGATGATAGCTCTTTCCTAAGGGGGTCAAACCATGTCCCAAAGGTCACCGGATCTGGTGTCAATTTAAAGAAGTAGTCCAGTTACACATTTGTGGGCTTATAACTTGGCTTCTGAATGTCCTAGAGAGATCAGGTTTGTTTTAATGTAATCCAACCAACAGCCCCTACAACCACAAAAAGGAATGGAGTCATTAGCACTTATGGTTTGTAAATGGCACCCAGAATTATGTTGCACGAAGCACAATTTCCCATCATTCTGGGTCCATTTGTGTGAAAACAAGGTCCAATCAGGCTGAAACGTTACAAGAAGGTAGAATCTATTGAGTTGTAAGTGATCTGAACGTTTCATGATGATCGCACATTCCTATAGGGGGTCAAACCATGTCCCAAAGATCACCGGGCCTGGTGTCACTTTAAAGAAGTAGTCCAGTTACACCTTTGAGGGCTTATAACTTGGCTTCTGAATGTCCTAGAGAGATCAGGTTTTTTTTAGTGTACTCCAATCAACAGCCCCTACAACCTCAAAAAGGAATGGAGTCATTAGCACTTATGGTTTTTAAATGGCACCCAGAATTATGTTGCACGAAGCACAATTTCACATCATTCTGGGTTCATTTGTGTAAAAACAAGGTCCAATCAGGCTGAAACGTTACAGAAAGGTAGAATCTATTGAGTTGTAAGTGATCTGAACGTTTCATGATGATACCACTTTCCTAAGGGGGTCAAACCATGTCCCAAAGGTCACCGGATCTGGTGTCAATTTAAAGAAGTAGTCCAGTTACACATTTGTGGGCTTATAACTTGGCTTCTGAATGTCCTAGAGAGATCAGGTTTGTTTTAGTGTACTCCAATCAACAGCTCCTACAACCACAAAAAGGAATGGAGTCATTAGCACTTAAGGTTTGTAAATGGCACCCAGAATTATGTTGCACGAAGCACAATTTCACATCATTCTGGGTCCATTTGTGTGAAAACAAGGTCCAATCAGGCTGAAACGCTACAAGAAGGTAGAACCTATTGAGTTGTAAGTGATCTGAACGTTTCAAGATGATCGCACATTCTTATAGTGGGTAAAACCATGTCCCAAAGGTCACCGGGCCTTGTGTCTCTTTAAAGAAGTAGTCCAGTTACACATTTGTGGGCTTATAATTTGACTTCTGAATGTCCCTGAGAGATCAGCTTTGTTTTAGTATACTCCAATCAACAGCCCCTACAACCACAAAAAGGAATGGAGTCATTAGCACTTATGGTTTGTAAATGGCACCCAGAATTATGTTGCACGAAGCACAATTTCACATCAATCTGGGTTCATTTGTGTGAAAACAAGGTCCAATCATGCTGAAACGTTACAGGAAGGTAGAATCTATTGAGTTGTAAGTGATATGAACGTTTCATGATGATAGCACTTCCCTAAGGGGGTCAAACCATGTCCCAAAGGTCACCGGATCTGGTGTCAATTTAAAGAAGTAGTCCAGTTACACATTTGTGGGCTTATAACTTGGCTTCTGAATGTCCTAGAGAGGTCAGGCTTGTTTTAGTGTACTCCAATCAACATCCCCTACAACCACAAAAAGGAATGGAGTCATTAGCACTTATGGTTTGTAAATGGCACCCAGAATTATGTTGCACGAAGCACAATTTCACATCATTCTGGGTCCATTTGTTTGAAAACAAGGTCCAATCAGGCTGAAACGTTACAAGAAGGTAGAATCTATTGAGTTGTAAGTGATCTGAACTTTTCATGATGATCGCACAATCCTATAGGGGGTCAAACTATGTCCCAAAGGTCACCGGGCCTTGTGTCACTTTAAAGAAGTAGTCCAGTTACACCTTTGTGGGCTTATAACTTGGCTTCTGAATATCCTAAAGAGGTCAGGTTTGTTTTAGAGTACTCCAGTTAACAGCCCCCATTACCCCAAAAAGGAATGGAGTCATTAGCACGTATGGTTTTTAAATGGAACCCAGAATTATGTTGCACGAAGCACAATTTCACATAATTCTGGGTTCATTTGTGTGAAAACAAGGTCCATTCAGGCTGAAACGTTACAAGACGGTAGAATCTAGTGAGTTGTAAGTGATCTGAACGTTTCATGATGATAGCACTTTCCTAAGGAGGTCAAACCATGTCCCAAAGGTCACCGGATCTGGTGTCAATTTAAAGAAGTAGTCCAGTTACACATTTGTGGGCTTATAACTTGGCTTCTGAATTTCCTAGAGAGATCAGGTTTGTTTTAGTGTACTCCAATCAACAGCCCCTACAACCACAAAAAGGAATGGAGTCATTAGCACTTATGGTTTTTAAATGGCACCCAGAATTATGTTGCACGAAGCACAATTTCACATCATTCTGGGTTCATTTGTGTGAAAACAAGGTCCAATCAGGCTGAAACATTACAGGAAGGTAGAAGCTATTGAGTTGTAAGTGATCTGAACGTTTCATGATGATAGCACTTTCCTAAGGAGGTCAAACCATGTCCCAAAGGTCACCGGATCTGGTGTCAATTTAAAGAAGTAGTCCAGTTACACATTTGTGGGCTTATAACTTGGCTTCTGAATTTCCTAGAGAGATCAGGTTTGTTTTAGTGTACTCCAATCAACAGCCCCTACAACCACAAAAAGGAAGGGAGTCATTAGCACTTATGGTTTGTAAATGGCAGCCAGAATTATGTTGCACGGAGCACAATTTCACATCATTCTGGGTCCATTTGTGTGAAAACAAGGTCCAATCAGGCTGAAACGTTACAAGAAGGTAGAATCTATTGAGTTGTAAGTGATCTGAACGTTTCATGATGATAGCACTTTCCTAAGGGGGTCAAACCATGTCCCAAAGGTCACCGGGCCTGGTGTCACTTTAAAGAAGTAGTCCAGTTACAACTTTGTGGGCTTATAACTTGGCTTCTGAATATCCTCAAGAGGTCAGGTTTGTTTTAGTGTACTCCAATCAACAGCCCCTACACCCACAAAAAGGACTGGAGTCATTAGCACTTATGGTTTTTAAATGGCACCCAGAATTATGTTGCACGAAGCACAATTTCACATCATTCTGGGTCCATTTGTTTGAAAACAAGGTCCAATCAGGCTGAAACGTTACAAGAAGGTAGAATCTATTGAGTTGTAAGTGATCTGAACTTTTCATGATGATCGCACAATCCTATAGGGGGTCAAACCATGTCCCAAAGGTCACCTGGCCTTGTGTCACTTTAAAGAAGTAGTCCAGTTACACCTTTGTGGGCTTATAACTTGGCTTCTGAATATCCTAAAGAGGTCAGGTTTGTTTTAGAGTACTCCAGTTAACAGCCCCCATTACCCCAAAAAGGAATGGAGTCATTAGCACTTATGGTTTTTAAATGGAACCCAGAATTATGTTGCACGAAGCACAATTTCACATAATTCTGGGTTCATTTGTGTGAAAACAAGGTCCAATCAGGCTGAAACGTTACAGGAAGGTAGAATCTATTGAGTTGTAAGTGATCTGAACGTTTCATGATGATTGCACATTACTATAGGGGGTCAAACCATGTCCCAAAGGTCACCGGGCCTGGTGTCACTTTAAAGAAGTAGTCCAGTTACACCTTTGTCGGCTTATAACTTTTCTTCTGAATGTCCTAGAGAGGTCAGGTTTGTTTTAGAGTACTTCAATTAATAGCTCCTACAACCACAAAAAGGAATGGAGTCATTAGCACTTATGGTTTGTAAATGGCATCCAGAATTATGTTGTACGAAGCACAATTTCAAATCATTCTGGGTCCATTTGTCTGAAAACAAGGTCCAATCAGGCTGAAACATTACAGGAAGGTAGAATCTATTGAGTTGTAAGTGATCTGAACGTTTCATGCTGATAGCACTTTCCTAAGGAGGTCAAACTATGTCCCAAAGGTCACCGGATCTGGTGTCAATTTAAAGAAGTAGTCCAGTTACACATTTGTGGGCTTATAACTTGGCTTCTGAATGTCTTAGAGAGATCAGGTTTAATTTAGTGTACTCCAATAAACAGCCCCTACAACCTCTAAAAGGAATGGAGTCATTAGCACTTATGGTTTGTAAATGGCACCCAGAATTATGTTGCACGAAGCACAATTTCACATCAATCTGGGTTCATTTGTGTGAAAACAAGGTCCAATCATGCTGAAACGTTACAGGAAGGTAGAATCTATTGAGTTGTAAGTGATCTGAGCGTTTCATGATGATAGCACTTCCCTAAGGGGGTCAAACCATGTCCCAAAGGTCACCGGATCTGGTGTCAATTTAAAGAAGTAGTCCAGTTACACATTTGTGGGCTTATAACTTGGCTTCTGAATGTCCTAGAGAGGTCAGGCTTGTTTTAGTGTACTTCAATCAACATCCCCTACAACCACAAAAATGAATGGAGTCATTAGCACTTATGGTTTGTAAATGGCACCCAGAATTATGTTGCACGAAGCACAATTTCACATCATTCTGGGTCCATTTGTTTGAAAACAAGGTCCAATCAGGCTGAAACGTTACAAGAAGGTAGAATCTATTGAGTTGTAAGTGATCTGAACGTTTCATGATGATAGCACTTTCCTAAGGAGGTCCAACCATGTCCCAAAGGTCACCGGATCTGGTGTCAATTTAAAGAAGTAGTCCAGTTACACATTTGTGGGCTTATAACTTGGCTTCTGAATTTCCTAGAGAGATCAGGTTTGTTTTAGTGTACTCCAATCAACAGCCCCTACAACCACAAAAAGGAAGGGAGTCATTAGCACTTATGGTTTGTAAATGGCAGCCAGAATTATGTTGCACGGAGCACAATTTCACATCATTCTGGGTCAATTTGTGTGAAAACAAGGTCCAATCAGGCTGAAACGTTACAAGAAGGTAGAATCTATTGAGTTGTAAGTGATCTGAACGTTTCATGATGATAGCACTTTCCTAAGGGGGTCAAACCATGTCCCAAAGGTCACCGGGCCTGGTGTCACTTTAAAGAAGTAGTCCAGTTACAACTTTGTGGGCTTATAACTTGGCTTCTGAATATACTCAAGAGGTCAGGTTTGTTTTAGTGTATTCCAATCAACAGCCCCTACAACCACAAAAAGGACTGGAGTCATTAGCACTTATGGTTTTTAAATGGCACCCAGAATTATGTTGCACGAAGCACAATTTCACATCATTCTGGGTCCATTTGTTTGAAAACAAGGTCCAATCAGGCTGAAACGTTACAAGAAGGTAGAATCTATTGAGTTGTAAGTGATCTGAACTTTTCATGATGATCGCACAATCCTATAGGGGGTCAAACCATGTCCCAAAGGTCACCGGGCCTTGTGTCACTTTAAAGAAGTAGTCCAGTTACACCTTTGTGGGCTTATAACTTGGCTTCTGAATATCCTAAAGAGGTCAGGTTTGTTTTAGAGTACTCCAGTTAACAGCCCCCATTACCCCAAAAAGGAATGGAGTAATTAGCACTTATGGTTTTTAAATGGAACCCAGAATTATGTTGCACGAAGCACAATTTCACATAATTCTGGGTTCATTTGTGTGAAAACAAGGTCCAATCAGGCTGAAACGTTACAAGACGGTAGAATCTAGTGAGTTGTAAGTGATCTGAACGTTTCATGATGATAGCACTTTCCTAAGGAGGTCAAACCATGTCCCAAAGGTCACCGGATCTGGTGTCAATTTAAAGAAGTAGTCCAGTTACACATTTGTGGGCTTATAACTTGGCTTCTGAATATCCTAGTGAGGTCAGGTTTGTTTTAGAGTACTCCAATTAACAGCCCCTACAACCACAAAAAGGAATGGAGTCATTAGCACTTAAGGTTTTTAAATGGCACCCAGAATTATGTTGCACGAAGCACAATTTCACATCATTCTGGGTTCATTTGTGTGAAAACAAGGTCCAATCAGGCTGAAACGTTACAAGAAGGTAGAATCTATTGAGTTGTAAGTGATCTGAACGTTTCAAGATGATTGCACATTACTATAGGGGGTCAAACCATGTCCCAAAGGTCACCGGGCCTGGTGTCACTTTAAAGAAGTAGTCCAGTTACACCTTTGTCGGCTTATAACTTTTCTTCTGAATGTCATAGCGATGTCAGGTTTGTTTTAGAGTACTTCAGTTAATAGCTCCTACAACCACAAAAAGGAATGGAGTCATTAGCACTTATGGTTTTTAAATGGCACCCAGAATTATGTTGCACGAAGCACAATTTCACATCATTCTGGGTTCAATTGTGTGAAATCAAGGTCCAATCAGGCTGAAACGTTACAGGAAGGTAGAATCTATTGAGTTGTAAGTGATCTGAACGTTTCATGATGATAGCACTTCCCTAAGGGGGTCAAACCATGTCCCAAAGGTCACCGGATCTGGTGTCAATTTAAAGAAGCAGTCCAGTTACACATTTGTGGGCATATAACTTGGCTTCTGAATGTCCTAGAGAGGTCAGGCTTGTTTTAGTGTACTCCAATCAACATCCCCTACAACCACAAAAAGGAATGGAGTCATTAGCACTTATGGTTTGTAAATGGCACCCAGAATTATGTTGCACGAAGCACAATTTCACATCATTCTGGGTCCATTTGTTTGAAAACAAGGTCCAATCAGGCTGAAACGTTACAAGAAGGTAGAATCTATTGAGTTGTAAGTGATCTGAACTTTTCATGATGATCGCACAATCCTATAGGGGGTCAAACTATGTCCCAAAGGTCACCGGGCCTTGTGTCACTTTAAAGAAGTAGTCCAGTTACACCTTTGTGGGCTTATAACTTGGCTTCTGAATATCCTAAAGAGGTCAGGTTTGTTTTAGAGTACTCCAGTTAACAGCCCCCATTACCCCAAAAAGGAATGGAGTCATTAGCACTTATGGTTTTTAAATGGAACCCAGAATTATGTTGCACGAAGCACAATTTCACATAATTCTGGGTTCATTTGTGTGAAAACAAGGTCCAATCAGGCTGAAACGTTACAAGACGGTAGAATCTAGTGAGTTGTAAGTGATCTGAATGTTTCATGATGATAGCACTTTCCTATGGGGGTCAAATCATGTCCCAAATGTCACCGGATCTGGTGTCAATTTAAAGAAGTAGTCCAGTTACACATTTGTGGGCTTATAACTTGGCTTCTGAATGTCCTAGTGAGATCAGGTTTGTTTTAGTGTACTCCAATCAACAGCCCCTACAACCACAAAAAGGAATGGAGTCATTAGCACTTATGGTTTTTAAATGGCACCCAAAATTATGTTGCACGAAGCACAATTTCACATCATTCTGGGTTCATTTGTGTGAAATCAAGGTCCAATCAGGCTTAAACGTTACAGGAAGGTAGAATCTATTGAGTTGTAAGTGATCTGAACGTTTCATGATGATATCACTTTCCTAAGGGGGTCAAACCATGTCCCAAAGGTCACCGGATCTTGTGTCAATTTAAAGTGGTAGTCCAGTTACACATTTGTGAGCTTATAACTTGGCTTCTGAATTTCCTAGAGAGATCAGGTTTGTTTTAGTGTACTCCAATCAACAGCCCCTACAACCACAAAAAGGAAGGGAGTCATTAGCACTTATGGTTTGTAAATGGCAGCCAGAATTATGTTGCACGGAGCACAATTTCACATCATTCTGGGTCCATTTGTGTGAAAACAAGGTCCAATCAGGCTGAAACGTTACAAGAAGGTAGAATCTATTGAGTTGTAAGTGATCTGAACGTTTCATGATGATAGCACTTTCCTAAGGGGGTCAAACCATGTCCCAAAGGTCACCGGGCCTGGTGTCACTTTAAAGAAGTAGTCCAGTTACAACTTTGTGGGCTTATAACTTGGCTTCTGAATATCCTAAAGAGGTCAGGTTTGTTTTAGTGTACTCCAATCAACAGCCCCTACAACCACAAAAAGGACTGGAGTCATTAGCACTTATGGTTTTTAAATGGCACCCAGAATTATGTTGCACGAAGCACAATTTCACATCATTCTGGGTTCATTTGTGTGAAAACAAGGTCCAATCAGGCTGAAACGTTACAGAAAGGTAGAATCTATTGAGTTGTAAGAGATCTGAACGTTTCATGATGATAGCACTTTCCTAAGGGGGTCAAACCATGTCCCAAAGGTCACCGGATCTGGTGTCAATTTAAAGAAGTAGTCCAGTTACACATTTGTGGGCTTATAACTTGGCTTCTGAATGTCCTAGAGAGGTCAGGCTTGTTTTAGTGTACTCCAATCAACATCCCCTACAATCACAAAAAGGAATGGAGTCATTAGCACTTATGGTTTGTAAATGGCACCCAGAATTATGTTGCACGAAGCACAATTTCACATCATTCTGGGTCCATTTGTTTGAAAACAAGGTCCAATCAGGCTGAAACGTTACAAGAAGGTAGAATCTATTGAGTTGTAAGTGATCTGAACGTTTCATGATGATAGCACTTCCCTAAGGGGGTCAAACCATGTCCCAAAGGTCACCGGATCTGGTGTCAATTTAAAGAAGTAGTCCAGTTACACATTTGTGGGCATATAACTTGGCTTCTGAATGTCCTAGAGAGGTCAGGCTTGTTTTAGTGTACTCCAATCAACATCCCCTACAACCACAAAAAGGAATGGAGTCATTAGCACTTATGGTTTGTAAATGGCACCCAGAATTATGTTGCACGAAGCACAATTTCACATCATTCTGGGTCCATTTGTTTGAAAACAAGGTCCAATCAGGCTGAAACGTTACAAGAAGGTAGAATCTATTGAGTTGTAAGTGATCTGAACTTTTCATGATGATCGCACAATCCTATAGGGGGTCAAACTATGTCCCAAAGGTCACCGGGCCTTGTGTCACTTTAAAGAAGTAGTCCAGTTACACCTTTGTGGGCTTATAACTTGGCTTCTGAATATCCTAAAGAGGTCAGGTTTGTTTTAGAGTACTCCAGTTAACAGCCCCCATTACCCCAAAAAGGAATGGAGTCATTAGCACTTATGGTTTTTAAATGGAACCCAGAATTATGTTGCACGAAGCACAATTTCACATAATTCTGGGTTCATTTGTGTGAAAACAAGGTCCAATCAGGCTGAAACGTTACAAGACGGTAGAATCTAGTGAGTTGTAAGTGATCTGAATGTTTCATGATGATAGCACTTTCCTATGGGGGTCAAATCATGTCCCAAATGTCACCGGATCTGGTGTCAATTTAAAGAAGTAGTCCAGTTACACATTTGTGGGCTTATAACTTGGCTTCTGAATGTCCTAGTGAGATCAGGTTTGTTTTAGTGTACTCCAATCAACAGCCCCTACAACCACAAAAAGGAATGGAGTCATTAGCACTTATGGTTTTTAAATGGCACCCAAAATTATGTTGCACGAAGCACAATTTCACATCATTCTGGGTTCATTTGTGTGAAATCAAGGTCCAATCAGGCTTAAACGTTACAGGAAGGTAGAATCTATTGAGTTGTAAGTGATCTGAACGTTTCATGATGATATCACTTTCCTAAGGGGGTCAAACCATGTCCCAAAGGTCACCGGATCTTGTGTCAATTTAAAGTGGTAGTCCAGTTACACATTTGTGAGCTTATAACTTGGCTTCTGAATTTCCTAGAGAGATCAGGTTTGTTTTAGTGTACTCCAATCAACAGCCCCTACAACCACAAAAAGGAAGGGAGTCATTAGCACTTATGGTTTGTAAATGGCAGCCAGAATTATGTTGCACGGAGCACAATTTCACATCATTCTGGGTCCATTTGTGTGAAAACAAGGTCCAATCAGGCTGAAACGTTACAAGAAGGTAGAATCTATTGAGTTGTAAGTGATCTGAACGTTTCATGATGATAGCACTTTCCTAAGGGGGTCAAACCATGTCCCAAAGGTCACCGGGCCTGGTGTCACTTTAAAGAAGTAGTCCAGTTACAACTTTGTGGGCTTATAACTTGGCTTCTGAATATCCTAAAGAGGTCAGGTTTGTTTTAGTGTACTCCAATCAACAGCCCCTACAACCACAAAAAGGACTGGAGTCATTAGCACTTATGGTTTTTAAATGGCACACAGAATTATGTTGCACGAAGCACAATTTCACATCATTCTGGGTTCATTTGTGTGAAAACAAGGTCCAATCAGGCTGAAACGTTACAGAAAGGTAGAATCTATTGAGTTGTAAGAGATCTGAACGTTTCATGATGATAGCACTTTCCTAAGGGGGTCAAACCATGTCCCAAAGGTCACCGGATCTGGTGTCAATTTAAAGAAGTAGTCCAGTTACACATTTGTGGGCTTATAACTTGGCTTCTGAATGTCCTAGAGAGGTCAGGCTTGTTTTAGTGTACTCCAATCAACATCCCCTACAATCACAAAAAGGAATGGAGTCATTAGCACTTATGGTTTGTAAATGGCACCCAGAATTATGTTGCACGAAGCACAATTTCACATCATTCTGGGTCCATTTGTTTGAAAACAAGGTCCAATCAGGCTGAAACGTTACAAGAAGGTAGAATCTATTGAGTTGTAAGTGATCTGAACTTTTCATGATGATCGCACAATCCTATAGGGGGTCAAACCATGTCCCAAAGGTCACCGGGCCTTGTGTCACTTTAAAGAAGTAGTCCAGTTACACCTTTGTGGGCTTATAACTTGGCTTCTGAATATCCTAAAGAGGTCAGGTTTGTTTTAGAGTACTCCAGTTAACAGCCCCCATTACCCCAAAAAGGAATGGAGTCATTAGCACTTATGGTTTTTAAATGGAACCCAGAATTATGTTGCACGAAGCACAATTTCACATAATTCTGGGTTCATTTGTGTGAAAACAAGGTCCAATCAGGCTGAAATGTTACAAGACGGTAGAATCTATTGAGTTGTAAGTGATCTGAACGTTTCATGATGATAGCACTTTCCTAAGGAGGTCAAACCATGTCCCAAAGGTCACCGGATCTGGTGTCAGTTTAAAGAAGTAGTCCAGTTACACATTTGTGGGCTTATAACTTGGCTTCTGAATGTCCTAGAGAGATCAGGTTTGTTTTAGTATACTCCAATCAACAGCCCCTATAACCACAAAAAGGAAGGGAGTCATTAGCACTTATGGTTTATAAATGGCACCCAGAATTATGTTGCACGAAGCACAATTTCACATCATTCTGGGTCCATTTGTGTGAAAACAAGGTCCAATCAGGCTGAAACGTTACAAGAAGGTAGAATCTATTGAGTTGTAAGTGATCTGAACGTTTCATGATGATCGCACATTCCTATTGGGGGTCAAACCATGTCCCAAAGGTCACCTGATCTGGTGTCACTTTAAAGAAGTAGTCCAGTTACACATTTGTGGGCTTATAACTTGGCTTCTGAATATCCTAGTGAGGTCAGGTTTGTTTTAGAGTATTCCAATTAACAGCCCCTACAACCACAAAAAGGAATGGAGTCATTAGCACTTAAGGTTTTTAAATGGCACCCAGAATTATGTTGCACGAAGCACAATTTCACATCATTCTGGGTTCATTTGTGTGAAAACAAGGTCCAATCAGGCTGAAACGTTACAAGAAGGTAGAATCTATTGAGTTGTAAGTGATCTGAACGTTTCAAGATGATTGCACATTACTATAGGGGGTCAAACCATGTCCCAAAGGTCACCGGGCCTGGTGTCACTTTAAAGAAGTAGTCCAGTTACACCTTTGTCGGCTTATAACTTTTCTTCTGAATGTCATAGCGATGTCAGGTTTGTTTTAGAGTACTTCAATTAATAGCTCCTACAACCACAAAAAGGAATGGAGTCATTAGCACTTATGGTTTTTAAATGGCACCCAGAATTATGTTGCACGAAGCACAATTTCACATCATTCTGGGTCCATTTGTGTGAAAACAAGGTCCAATCAGGCTGAAACGTTACAAGAAGGTAGAATCTATTGAGTTGTAAGTGATCTGAACGTTTCAAGATGATTGCACATTACTATAGGGGGTCAAACCATGTCCCAAAGGTCACCGGGCCTGGTGTCACTTTAAAGAAGTAGTCCAGTTACACCTTTGTCGGCTTATAACTTTTCTTCTGAATGTCCTAGAGAGGTCAGGTTTGTTTTAGAGTACTTCAATTAATAGCTCCTACAACCACAAAAAGAAATGGAGTCATTAGCACTTATGGTTTGTAAATGGCATCCAGAATTATGTTGTACGAAGCACAATTTCAAATCATTCTGGGTCCATTTGGTTGAAAACAAGGTCCAATCAGGCTGAAACATTACAGGAAGGTAGAATCTATTGAGTTGTAAGTGATCTGAACGTTTCATGCTGATAGCACTTTCCTAAGGAGGTCAAACTATGTCCCAAAGGTCACCGGATCTGGTGTCAATTTAAAGAAGTAGTCCAGTTACACATTTGTGGGCTTATAACTTGGCTTCTGAATGTCCTAGAGAGATCAGGTTTACTTTAGTGTACTCCAATAAACAGCCCCTACAACCACAAAAAGGAATGGAGTCATTAGCACTTATGGTTTGTAAATGGCACCCAGAATTATGTTGCACGAAGCACAATTTCACATCATTCTGGGTCCATTTGTGTGAAAACAAGGTCCAATCATGCTGAAACGTTACAGGAAGGTAGAATCTATTGAGTTGTAAGTGATCTGAACGTTTCATGATGATAGCACTTCCCTAAGGGGGTCAAACCATGTCTCAAAGGTCACCGGATCTGGTGTCAATTTAAAGAAGTAGTCCAGTTACACATTTGTGGGCTTATAACTTGGCTTCTGAATGTCCTAGAGAGGTCAGGCTTGTTTTAGTGTACTCCAATCAACAGCCCCTACAACCACAAAAAGGAATGGAGTAATTAGCACGCATGGTTTGTAAATGGCACCCAGAATTATGTTGCACGAAGCACAATTTCACATCATTCTGGGTCCATTTGTTTGAAAACAAGGTCCAATCAGGCTGAAACGTTACAAGAAGGTAGAATCTATTGAGTTGTAAGTGATCTGAACTTTTCATGATGATCGCACAATCCTATAGGGGGTCAATCCATGTCCCAAAGGTCACCGGGCCTTGTGTCACTTTAAAGAAGTAGTCCAGTTACACCTTTGTGGGCTTATAACTTGGCTTCTGAATGTCCTAAAGAGGTCAGGTTTGTTTTAGAGTACTCCAGTTAACAGCCCCCATTACCCCAAAAAGGAATGGAGTCATTAGCACTTATGGTTTTTAAATGGAACCCAGAATTATGTTGCACGAAGCACAATTTCACATAATTCTGGGTTCATTTGTGTGAAAACAAGGTCCAATCAGGCTGAAACGTTACAGGAAGGTAGAATCTATTGAGTTGTAAGTGATCTGAACGTTTCATGATGATAGCACTTTCCTAAGGGGGTCAAACCATGTCCCAAAGGTCACCGGATCTGGTGTAAATTTAAAGAAGTAGTCCAGTTACACATTTGTGGGCTTATAACTTGGCTTCTGAATTTCCTAGAGAGATCAGGTTTGTTTTAGTGTACTCCAATCAACAGCCCCTACAACCACAAAAAGGAAGGGAGTCATTAGCACTTATGGTTTATAAATGGCACCCAGAATTATGTTGCACGAAGCACAATTTCACATCATTCTGGGTCCATTTGTGTGAAAACAAGGTCCAATCAGGCTGAAACGTTACAAGAAGGTAGAATCTATTGACTTGTAAGTGATCTGAACGTTTCATGATGATCGCACATTCCTATTGGGGGTCAAACCATGTCCCAAAGGTCACCGGATCTGGTGTCACTTTAAAGAAGTAGTCCAGTTACACATTTGTGGGCTTATAACTTGGCTTCTGAATACCCTAGAGAGGTCAGGTTTGTTTTAGAGTGATCCAATTAACAGCCCCTACAACCACAAAAAGGAATGGAGTCATTAGCACTTATGGTTTTTAAATGGCACCCAGAATTATGTTGCACGAAGCACAATTTCACATCATTCTGGGTTCATTTGTGTGAAAACAAGGTCCAATCAGGCTGAAACGTTACAAAAAGGTAGAATCTATTGAGTTGTAAGTGATCTGAACGTTTCAAGATGATTGCACATTACTATAGGGGGTCAAACCATGTCCCAAAGGTCACCGGGCCTGGTGTCACTTTAAAGAAGTAGTCCAGTTACACCTTTGTCGGCTTATAACTTTTCTTCTGAATGTCCTAGAGAGGTCAGGTTTGTTTTAGAGTACTTCAATTAATAGCTCCTACAACCACAAAAAGGAATGGAGTCATTAGCACTTATGGTTTTTAAATGGCACCCAGAATTATGTTGCACGAAGCACAATTTCACATCATTCTGGGTTCAATTGTGTGAAAACAAGGTCCAATCAGGCTGAAACGTTACAGGAAGGTAGAATCTATTGAGTTGTAAGTAATCTGAACGTTTCATGATGATATCACTTTCCTAAGGGGGTCAAACCATGTCCCAAAGGTCACCGGATCTGGTGTCAATTTAAAGAAGTAGTCAGGTTACACATTTGTGAGCTTATAACTTGGCTTCTGAATTTCCTAGAGAGATCAGGTTTGTTTTAGTGTACTCCAATCAACAGCCCCTACAACCACAAAAAGGAAGGGAGTCATTAGCACTTATGGTTTGTAAATGGCAGCCAGAATTATGTTGCACGGAGCACAATTTCACATCATTCTGGGTCCATTTGTGTGAAAACAAGGTCCAATCAGGCTGAAACGTTACAAGAAGGTAGAATCTATTGAGTTGTAAGTGATCTGAACGTTTCATGATGATAGCACTTTCCTAAGGGGGTCAAACCATGTCCCAAAGGTCACCGGGGCTGGTGTCACTTTAAAGAAGTAGTCCAGTTACAACTTTGTGGGCTTATAACTTGGCTTCTGAATATCCTCAAGAGGTCAGGTTTGTTTTAGTGTACTCCAATCAACAGCCCCTACAACCACAAAAAGGACTGGAGTCATTAGCACTTATGGTTTTTAAATGCACCCAGAATTATGTTGCATGAAGCACAATTTCACATCATTCTGGGTTCATTTGTGTGAAAACAAGGTCCAATCAGGCTGAAACGTTACAGGAAGGTAGAATCTATTGAATTGTAAGTGATCTGAACGTTTCATGATGATAGCACTTTCCTAAGGGGGTCAAACCATGTCCCAAATGTCACCAGATCTGGTGTCAATTTAAAGAAGTAGTCCAGTTACACATTTGTGGGCTTATAACTTGGCTTCTGAATTTCCTAGAGAGATCAGGTTTGTTTTAGTGTACTCTAATCAACAGCCCCTACAACCACAAAAAGGAAGGGAGTCATTAGCACTTATGGTTTATAAATGGCACCCAGAATTATGTTGCACGAAGCACAATTTCACATCATTCTGGGTCCATTTGTGTGAAAACAAGGTCCAATCAGGCTGAAACGTTACAAGAAGGTAGAATCTATTGACTTGTAAGTGATCTGAACGTTTCATGATGATCGCACATTCCTATTGGGGGTCAAACCATGTCCCAAAGGTCACCGGATCTGGTGTCACTTTAAAGAAGTAGTCCAGTTACACATTTGTGGGCTTATAACTTGGCTTCTGAATACCCTAGAGAGGTCAGGTTTGTTTTAGAGTGATCCAATTAACAGCCCCTACAACCACAAAAAGGAATGGAGTCATTAGCACTTATGGTTTTTAAATGGCACCCAGAATTATGTTGCACGAAGCACAATTTCACATCATTCTGGGTTCATTTGTGTGAAAACAAGGTCCAATCAGGCTGAAACGTTACAAGAAGGTAGAATCTATTGAGTTGTAAGTGATCTGAACGTTTCAAGATGATTGCACATTACTATAGGGGGTCAAACCATGTCCCAAAGGTCACCGGGCCTGGTGTCACTTTAAAGAAGTAGTCCAGTTACACCTTTGTCGGCTTATAACTTTTCTTCTGAATGTCCTAGAGAGGTCAGGTTTGTTTTAGAGTACTTCAATTAATAGCTCCTACAACCACAAAAAGGAATGGAGTCATTAGCACTTATGGTTTTTAAATGGCACCCAGAATTATGTTGCACGAAGCACAATTTCACATCATTCTGGGTTCAATTGTGTGAAAACAAGGTCCAATCAGGCTGAAACGTTACAGGAAGGTAGAATCTATTGAGTTGTAAGTAATCTGAACGTTTCATGATGATATCACTTTCCTAAGGGGGTCAAACCATGTCCCAAAGGTCACCGGATCTGGTGTCAATTTAAAGAAGTAGTCAGGTTACACATTTGTGAGCTTATAACTTGGCTTCTGAATTTCCTAGAGAGATCAGGTTTGTTTTAGTGTACTCCAATCAACAGCCCCTACAACCACAAAAAGGAAGGGAGTCATTAGCACTTATGGTTTGTAAATGGCAGCCAGAATTATGTTGCACGGAGCACAATTTCACATCATTCTGGGTCCATTTGTGTGAAAACAAGGTCCAATCAGGCTGAAACGTTACAAGAAGGTAGAATCTATTGAGTTGTAAGTGATCTGAACGTTTCATGATGATAGCACTTTCCTAAGGGGGTCAAACCATGTCCCAAAGGTCACCGGGGCTGGTGTCACTTTAAAGAAGTAGTCCAGTTACAACTTTGTGGGCTTATAACTTGGCTTCTGAATATCCTCAAGAGGTCAGGTTTGTTTTAGTGTACTCCAATCAACAGCCCCTACAACCACAAAAAGGACTGGAGTCATTAGCACTTATGGTTTTTAAATGCACCCAGAATTATGTTGCATGAAGCACAATTTCACATCATTCTGGGTTCATTTGTGTGAAAACAAGGTCCAATCAGGATGAAACGTTACAGGAAGGTAGAATCTATTGAGTTGTAAGTGATCTGAACGTTTCATGATGATAGCACTTTCCTAAGGGGGTCAAACCATGTCCCAAATGTCACCAGATCTGGTGTCAATTTAAAGAAGTAGTCCAGTTACACATTTGTGGGCTTATAACTTGGCTTCTGAATGTCCTAGAGAGATCAGGTTTGTTTTAGTGTACTCCAACCAACAGCCCCTACAACCACAAAAAGGAATGGAGTCATTAGCACTTATGGTTTGTAAATGGCAGCCAGAATTATGCTGCACGAAGCACAATTTCACATCATTCTGGGTCCATTTGTGTGAAAACAAGGTCCAATCAGGCTGAAACGTTACAAGAAGGTAGAATCTATTGAGTTGTAAGTGATCTGAACGTTTCATGATGATCGCACATTCCTATAGGGGGTCAAACCATGTCCCAAAGGTCACCGGGCCTGGTGTCACTTTAAAGAAGTAGTCCAGTTACACCTTTGTGGACTTATAACTTGGCTTCTGAATATCCTAAAGAGGTCAGGTTTGTTTTAGTGTACTCCAATCAACAGCCTCTACAACCACAAAAAGGAATGGAGTCATTAGCACTTATGGTTTGTAAATGGCACCCAGAATTATGTTGCACGAAGCACAATTTCACATCATTCTGGGTCCATTTGTGTGAAAACAAGGTCCAGTCAGGCTGAAACGTTACAAGAAGGTAGAATCTATTGAGTTGTAAGTGATCTGAACGTTTCAAGATGATTGCACATTACTATAGGTGGTCAAACCATGTCCCAAAGGTCACCGGGCCTGGTGTCACTTTAAAGAAGTAGTCCAGTTACACATTTGTGAGCTTATAACTTGGCTTCTGAATTTCCTAGAGAGATCAGGTTTGTTTTAGTGTACTCCAATCAACAGCCCCTTCAACCACAAAAAGGAAGGGAGTCATTAGCACTTATGGTTTGTAAATGGCACCCAGAATTATGTTGCACGAAGCACAATTTCACATCATTCTGGGTCCATTTGTGTGAAAACAAGGTCCAATAAGGCTGAAACATTACAGGAAGGTAGAATCTATTGAGTTGTAAGTGATCTGAACGTTTCATGATGATCGCACATTCCTATAGGGGGTCAAACCATGTCCCAAAGGTCACCGGGCCTGGTGTCACTTTAAAGAAGTAGTCCAGTTACACCTTTTTCGGCTTATAACTTTTCTTCTGAATGTCCTAGAGAGGTCAGGTTTGTTTTAGAGTACTTCAATTAATAGCTCCTACAACCACAAAAAGGAAGGGAGTCATTAGCACTTATGGTTTGTAAAGGGCACCCAGAATTATGTTGCATGAAGCAATATTTCACATCATTCTGGGTTCATTTGTGTGAAAACAAGGTCCAATCAGGCTGAAACGTTGCAGGAAGGTAGAATTTATTGAGTTGTAAGTGATCTGAACGTTTCATGATGATAGCACTTTCCTAAGGGGGTCAAACCATGTCCCAAAGGTCACCGGATCTGGTGTCAATTTAAAGAAGTAGTCCAGTTACACATTTGTGGGCTTATAACTTGGCTTCTGAATGTCCTAGAGAGATCAGGTTTGTTTTAGTGTACTCCAACCAACAGCCCCTACAACCACAAAAAGGAATGGAGTCATTAGCACTTATGGTTTGTAAATGGCACCCAGAATTATGTTGCACGAAGCACAATTTCACATCATTCTGGGTCCATTTGTGTGAACACAAGGTCCAATCAGGCTGAAACGTTACAAGAAGGTAGAATCTATTGAGTTGTAAGTGATCTGAACGTTTCATGATGATCGCACATTCCTATAGGGGGTCAAACCATGTCCCAAAGGTCACCGGGCCTGGTGTCACTTTAAAGAAATAGTCCAGTTACACCTTTGTGGGCTTATAACTTGGCTTCTGAATATCCTAAAGAGGTCAGGTTTGTTTTAGTGTACTCCAATCAACAGCCTCTACAACCACAAAAAGGAATGGAGTCATTAGCACTTATGGTTTGTCAATGGCACCCAGAATTATGTTGCACGAAGCACAATTTCACATCATTCTGGGTCCATTTGTGTGAAAACAAGGTCCAATCAGGCTGAAACGTTACAAGAAGGTAGAATCTATTGAGTTGTAAGTGATCTGAACGTTTCAAGATGATTGCACATTACTATAGGTGGTCAAACCATGTCCCAAAGGTCACCGGGCCTGGTGTCACTTTAAAGAAGTAGTCCAGTTACACATTTGTGGGCTTATAACTTTTCTTCTGAATGTCCTAGAGAGGTCAGGTTTGTTTTAGAGTACTTCAATTAATAGCTCCTACAACCACAAAAAGGAATGGAGTCATTAGCACTTATGGTTCTTAAATGGCACCCAGAATTATGTTGCACGAAGCACAATTTCACATCATTCTGGGTTCATTTGTGTGAAAACAAGGTCCAATCAGGCTGAAACGTTACAGGAAGTTAGAATCTATTGAGTTGTAAGTGATCTGAACGTTTCATGATGATAGCACTTTCCTAAGGGGGTCAAACCATGTCCCAAAGGTCACCGGATCTGGTGTCAATTTAAAGAAGTAGAACAGTTACACATTTGTGAGCTTATAACTTGGCTTCTGAATTTCCTAGAGTGATCAGGTTTGTTTTAGTGTACTCCAATCAACAGCCCCTACAACCACAAAAAGGAAGGGAGTCATTAGCACTTATGGTTTGTAAATGGCACCCAGAATTATGTTGCACGAAGCACAATTTCACATCATTCTGGGTCCATTTGTGTGAAAACAAGGTCCAATCAGGCTGAAACGTTACAGGAAGGTAGAATCTATTGAGTTGTAAGTGATCTGAACGTTTCATGATGATCGCACATTCCTATAGGGGGTCAAACCATGTCCCAAAGGTCACCGGGCCTGGTGTCACTTTAAAGAAGTAGTCCAGTTACACCTTTGTGGACTTATAACTTGGCTTCTGAATATCCTAAAGAGGTCAGGTTTGTTTTAGTGTACTCCAATCAACAGCCTCTACAACCACAAAAAGGAATGGAGTCATTAGCACTTATGGTTTGTAAATGGCACCCAGAATTATGTTGCACGAAGCACAATTTCACATCATTCTGGGTCCATTTGTGTGAAAACAAGGTCCAGTCAGGCTGAAACGTTACAAGAAGGTAGAATCTATTGAGTTGTAAGTGATCTGAACGTTTCAAGATGATTGCACATTACTATAGGTGGTCAAACCATGTCCCAAAGGTCACCGGGCCTGGTGTCACTTTAAAGAAGTAGTCCAGTTACACATTTATGGGCTTATAACTTTTCTTCTGAATATCCTAGAGAGGTCAGGTTTGTTTTAGAGTACTTCAATTAATAGCTCCTACAACCACAAAAAGGAATGGAGTCATTAGCACTTATGGTTCTTAAATGGCACCCAGAATTATGTTGCACGAAGCACAATTTCACATCATTCTGGGTTCATTTGTGTGAAAACAAGGTCCAATCAGGCTGAAACGTTACAGGAAGTTAGAATCTATTGAGTTGTAAGTGATCTGAACGTTTCATGATGATAGCACTTTCCTAAGGGGGTCAAACCATGTCCCAAAGGTCACCGGATCTGGTGTCAATTTAAAGAAGTAGAACAGTTACACATTTGTGAGCTTATAACTTGGCTTCTGAATTTCCTAGAGAGATCAGGTTTGTTTTAGTGTACTCCAATCAACAGCCCCTACAACCACAAAAAGGAAGGGAGTCATTAGCACTTATGGTTTGTAAATGGCACCCAGAAGTATGTTGCACGAAGCACAATTTCACATCATTCTGGGTCCATTTGTGTGAAAACAAGGTCCAATCAGGCTGAAACGTTACAGGAAGGTAGAATCTATTGAGTTGTAAGTGATCTGAACGTTTCATGATGATCGCACATTCCTATAGGGGGTCAAACCATGTCCCAAAGGTCACCGGGCCTGGTGTCACTTTAAAGAAGTAGTCCAGTTACACCTTTTTCGGCTTATAACTTTTCTTCTGAATGTCCTAGAGAGGTCAGGTTTGTTTTAGAGTACTTCAATTAATAGCTCCTACAACCACAAAAAGGAATGGAGTCATTAGCACTTATGGTTCTTAAATGGCACCCAGAATTATGTTGCACGAAGCACAATTTCACATCATTCTGGGTTCATTTGTGTGAAAACAAGGTCCAATCAGGCTGAAACGTTACAGGAAGTTTGAATCTATTGAGTTGTAAGTGATCTGAACGTTTCATGATGATAGCACTTTCCTAAGGGGGTCAAACCATGTCCCAAAGGTCACCGGATCTGGTGTCAATTTAAAGAAGTAGAACAGTTACACATTTGTGAGCTTATAACTTGGCTTCTGAATTTCCTAGAGAGATCAGGTTTGTTTTAGTGTACTCCAATCAACAGCCCCTACAACCACAAAAAGGAAGGTAGAATCTATTGAGTTGTAAGTGATCTGAACGTTTCATGATGATCGCACATTCCTATAGGGGGTCAAACCATGTCCCAAAGGTCACCGGGCCTGGTGTCACTTTAAAGAAGTAGTCCAGTTACACATTTTTCGGCTTATAACTTTTCTTCTGAATGTCCTAGAGAGGTCAGGTTTGTTTTAGAGTACTTCAATTAATAGCTCCTACAACCACAAAAAGGAAGCGAGTCATTAGCACTTATGGATTGTAAATGGCACCCAGAAATATGTTGCATGAAGCACAATTTCACATCATTCTGGGTTCATTTGTGTGAAAACAAGGTCCAATCAGGCTGAAACGTTGCAGGAAGGTAGAATTTATTGAGTTGTAAGTGATCTGAACGTTTCATGATGATAGCACTTTCCTAAGGGGGTCAAACCATGTCCCAAAGGTCACCGGATCTGGTGTCAATTTAAAGAAGTAGTCCAGTTACACATTTGTGGGCTTATAACTTGGCTTCTGAATGTCCTAGAGAGATCAGGTTTGTTTTAGTGTACTCCAACCAACAGCCCCTACAACCACAAAAAGGATTGGAGTCATTAGCACTTATGGTTTGTAAATGGCACCCAGAATTATGTTGCACGAAGCACAATTTCACATCATTCTGGGTCCATTTGTGTGAAAACAAGGTCCAGTCAGGCTGAAACGTTACAAGAAGGTAGAATCTATTGAGTTGTAAGTGATCTGAACGTTTCAAGATGATTGCACATTACTATAGGTGGTCAAACCATGTCCCAAAGGTCACCGGGCCTGGTGTCACTTTAAAGAAGTAGTCCAGTTACACATTTATGGGCTTATAACTTTTCTTCTGAATATCCTAGAGAGGTCAGGTTTGTTTTAGAGTACTTCAATTAATAGCTCCTACAACCACAAAAAGGAATGGAGTCATTAGCACTTATGGTTCTTAAATGGCACCCAGAATTATGTTGCACGAAGCACAATTTCACATCATTCTGGGTTCATTTGTGTGAAAACAAGGTCCAATCAGGCTGAAACAATACAGGAAGTTAGAATCTATTGAGTTGTAAGTGATCTGAACGTTTCATGATGATAGCACTTTCCTAAGGGGGTCAAACCATGTCCCAAAGGTCACCGGATCTGGTGTCAATTTAAAGAAGTAGAACAGTTACACATTTGTGAGCTTATAACTTGGCTTCTGAATTTCCTAGAGAGATCAGGTTTGTTTTAGTGTACTCCAATCAACAGCCCCTACAACCACAAAAAGGAAGGGAGTCATTAGCACTTATGGTTTGTAAATGGCACCCAGAAGTATGTTGCACGAAGCACAATTTCACATCATTCTGGGTCCATTTGTGTGAAAACAAGGTCCAATCAGGCTGAAACGTTACAGGAAGGTAGAATCTATTGAGTTGTAAGTGATCTGAACGTTTCATGATGATCGCACATTCCTATAGGGGGTCAAACCATGTCCCAAAGGTCACCGGGCCTGGTGTCACTTTAAAGAAGTAGTCCAGTTACACCTTTTTCGGCTTATAACTTTTCTTCTGAATGTCCTAGAGAGGTCAGGTTTGTTTTAGAGTACTTCAATTAATAGCTCCTACAACCACAAAAAGGAATGGAGTCATTAGCACTTATGGTTCTTAAATGGCACCCAGAATTATGTTGCACGAAGCACAATTTCACATCATTCTGGGTTCATTTGTGTGAAAACAAGGTCCAATCAGGCTGAAACGTTACAGGAAGTTTGAATCTATTGAGTTGTAAGTGATCTGAACGTTTCATGATGATAGCACTTTCCTAAGGGGGTCAAACCATGTCCCAAAGGTCACCGGATCTGGTGTCAATTTAAAGAAGTAGAACAGTTACACATTTGTGAGCTTATAACTTGGCTTCTGAATTTCCTAGAGAGATCAGGTTTGTTTTAGTGTACTCCAATCAACAGCCCCTACAACCACAAAAAGGAAGGTAGAATCTATTGAGTTGTAAGTGATCTGAACGTTTCATGATGATCGCACATTCCTATAGGGGGTCAAACCATGTCCCAAAGGTCACCGGGCCTGGTGTCACTTTAAAGAAGTAGTCCAGTTACACATTTTTCGGCTTATAACTTTTCTTCTGAATGTCCTAGAGAGGTCAGGTTTGTTTTAGAGTACTTCAATTAATAGCTCCTACAACCACAAAAAGGAAGCGAGTCATTAGCACTTATGGATTGTAAATGGCACCCAGAAATATGTTGCATGAAGCACAATTTCACATCATTCTGGGTTCATTTGTGTGAAAACAAGGTCCAATCAGGCTGAAACGTTGCAGGAAGGTAGAATTTATTGAGTTGTAAGTGATCTGAACGTTTCATGATGATAGCACTTTCCTAAGGGGGTCAAACCATGTCCCAAAGGTCACCGGATCTGGTGTCAATTTAAAGAAGTAGTCCAGTTACACATTTGTGGGCTTATAACTTGGCTTCTGAATGTCCTAGAGAGATCAGGTTTGTTTTAGTGTACTCCAACCAACAGCCCCTACAACCACAAAAAGGATTGGAGTCATTAGCACTTATGGTTTGTAAATGGCACCCAGAATTATGTTGCACGAAGCACAATTTCACATCATTCTGGGTCCATTTGTGTGAACACAAGGTCCAATCAGGCTGAAACGTTACAAGAAGGTAGAATCTATTGAGTTGTAAGTGATCTGAACATTTCATGATGATCTCACTTTACTATAGGGGGTCAAACCATGTCCCAAAGGTCACCGGGCCTGGTGTCACTTTAAAGAAGTAGTCCAGTTACACCTTTGTGGGCTTATAACTTGGCTTCTGAATATCCTAAAGAGGTCAGGTTTGTTTTAGTGTACTCCAATCAACAGCCTCTACAACCACAAAAAGGAATGGAGTCATTAGCACTTATGGTTTGTAAATGGCACCCAGAATTATGTTGCACGAAGCACAATTTCACATCATTCTGGGTCCATTTGTGTGAAAACAAGGTCCAATCAGGCTGAAACGTTACAAGAAGGTAGAATCTATTGAGTTGTAAGTGATCTGAACGTTTCAAGATGATTGCACATTACTATAGGGGGTCAAACCATGTCCTAAAGGTCACCGGGCCTGGTGTCACTTTGAAGAAGTAGTCCAGTTACACCTTTGTCGGCTTATAACTTTTCTTATGAATGTCCTAGAGAGGTCAGGTTTGTTTTAGAGTACTTCAATTAATAGATCCTACAACCACAAAAAGGAATGGAGTCATTAGCACTTATGGTTTGTAAATGGCATCCAGAATTATGTTGCACGAAGCACAATTTCACATCATTCTGGGTTCATTTGTGTGAAAACAAGGTCCAATCAGGCTGAAACGTTACAGGAAGTTAGAATCTATTGAGTTGTAAGTGATCTGAACGTTTCATGATGATAGCACTTTCCTAAGGGGGTCAAACCATGTCCCAGAGGTCACCGGATCTGGTGTCAATTTAAAGAAGTAGTCCAGTTACACATTTGTGAGCTTATAACTTGGCTTCTGAATTTCCTAGAGAGATCAGGTTTGTTTTAGTGTACTCCAATCAACAGCCCCTACAACCACAAAAAGGAAGGGAGTCATTAGCACTTATGGTTTGTAAATGGCACCCAGAAGTATGTTGCACGAAGCACAATTTCACATCATTCTGGGTCCATTTGTGTGAAAACAAGGTCCAATCAGGCTGAAACGTTACAGGAAGGTAGAATCTATTGAGTTGTAAGTGATCTGAACGTTTCATGATGATCGCACATTCCTATAGGGGGTCAAACCATGTCCCAAAGGTCACCGGGCCTGGTGTCACTTTAAAGAAGTAGTCCAGTTACACCTTTTTCGGCTTATAACTTTTCTTCTGAATGTCCTAGAGAGGTCAGGGTTGTTTTAGAGTACTTCAATTAATAGCTCCTACAACCACAAAAAGGAAGGGAGTCATTAGCACTTATGGTTTGTAAATGGCACCCAGAATTATGTTGCATGAAGCACAATTTCACATCATTCTGGGTTCATTTGTGTGAAAACAAGGTCCAATCAGGCTGAAACGTTGCAGGAAGGTAGAATTTATTGAGTTGTAAGTGATCTGAACGTTTCATGATGATTGCACTTTCCTAAGGGGGTCAAACCATGTCCCAAAGGTCACCGGATCTGTTGTCAATTTAAAGAAGTAGTCCAGTTACACATTTGTGGGCTTATAACTTGGCTTCTGAATGTCCTAGAGAGATCAGGTTTGTTTTAGTGTACTCCAACCAACAGCCCCTACAACCACAAAAAGGAATGGAGTCATTAGCACTTATGGTTTGTAAATGGCACCCAGAATTATGTTGCACGAAGCACAATTTCACATCATTCTGGGTCCATTTGTGTGAACACAAGGTCCAATCAGGCTGAAACGTTACAAGAAGGTAGAATCTATTGAGTTGTAAGTGATCTGAACGTTTCATGATGATCGCACATTCCTATAGGGGGTCAAACCATGTCCCAAAGGTCACCGGGCCTGGTGTCACTTTAAAGAAGTAGTCCAGTTACACCTTTGTGGGCTTATTACTTGGCTTCTGAATATCCTAAAGAGGTCAGGTTTGTTTTAGTGTACTCCAATCAACAGCCTCTACAACCACAAAAAGGAATGGAGTCATTAGCACTTATGGTTTGTAAATGGCACCCAGAATTATGTTGCACGAAGCACAATTTCACATCATTCTGGGTCCATTTGTGTGAAAACAAGGTCCAATCAGGCTGAAACGTTACAAGAAGGTAGAATCTATTGAGTTGTAAGTGATCTGAACGTTTCAAGATGATTGCACATTACTATAGGTGGTCAAACCATGTCCCAAAGGTCACCGGGCCTGGTGTCACTTTAAAGAAGTAGTCCAGTTACACATTTGTGGGCTTATAACTTTTCTTCTGAATGTCCTAGAGAGGTCAGGTTTGTTTTAGAGTACTTCAATTAATGGCTCCTACAACCACAAAAAGGAATGGAGTCATTAGCACTTATGGTTCTTAAATGGCACCCAGAATTATGTTGCACGAAGCACAATTTCACATCATTCTGGGTTCATTTGTGTGAAAACAAGGTCCAATCAGGCTGAAACGTTACAGGAAGTTAGAATCTATTGAGTTGTAAGTGATCTGAACGTTTCATGATGATAGCACTTTCCTAAGGGGGTCAAACCATGTCCCAAAGGTCACCGGATCTGGTGTCAATTTAAAGAAGTAGAACAGTTACACATTTGTGAGCTTATAACTTGGCTTCTGAATTTCCTAGAGAGATCAGGTTTGTTTTAGTGTACTCCAATCAACAGCCCCTACCACCACAAAAAGGAAGGGAGTCATTAGCACTTATGGTTTGTAAATGGCACCCAGAATTATGTTGCACGAAGCACAATTTCACATCATTCTGGGTCCATTTGTGTGAAAACAAGGTCCAATCAGGCTGAAACGTTACAGGAAGGTAGAATCTATTGAGTTGTAAGTGATCTGAACGTTTCATGATGATCGCACATTCCTATAGGGGGTCAAACCATGTCCCAAAGGTCACCGGGCCTGGTGTCACTTTAAAGAAGTAGTCCAGTTACACCTTTTTCGGCTTATAACTTTTCTTCTGAATGTCCTAGAGAGGTCAGGTTTGTTTTAGAGTACTTCAATTAATAGCTCCTACAACCACAAAAAGGAAGCGAGTCATTAGCACTTATGGTTTGTAAATGGCACCCAGAAATATGTTGCATGAAGCACAATTTCACATCATTCTGGGTTCATTTGTGTGAAAACAAGGTCCAATCAGGCTGAAACGTTGCAGGAAGGTAGAGTTTATTGAGTTGTAAGTGATCTGAACGTTTCATGATGATAGCACTTTCCTAAGGGGGTCAAACCATGTCCCAAAGGTCACCGGATCTGGTGTCAATTTAAAGAAGTAGTCCAGTTACACATTTGTGGGCTTATAACTTGGCTTCTGAATGTCCTAGAGAGATCAGGTTTGTTTTAGTGTACTCCAACCAACAGCCCCTACAACCACAAAAAGGATTGGAGTCATTAGCACTTATGGTTTGTAAATGGCACCCAGAATTATGTTGCACGAAGCACAATTTCACATCATTCTGGGTCCATTTGTGTGAACACAAGGTCCAATCAGGCTGAAATGTTACAAGAAGGTAGAATCTATTGAGTTGTAAGTGATCTGAACATTTCATGATGATCTCACTTTACTATAGGGGGTCAAACCATGTCCCAAAGGTCACCGGGCCTGGTGTCACTTTAAAGAAGTAGTCCAGTTACACCTTTGTGGGCTTATAACTTGGCTTCTGAATATCCTAAAGAGGTCAGGTTTTTTTTAATGTACTCCAATCAACAGCCTCTACAACCACAAAAAGGAATGGAGTCATTAGCACTTATGGTTTGTAAATGGCACCCAGAATTATGTTGCACGAAGCACAATTTCACATCATTCTGGGTCCATTTGTGTGAAAACAAGGTCCAATCAGGCTGAAACGTTACAAGAAGGTAGAATCTATTGAGTTGTAAGTGATCTGAACGTTTCAAGATGATTGCACATTACTATAGGGGGTCAAACCATGTCCCAAAGGTAACCAGGCCTGGTGTCACTTTAAAGAAGTAGTCCAGTTACACCTTTGTCGGCTTATAACTTTTCTTCTGAATGTCCTAGAGAGGTCAGGTTTGTTTTAGAGTACTTCAATTAATAGATCCTACAACCACAAAAAGGAATGGAGTCATTAGCACTTATGGTTTGTAAATGGCATCCAGAATTATGTTGCACGAAGCACAATTTCACATCATTCTGGGTTCATTTGTGTGAAAACAAGGTCCAATCAGGCTGAAACGTTACAGGAAGTTAGAATCTATTGAGTTGTAAGTGATCTGAACGTTTCATGATGATAGCACTTTCCTAAGGGGGTCAAACCATGTCCCAAAGGTCACCGGATCTGGTGTCAATTTAAAGAAGTAGTCCAGTTACACATTTGTGAGCTTATAACTTGGCTTCTGAATTTCCTAGAGAGATCAGGTTTGTTTTAGTGTACTCCAATCAACAGCCCCTACAACCACAAAAAGGAAGGGAGTCATTAGCACTTATGGTTTGTAAATGGCACCCAGAATTATGTTGCACGAAGCACAATTTCACATCATTCTGGGTCCATTTGTGTGAAAACAAGGTCCAATAAGGCTGAAACATTACAGGAAGGTAGAATCTATTGAGTTGTAAGTGATCTGAACGTTTCATGATGATCGCACATTCCTATAGGGGGTCAAACCATGTCCCAAAGGTCACCGGGCCTGGTGTCACTTTAAAGAAGTAGTCCAGTTACACCTTTTTCGGCTTATAACTTTTCTTCTGAATGTCCTAGAGAGGTCAGGGTTGTTTAGAGTACTTCAATTAATAGCTCCTACAACCACAAAAAGGAATGGAGTCATTAGCACTTATGGTTCTTAAATGGCACCCAGAATTATGTTGCACGAAGCACAATTTCACATCATTCTGGGTTCATTTGTGTGAAAACAAGGTCCAATCAGGCTGAAACGTTAAAGGAAGTTAGAATCTATTGAGTTGTAAGTGATCTGAACGTTTCATGATGATAAAACTTTCCTAAGGGGGTCAAACCATGTCCCAAAGGTCACCGGATCTGGTGTCAATTTAAAGAAGTAGAACAGTTACACATTTGTGAGCTTATAACTTGGCTTCTGAATTTCCTAGAGAGATCAGGTTTGTTTTAGTGTACTCCAATCAACAGCCCCTACAACCACAAAAAGGAAAGGAGTCATTAGCACTTATGGTTTGTAAATGGCACCCAGAATTATGTTGCACGAAGCACAATTTCACATCATTCTGGGTCCATTTGTGTGAAAACAAGGTCCAATCAGGCTGAAACGTTACAGGAAGGTAGAATCTATTGAGTTGTAAGTGATCTGAACGTTTCATGATGATCGCACATTCCTATAGGGGGTCAAACCATGTCCCAAAGGTCACCGGGCCTGGTGTCACTTTAAAGAAGTAGTCCAGTTACACCTTTGTGGACTTATAACTTGGCTTCTGAATATCCTAAAGAGGTCAGGTTTGTTTTAGTGTACTCCAATCAACAGCCTCTACAACAACAAAAAGGAATGGAGTCATTAGCACTTATGGTTTGTAAATGGCACCCAGAATTATGTTGCACGAAGCACAATTTCACATCATTCTGGGTCCATTTGTGTGAAAACAAGGTCCAGTCAGGCTGAAACGTTACAAGAAGGTAGAATCTATTGAGTTGTAAGTGATCTGAACGTTTCAAGATGATTGCACATTACTATAGGTGGTCAAACCATGTCCCAAAGGTCACCGGGCCTGGTGTCACTTTAAAGAAGTAGTCCAGTTACACATTTGTGGGCTTATAACTTTTCTTCTGAATATCCTAGAGAGGTCAGGTTTGTTTTAGAGTACTTCAATTAATAGCCCCTACAACCACAAAAAGGAAGGGAGTCATTAGCACTTATGGTTTGTAAATGGCACCCAGAATTATGTTGCACGAAGCACAATTTCACATCATTCTGGGTCCATTTTTGTGAAAACAAGGTCCAATCAGGCTGAAACGTTACAGGAAGGTAGAATCTATTGAGTTGTAAGTGATCTGAACGTTTCATGATGATCGCACATTCCTATAGGGGGTCAAACCATGTCCCAAAGGTCACCGGGCCTGGTGTCACTTTAAAGAAGTAGTCCAGTTACACCTTTTTCGGCTTATAACTTTTCTTCTGAATGTCCTAGAGAGGTCAGATTTGTTTTAGAGTACTTCAATTAATAGCTCCTACAACCACAAAAAGGAAGCGAGTCATTAGCACTTATGGTTTGTAAATGGCACCCAGAAATATGTTGCATGAAGCACAATTTCACATCATTCTGGGTTCATTTGTGTGAAAACAAGGTCCAATCAGGCTGAAACGTTACAGGAAGGTAGAATTTATTGAGTTGTAAGTGATCTGAACGTTTCATGATGATAGCACTTTCCTAAGGGGGTCAAACCATGTCCCAAAGGTCACCGGATCTGGTGTCAATTCAAAGAAGTAGTCCAGTTACACATTTGTGGGCTTATAACTTGGCTTCTGAATGTCCTAGAGAGATCAGGTTTGTTTTAGTGTACTCCAACCAACAGCCCCTACAACCACAAAAAGGATTGGAGTCATTAGCACTTATGGTTTGTAAATGGCACCCAGAATTATGTTGCACGAAGCACAATTTCACATCATTCTGGGTCCATTTGTGTGAAAACAAGGTCCAATCAGGCTGAAACGTTACAAGAAGGTAGAATCTATTGAGTTGTAAGTGATCTGAACGTTTCAAGATGATTGCACATTACTATAGGGGGTCAAACCATGTCCCAAAGGTAACCGGGCCTGGTGTCACTTTAAAGAAGTAGTCCAGTTACACCTTTGTCGGCTTATAACTTTTCTTCTGAATGTCCTAGAGAGGTCAGGTTTGTTTTAGAGTACTTCAATTAATAGATCCTACAACCACAAAAAGGAATGGAGTCATTAGCACTTATGGTTTGTAAATGGCATCCAGAATTATGTTGCACGAAGCACAATTTCACATCATTCTGGGTTCATTTGTGTGAAAACAAGGTCCAATCAGGCTGAAACGTTACAGGAAGTTAGAATCTATTGAGTTGTAAGTGATCTGAACGTTTCATGATGATAGCACTTTCCTAAGGGGGTCAAACCATGTCCCAAAGGTCACCGGATCTGGTGTCAATTTAAAGAAGTAGTCCAGTTACACATTTGTGAGCATATAACTTGGCTTCTGAATTTCCTAGAGAGATCAGGTTTGTTTTAGTGTACTCCAATCAACAGCCCCTACAACCACAAAAAGGAAGGGAGTCATTAGCACTTATGGTTTGTAAATGGCACCCAGAATTATGTTGCACGAAGCACAATTTCACATCATTCTGGGTCCATTTGTGTGAAAACAAGGTCCAATAAGGCTGAAACATTACAGGAAGGTAGAATCTATTGAGTTGTAAGTGATCTGAACGTTTCATGATGATCGCACATTCCTATAGGGGGTCAAACCATGTCCCAAAGGTCACCGGGCCTGGTGTCACTTTAAAGAAGTAGTCCAGTTACACCTTTTTCGGCTTATAACTTTTCTTCTGAATGTCCTAGAGAGGTCAGGTTTGTTTAGAGTACTTCTATTAATAGCTCCTACAACCACAAAAAGGAATGGAGTCATTAGCACTTATGGTTCTTAAATGGCACCCAGAATTATGTTGCACGAAGCACAATTTCACATCATTCTGGGTTCATTTGTGTGAAAACAAGGTCCAATCAGGCTGAAACGTTAAAGGAAGTTAGAATCTATTGAGTTGTAAGAGATCTGAACGTTTCATGATGATAAAACTTTCCTAAGGGGGTCAAACCATGTCCCAAAGGTCACCGGATCTGGTGTCAATTTAAAGAAGTAGAACAGTTACACATTTGTGAGCTTATAACTTGGCTTCTGAATTTCCTAGAGAGATCAGGTTTGTTTTAGTGTACTCCAATCAACAGCCCCTACAACCACAAAAAGGAAAGGAGTCATTAGCACTTATGGTTTGTAAATGGCACCCAGAATTATGTTGCACGAAGCACAATTTCACATCATTCTGGGTCCATTTGTGTGAAAACAAGGTCCAATCAGGCTGAAACGTTACAGGAAGGTAGAATCTATTGAGTTGTAAGTGATCTGAACGTTTCATGATGATCGCACATTCCTATAGGGGGTCAAACCATGTCCCAAAGGTCACCGGGCCTGGTGTCACTTTAAAGAAGTAGTCCAGTTACACCTTTGTGGACTTATAACTTGGCTTCTGAATATCCTAAAGAGGTCAGGTTTGTTTTAGTGTACTCCAATCAACAGCCTCTACAACAACAAAAAGGAATGGAGTCATTAGCACTTATGATTTGTAAATGGCACCCAGAATTATGTTGCACGAAGCACAATTTCACATCATTCTGGGTCCATTTGTGTGAAAACAAGGTCCAGTCAGGCTGAAACGTTACAAGAAGGTAGAATCTATTGAGTTGTAAGTGATCTGAACGTTTCAAGATGATTGCACATTACTATAGGTGGTCAAACCATGTCCCAAAGGTCACCGGGCCTGGTGTCACTTTAAAGAAGTAGTCCAGTTACACATTTGTGGGCTTATAACTTTTCTTCTGAATATCCTAGAGAGGTCAGGTTTGTTTTAGAGTACTTCAATTAATAGCTCCTACAACCACAAAAAGGAATGGAGTCATTAGCACTTATGGTTCTTAAATGGCACCCAGAATTATGTTGCACGAAGCACAATTTCACATCATTCTGGGTTCATTTGTGTGAAAACAAGGTCCAATCAGGCTGAAACGTTACAGGAAGTTAGAATCTATTGAGTTGTAATTGATCTGAACGTTTCATGATGATAGCACTTTCCTAAGGGGGTCAAACCATGTCCCAAAGGTCACCGGATCTGGTGTCAATTTAAAGAAGTAGTCCAGTTACACATTTGTGAGCTTATAACTTGGCTTCTGAATTTCCTAGAGAGATCAGGTTTGTTTTAGTGTACTCCAATCAACAGCCCCTACAACCACAAAAAGGAAGGGAGTCATTAGCACTTATGGTTTGTAAATGGCACCCAGAATTATGTTGCACGAAGCACAATTTCACATCATTCTGGGTCCATTTGTGTGAAAACAAGGTCCAATCAGGCTGAAACGTTACAGGAAGGTAGAATCTATTGAGTTGTAAGTGATCTGAACATTTCATGATGATAGCACTTTCCTAAGGGGGTCAAACCATGTCCCAAAGGTCACCGGATCTGGTGTCAATTTAAAGAAGTAGTCCAGTTACACATTTGTGGGCTTATAACATGGCTTCTGAATGTCCTAGAGAAGTCAGGCTTGTTTTGGTGTACTCCAATCAACAGCCCCTACAACCACAAAAAGGAATGGAGTCATTAGCACTTATGGTTTGTAAATGGCACCCAGAATTATGTTGCACGAAGCACAATTTCACATCATTCTGGGTCCATTTGTGTGAAAACAAGGTCCAATAAGGCTGAAACGTTACAAGAAGGTAGAATCTATTGAGTTGTAAGTGATCTGAACTTTTCATGATGATCGCACAATCCTATAGGGGGTGAAACCATGTCCCAAAGGTCACCAGGCCTGGTGTCACTTTAAAGAAGTAGTCCAGTTACACCTTTGTGGGCTTATAACTTGGCTTCTGAATATCCTAAAGAGGTCAGGTTTGTTTTAGAGTACTCCAGTTAACAGCCCCCATTACCCCAAAAAGGAATGGCGTCATTAGCACTTATGGTTTTTAAATGGAACCCAGAATTATGTTGCACGAAGCACAATTTCACATCATTCTGGGTCCATTTGTGTGAAAACAAGGTCCAATCAGGCTGAAACGTTACAGGAAGGTAGAATCTATTGAGTTGTAAGTGATCTGAACGTTTCATGATGATCGCACATTCCTATAGGGGGTCAAACCATGTCCCAAAGGTCACCGGGCCTGGTGTCACTTTAAAGAAGTAGTCCAGTTACACCTTTTTCGGCTTATAACTTTTCTTCTGAATGTCCTAGAGAGGTCAGGTTTGTTTTAGAGTACTTCAATTAATAGCTCCTACAACCACAAAAAGGAAGGGAGTCATTAGCACTTATGGTTTGTAAATGGCACCCAGAATTATGTTGCATGAAGCACAATTTCACATCATTCTGGGTTCATTTGTGTGAAAACAAGGTCCAATCAGGCTGAAACGTTGCAGGAAGGTAGAATTTATTGAGTTGTAAGTGATCTGAACGTTTCATGATGATTGCACTTTCCTAAGGGGGTCAAACCATGTCCCAAAGGTCACCGGATCTGTTGTCAATTTAAAGAAGTAGTCCAGTTACACATTTGTGGGCTTATAACTTGGCTTCTGAATGTCCTAGAGAGATCAGGTTTGTTTTAGTGTACTCCAACCAACAGCCCCTACAACCACAAAAAGGAATGGAGTCATTAGCACTTATGGTTTGTAAATGGCACCCAGAATTATGTTGCACGAAGCACAATTTCACATCATTCTGGGTCCATTTGTGTGAACACAAGGTCCAATCAGGCTGAAACGTTACAAGAAGGTAGAATCTATTGAGTTGTAAGTGATCTGAACGTTTCATGATGATCGCACATTCCTATAGGGGGTCAAACCATGTCCCAAAGGTCACCGGGCCTGGTGTCACTTTAAAGAAGTAGTCCAGTTACACCTTTGTGGGCTTATTACTTGGCTTCTGAATATCCTAAAGAGGTCAGGTTTGTTTTAGTGTACTCCAATCAACAGCCTCTACAACCACAAAAAGGAATGGAGTCATTAGCACTTATGGTTTGTAAATGGCACCCAGAATTATGTTGCACGAAGCACAATTTCACATCATTCTGGGTCCATTTGTGTGAAAACAAGGTCCAATCAGGCTGAAACGTTACAAGAAGGTAGAATCTATTGAGTTGTAAGTGATCTGAACGTTTCAAGATGATTGCACATTACTATAGGTGGTCAAACCATGTCCCAAAGGTCACCGGGCCTGGTGTCACTTTAAAGAAGTAGTCCAGTTACACATTTGTGGGCTTATAACTTTTCTTCTGAATGTCCTAGAGAGGTCAGGTTTGTTTTAGAGTACTTCAATTAATAGCTCCTACAACGACAAAAAGGAATGGAGTCATTAGCACTTATGGTTCTTAAATGGCACCCAGAATTATGTTGCACGAAGCACAATTTCACATCATTCTGGGTTCATTTGTGTGAAAACAAGGTCCAATCAGGCTGAAACGTTACAGGAAGTTAGAATCTATTGAGTTGTAAGTGATCTGAACGTTTCATGATGATAGCACTTTCCTAAGGGGGTCAAACCATGTCCCAAAGGTCACCGGATCTGGTGTCAATTTAAAGAAGTAGAACAGTTACACATTTGTGAGCTTATAACTTGGCTTCTGAATTTCCTAGAGAGATCAGGTTTGTTTTAGTGTACTCCAATCAACAGCCCCTACAACCACAAAAAGGAAGGGAGTCATTAGCACTTATGGTTTGTAAATGGCACCCAGAATTATGTTGCACGAAGCACAATTTCACATCATTCTGGGTCCATTTGTGTGAAAACAAGGTCCAATCAGGCTGAAACGTTACAGGAAGGTAGAATCTATTGAGTTGTAAGTGATCTGAACGTTTCATGATGATCGCACATTCCTATAGGGGGTCAAACCATGTCCCAAAGGTCACCGGGCCTGGTGTCACTTTAAAGAAGTAGTCCAGTTACACCTTTTTCGGCTTATAACTTTTCTTCTGAATGTCCTAGAGAGGTCAGGTTTGTTTTAGAGTACTTCAATTAATAGCTCCTACAACCACAAAAAGGAAGGGAGTCATTAGCACTTATGGTTTGTAAATGGCACCCAGAATTATGTTGCACGAAGCACAATTTCACATCATTCTGGGTCCATTTGTGTGAAAACAAGGTCCAATCAGGCTGAAACGTTACAGGAAGTTAGAATCTATTGAGTTGTAAGTGATCTGAACGTTTCATGATGATAGCACTTTCCTAAGGGGGTCAAACCATGTCCCAAAGGTCACCGGATCTGGTGTCAATTTAAAGTAGAACAGTTACACATTTGTGAGCTTATAACTTGGCTTCTGAATTTCCTAGAGAGATCAGGTTTGTTTTAGTGTACTCCAATCAACAGCCCCTACAACCACAAAAAGGAAGGGAGTCATTAGCACTTATGGTTTGTAAATGGCACCCAGAATTATGTTGCACGAAGCACAATTTCACATCATTCTGGGTCCATTTGTGTGAAAACAAGGTCCAATCAGGCTGAAACGTTACAGGAAGGTAGAATCTATTGAGTTGTAAGTGATCTGAACGTTTCATGATGATCGCACATTCCTATAGGGGGTCAAACCATGTTCCAAAGGTCACCGGGCCTGGTGTCACTTTAAAGAAGTAGTCCAGTTACACCTTTTTCGGCTTATAACTTTTCTTCTGAATGTCCTAGAGAGGTCAGGTTTGTTTTAGAGTACTTCAATTAATAGCTCCTACAACCACAAAAAGGAAGCGAGTCATTAGCACTTATGGTTTGTAAATGGCACCCAGAAATATGTTGCATGAAGCACAATTTCACATCATTCTGGGTTCATTTGTGTGAAAACAAGGTCCAATCAGGCTGAAACGTTGCAGGAAGGTAGAATTTATTGAGTTGTAAGTGATCTGAACGTTTCATGATGATAGCACTTTCCTAAGGGGGTCAAACCATGTCCCAAAGGTCACCGGATCTGGTGTCAATTTAAAGAAGTAGTCCAGTTACACATTTGTGGGCTTATAACTTGGCTTCTGAATGTCCTAGAGAGATCAGGTTTGTTTTAGTGTACTCCAAACAACAGCCCCTACAACCACAAAAAGGATTGGAGTCATTAGCACTTATGGTTTGTAAATGGCACCCAGAATTATGTTGCACGAAGCACAATTTCACATCATTCTGGGTCCATTTGTGTGAACACAAGGTCCAATCAGGCTGAAACGTTACAAGAAGGTAGAATCTATTGAGTTGTAAGTGATCTGAACATTTCATGATGATCTCACTTTACTATAGGGGGTCAAACCATGTCCCAAAGGTCACCGGGCCTGGTGTCACTTTAAAGAAGTAGTCCAGTTACACCTTTGTGGGCTTATAACTTGGCTTCTGAATATCCTAAAGAGGTCAGGTTTTTTTTTAGTGTACTCCAATCAACAGCCTCTACAACCACAAAAAGGAATGGAGTCATTAGCACTTATGGTTTGTAAATGGCACCCAGAATTATGTTGCACGAAGCACAATTTCACATCATTCTGGGTCCATTTGTGTGAAAACAAGGTCCAATCAGGCTGAAACGTTACAAGAAGGTAGAATCTATTGAGTTAGAAGTGATCTGAACGTTTCAAGATGATTGCACATTACTATAGGGGGTCAAACCATGTCCCAAAGGTCACCGGGCCTGGTGTCACTTTAAAGAAGTAGTCCAGTTACACCTTTGTCGGCTTATAACTTTTCTTCTGAATGTCCTAGAGAGGTCAGGTTTGTTTTAGAGTACTTCAATTAATAGATCCTACAACCACAAAAAGGAATGGAGTCATTAGCACTTATGGTTTGTAAATGGCATCCAGAATTATGTTGCACGAAGCACAATTTCACATCATTCTGGGTTCATTTGTGTGAAAACAAGGTCCAATCAGGCTGAAATGTTACAGGAAGTTAGAATCTATTGAGTTGTAAGTGATCTGAACGTTTCATGATGATAGCACTTTCCTAAGGGGGTCAAACCATGTCCCAAAGGTCACCGAATCTGGTGTCAATTTAAAGAAGTAGTCCAGTTACACATTTGTGAGCTTATAACTTGGCTTCTGAATTTCCTAGAGAGATCAGGTTTGTTTTAGTGTACTCCAATCAACAGCCCCTACAACCACAAAAAGGAAGGGAGTCATTAGCACTTATGGTTTGTAAATGGCACCCAGAATTATGTTGCACGAAGCACAATTTCACATCATTCTGGGTCCATTTGTGTGAAAACAAGGTCCAATAAGGCTGAAACATTACAGGAAGGTAGAATCTATTGAGTTGTAAGTGATCTGAACGTTTCATGATGATCGCACATTCCTATAGGGGGTCAAACCATGTCCCAAAGGTCACCGGGCCTGGTGTCACTTTAAAGAAGTAGTCCAGTTACACCTTTTTCGGCTTATAACTTTTCTTCTGAATGTCCTAGAGAGGTCAGGTTTGTTTAGAGTACTTCAATTAATAGCTCCTACAACCACAAAAAGGAATGGAGTCATTAGCACTTATGGTTCTTAAATGGCACCCAGAATTATGTTGCACGAAGCACAATTTCACATCATTCTGGGTTCATTTGTGTGAAAACAAGGTCCAATCAGGCTGAAACGTTAAAGGAAGTTAGAATCTATTGAGTTGTAAGTGATCTGAACGTTTCATGATGATAGCACTTTCCTAAGGGGGTCAAACCATGTCCCAAAGGTCACCGGATCTGGTGTCAATTTAAAGAAGTAGAACAGTTACACATTTGTGAGCTTATAACTTGGCTTCTGAATTTCCTAGAGAGATCAGGTTTGTTTTAGTGTACTCCAATCAACAGCCCCTACAACCACAAAAAGGAAAGGAGTCATTAGCACTTATGGGTTGTAAATGGCACCCAGAATTATGTTGCACGAAGCACAATTTCACATCATTCTGGGTCCATTTGTGTGAAAACAAGGTCCAATCAGGCTGAAACGTTACAGGAAGGTAGAATCTATTGAGTTGTAAGTGATCTGAACGTTTCATGATGATCGCACATTCCTATAGGGGGTCAAACCATGTCCCAAAGGTCACCGGGCCTGGTGTCACTTTAAAGAAGTAGTCCAGTTACACCTTTGTGGACTTATAACTTGGCTTCTGAATATCCTAAAGAGGTCAGGTTTGTTTTAGTGTACTCCAATCAACAGCCTCTACAACAACAAAAAGGAATGGAGTCATCAGCACTTATGGTTTGTAAATGGCACCCAGAATTATGTTGCACGAAGCACAATTTCACATCATTCTGGGTCCATTTGTGTGAAAACAAGGTCCAGTCAGGCTGAAACGTTACAAGAAGGTAGAATCTATTGAGTTGTAAGTGATCTGAACGTTTCAAGATGATTGCACATTACTATAGGTGGTCAAACCATGTCCCAAAGGTCACCGGGCCTGGTGTCACTTTAAAGAAGTAGTCCAGTTACACATTTGTGGGCTTATAACTTTTCTTCTGAATATCCTAGAGAGGTCAGGTTTGTTTTAGAGTACTTCAATTAATAGCTCCTACAACCACAAAAAGGAATTGAGTCATTAGCACTTATGGTTCTTAAATGGCACCCAGAATTATGTTGCACGAAGCACAATTTCACATCATTCTGGGTTCATTTGTGTGAAAACAAGGTCCAATCAGGCTGAAACGTTACAGGAAGTTAGAATCTATTGAGTTGTAAGTGATCTGAACGTTTCATGATGATAGCACTTTCCTAAGGGGGTCAAACCATGTCCCAAAGGTCACCGGATCTGGTGTCAATTTAAAGAAGTAGTCCAGTTACACATTTGTGAGCTTATAACTTGGCTTCTGAATTTCCTAGAGAGATCAGGTTTGTTTTAGTGTACTCCAATCAACAGCCCCTACAACCACAAAAAGGAAGGGAGTCATTAGCACTTATGGTTTGTAAATGGCACCCAGAATTATGTTGCACGAAGCACAATTTCACATCATTCTGGGTCCATTTGTGTGAAAACAAGGTCCAATAAGGCTGAAACATTACAGGAAGGTAGAATCTATTGAGTTGTAAGTGATCTGAACGTTTCATGATGATCGCACATTCCTATAGGGGGTCAAACCATGTCCCAAAGGTCACCGGGCCTGGTGTCACTTTAAAGAAGTAGAACAGTTACACATTTGTGAGCTTATAACTTGGCTTCTGAATTTCCTAGAGAGATCAGGTTTGTTTTAGTGTACTCCAATCAACAGCCCCTACAACCACAAAAAGGAAGGGAGTCATTAGCACTTATGGTTTGTAAATGGCACCCAGAATTATGTTGCACGAAGCACAATTTCACATCATTCTGGGTCCATTTGTGTGAAAACAAGGTCCAATCAGGCTGAAACGTTACAGGAAGGTAGAATCTATTGAGTTGTAAGTGATCTGAACGTTTCAAGATGATTGCACATTACTATAGGTGGTCAAACCATGTCCCAAAGGTCACCGGGCCTGGTGTCACTTTAAAGAAGTAGTCCAGTTACACATTTGTGGGCTTATAACTTTTCTTCTGAATATCCTAGAGAGGTCAGGTTTGTTTTAGAGTACTTCAATTAATAGCTCCTACAACCACAAAAAGGAATTGAGTCATTAGCACTTATGGTTCTTAAATGGCACCCAGAATTATGTTGCACGAAGCACAATTTCACATCATTCTGGGTTCATTTGTGTGAAAACAAGGTCCAATCAGGCTGAAACGTTACAGGAAGTTAGAATCTATTGAGTTGTAAGTGATCTGAACGTTTCATGATGATAGCACTTTCCTAAGGGGGTCAAACCATGTCCCAAAGGTCACCGGATCTGGTGTCAATTTAAAGAAGTAGTCCAGTTACACATTTGTGAGCTTATAACTTGGCTTCTGAATTTCCTAGAGAGATCAGGTTTGTTTTAGTGTACTCCAATCAACAGCCCCTACAACCACAAAAAGGAAGGGAGTCATTAGCACTTATGGTTTGTAAATGGCACCCAGAATTATGTTGCACGAAGCACAATTTCACATCATTCTGGGTCCATTTGTGTGAAAACAAGGTCCAATAAGGCTGAAACATTACAGGAAGGTAGAATCTATTGAGTTGTAAGTGATCTGAACGTTTCATGATGATCGCACATTCCTATAGGGGGTCAAACCATGTCCCAAAGGTCACCGGGCCTGGTGTCACTTTAAAGAAGTAGAACAGTTACACATTTGTGAGCTTATAACTTGGCTTCTGAATTTCCTAGAGAGATCAGGTTTGTTTTAGTGTACTCCAATCAACAGCCCCTACAACCACAAAAAGGAAGGGAGTCATTAGCACTTATGGTTTGTAAATGGCACCCAGAATTATGTTGCACGAAGCACAATTTCACATCATTCTGGGTCCATTTGTGTGAAAACAAGGTCCAATCAGGCTGAAACGTTACAGGAAGGTAGAATCTATTGAGTTGTAAGTGATCTGAACGTTTCATGATGATCGCACATTCCTATAGGGGGTCAAACCATGTCCCAAAGGTCACCGGGCCTGGTGTCACTTTAAAGAAGTAGTCCAGTTACACCTTTTTCGGCTTATAACTTTTCTTCTGAATGTCCTAGAGAGGTTAGGCTTGTTTTAGAGTACTTCAATTAATAGCTCCTACAACCACAAAAAGGAAGGGAGTCATTAGCACTTATGGTTTGTAAATGGCACCCAGAATTATGTTGCACGAAGCACAATTTCACATCATTCTGGGTCCATTTGTGTGAAAACAAGGTCCAATCAGGCTGAAACGTTACAGGAAGTCAGAATCTATTGAGTTGTAAGTGATCTGAACGTTTCATGATGATAGCACTTTCCTAAGGGGGTCAAACCATGTCCCAAAGGTCACCGGATCTGGTGTCAATTTAAAGAAGTAGAACAGTTACACATTTGTGAGCTTATAACTTGGCTTCTGAATTTCCTAGAGAGATCAGGTTTGTTTTAGTGTACTCCAATCAACAGCCCCTACAACCACAAAAAGGAAGGGAGTCATTAGCACTTATGGTTTGTAAATGGCACCCAGAATTATGTTGCACGAAGCACAATTTCACATCATTCTGGGTCCATTTGTGTGAAAACAAGGTCCAATCAGGCTGAAACGTTACAGGAAGGTAGAATCTATTGAGTTGTAAGTGATCTGAACATTTCATGATGATCGCACATTCCTATAGGGGGTCAAACCATGTCCCAAAGGTCACCGGGCCTGGTGTCAATTTAAAGAAGTAGTCCAGTTACACCTTTTTCGGCTTATAACTTTTCTTCTGAATGTCCTAGAGAGGTCAGGTTTGTTTTAGAGTACTTCAATTAATAGCTCCTACAACCACAAAAAGGAAGCAAGTCATTAGCACTTATGGTTTGTAAATGGCACCCAGAAATATGTTGCATGAAGCACAATTTCACATCATTCTGGGTTCATTTGTGTGAAAACAAGGTCCAATCAGGCTGAAACGTTGCAGGAAGGTAGAATTTATTTAGTTGTAAGTTATCTGAACGTTTCATGATGATAGCACTTTCCTAAGGGGGTCAAACCATGTCCCAAAGGTCACCGGATCTGGTGTCAATTTAAAGAAGTAGTCCAGTTACACATTTGTGAGCTTATAACTTGGCTTCTGAATGTCCTAGAGAGATCAGGTTTGTTTTAGTGTACTCCAACCAACAGCCCCTACAACCACAAATAGGAATGGAGTCATTAGCACTTATGGTTTGTAAATGGCACCCAGAATTATGTTGCACGAAGCACAATTTCACATCATTCTGGGTCCATTTGTGTGAACACAAGGTCCAATCAGGCTGAAACGTTACAAGAAGGTAGAATCTATTGAGTTGTAAGTGATCTGAACATTTCATGATGATCGCACTTTACTATAGGGGGTCAAACCATGTCCCAAAGGTCACCGGGCCTGGTGTCACTTTAAAGAAGTAGTCCAGTTACACCTTTGTGGGCTTATAACTTGGCTTCTGAATATCCTAAAGAGGTCAGGTTTGTTTTAGTGTACTCCAATCAACAGCCTCTACAACCACAAAAAGGAATGGAGTCATTAGCACTTATGGTTTGTAAATGGCACCCAGAATTATGTTGCACGAAGCACAATTTCACATCATTCTGGGTCCATTTGTGTGAAAACAAGGTCCAATCAGGCTGAAACGTTACAAGAAGGTAGAATCTATTGAGTTGTAAGTGATCTGAACGTTTCAAGATGATTGCACATTACTATAGGGGGTCAAACCATGTCCCAAAGGTCACCGGGCCTGGTGTCACTTTAAAGAAGTAGTCCAGTTACACCTTTGTCGGCTTATAACTTTTCTTCTGAATGTCCTAGAGAGGTCAGGTTTGTTTTAGAGTACTTCAATTAATAGATCCTACAACCACAAAAAGGAATGGAGTCATTAGCACTTATGGTTTGTAAATGGCATCCAGAATTATGTTGTACGAAGCACAATTTCAAATCATTCTGGGTCCATTTGTGTGAAAACAAGGTCCAATCAGGCTGAAACATTACAGGAAGGTAGAATCTATTGAGTTGTAAGTGATCTGAACGTTTCATGCTGATAGCACTTTCCTAAGGAGGTCAAACTATGTCCCAAAGGTCACCGGATCTGGTGTCAATTTAAAGAAGATGTCCAGTTACACATTTGTGGGCATATAACTTGGCTTCTGAATGTCCTAGAGAGATCAGGTTTAATTTAGTGTACTCCAATAAACAGCCCCTACAACCACAAAAAGGAATGGAGTCATTAGCACTTATGGTTTGTAAATGGCACCCAGAATTATGTTGCACGAAGCACAATTTCACATCATTCTGGGGTCATTTGTGTGAAAACAAGGTCCAATCATGCTGAAACGTTCCAGGAAGGTAGAATCTATTGAGTTGTAAGTGATATGAATGTTTCATGATGATAGCACTTTCCTAAGGGGGTCAAACCATGTCCCAAAGGTCACCGGATCTGGTTTCAATTTAAAGAAGTAGTCCAGTTACACATTTTTGGGCTTATAACTTGGCTTCTGAATGTCCTAGAGAAGTCAGGCTTGTTTTGGTGTACTCCAATCAAAAGCCCCTACAACCACAAAAAGGAATGGAGTCATTAGCACTTATGGTTTGTAAATGGCTCCCAGAATTATGTTGCACGAAGCACAATTTCACATCATTCTGGGTCCATTTGTGTGAAAACAAGGTCCAATCAGGCTTAAACGTTACAAGAAGGTAGAATCTATTGAGTTGTAAGTGATCTGAACTTTTCATGATGATTGCACAATCCTATAGGGGGTGAAACCATGTCCCAAAGGTCACCGGGACTGGTGTCACTTTAAAGAAGTAGTCCAGTTACACCTTTGTGGGCTTATAGCTTGGCTTCTGAATATCCTAAAGAGGTCAGGTTTGTTTTAGAGTACTCCAGTTAACAGCCCCCATTACCCCAAAAAGGAATGGCGTCATTAGCACTTATGGTTTTTAAATGGAACCCAGAATTATGTTGCACGAAGCACAATTTCACATAATTCTGGGTTCATTTGTGTGAAAATAAGGTCCAATCAGGCTGAAACGTTACAAGACGGTAGAATCTAGTGAGTTGTAAGTGATCTGAACGTTTCATGATGATAGCACTTTCCTAAGGGGGTCAAATCATGTCCCAAAGGTCACCGGATCTGGTGTCAATTTAAAGAAGTAGTCCAGTTACACATTTGTGGGCTTATAACTTGGCTTCTGAATGTCCTAGTGAGATCAGGTTTGTTTTAGTGTACTCCAATCAACAGCCCCTACAACCACAAAAAGGAATGGAGTCATTAGCACTTATGGTTTTTAAATGGCACCCAGAATATTGTTGCACGAAGCACAATTTCACATCATTCTGGGTTCATTTGTGTGAAAACAAGGTCCAATCAGGCTGAAACGTTACAGGAAGGTAGAATCTATTGAGTTGTAAGTGATCTAAACGTTTCATGATGATAGCACTTTCGTAAGGGGGTCAAACCATGTCCCAAAGGTCACCGGATCTGGTGTCAATTTAAAGAAGTAGTCCAGTTACACATTTGTGGGCTTATAACTTGGCTTCTGAATTTCCTAGAGAGATCAGGTTTGTTTTAGTGTACTCCAATCAACAGCCCCTACAACCACAAAAAGGAAGGGAGTCATTAGCACTTATGGTTTATAAATGGCACCCAGAATTATGTTGCATGAAGCACAATTTCACATCATTCTGGGTTCATTTGTGTGAAAACAAGGTCCAATCATGCTGAAACGTTACAGGAAGGTAGAATCTATTGAGTTGTAAGTGATCTGAACATTTCATGATGATAGCACTTTCCTAAGGGGGTCAAACCATGTCCCAAAGGTCACCGGATCTGGTGTCAATTTAAAGAAGTAGTCCAGTTACACATTTGTGGGCTTATAACATGGCTTCTGAATGTCCTAGAGAAGTCAGGCTTGTTTTGGTGTACTCCAATCAACAGCCCCTACAACCACAAAAAGGAATGGAGTCATTAGCACTTATGGTTTGTAAATGGCGCCCAGAATTATGTTGCACGAAGCACAATTTCACATCATTCTGGGTCCATTTGTGTGAAAACAAGGTCCAATCAGGCTGAAACGTTACAAGAAGGTAGAATCTATTGAGTTGTAAGTGATCTGAACTTTTCATGATGATCGCACAATCCTATAGGGGGTGAAACCATGTCCCAAAGGTCACCAGGCCTGGTGTCACTTTAAAGAAGTAGTCCAGTTACACCTTTGTGGGCTTATAACTTGGCTTCTGAATATCCTAAAGAGGTCAGGTTTGTTTTAGAGTACTCCAGTTAACAGCCCCCATTACCCCAAAAAGGAATGGCGTCATTAGCACTTATGGTTTTTAAATGGAACCCAGAATTATGTTGCACGAAGCACAATTTCACATAATTCTGGGTTCATTTGTGTGAAAACAAGGTCCAATCAGGCTGAAACGTTACAAGACGGTAGAATCTAGTGAGTTGTAAGTGATCTGAACGTTTCATGATGATAGCACTTTCCTAAGGGGGTCAAATCATGTCCCAAAGGTCACCGGATCTGGTGTCAATTTAAAGAAGTAGTCCAGTTACACATTTGTGGGCTTATAACTTGGCTTCTGAATGTCCTAGTGAGATCAGGTTTGTTTTAGTGTACTCCAATCAACAGCCCCTACAACCACAAAAAGGAATGGAGTCATTAGCACTTATGGTTTTTAAATGGCACCCAGAATATTGTTACACGAAGCACAATTTCACATCATTCTGGGTTCATTTGTGTGAAAACAAGGTCCAATCAGGCTGAAACGTTACAGGAAGGTAGAATCTATTGAGTTGTAAGTGATCTGAACGTTTCATGATGATAGCACTTTCCTAAGGGGGTCAAACCATGTCCCAAAGGTCACCGGATCTGGTGTCAATTTAAAGAAGTAGTCCAGTTACACATTTGTGGGCTTATAACTTGGCTTCTGAATTTCCTACAGAGATCAGGTTTGTTTTAGTGTACTCCAATCAACAGCCCCTACAACCACAAAAAGGAAGGGAGTCATTAGCACTTATGGTTTATAAATGGCACCCAGAATTATGTTGCACGAAGCACAATTTCACATCATTCTGGGTCCATTTGTGTGAAAACAAGGTCCAATCAGGCTGAAACGTTACAAGAAGGTAGAATCTATTGAGTTGTAAGTGATCTGAACATTTCATGATGATCGCACTTTACTATAGGGGGTCAAACCATGTCCCAAAGGTCACCGGGCCTGGTGTCACTTTAAAGAATAGTCCAGTTACACATTTGTGGGCTTATAACTTGGCTTCTGAATATCCTAAAGAGGTCAGGTTTGTTTTAGTGTACTCCAATCAACAGCCTCTCCAACCACAAAAAGGAATGGAGTCATTAGCACTTATGGTTTGTAAATGGCACCCAGAATTATGTTGCACGAAGCACAATTTCACATCATTCTGGGTCCATTTGTGTGAAAACAAGGTCCAATCAGGCTGAAACGTTACAAGAAGGTAGAATCTATTGAGTTGTAAAGGATCTGAATGTTTCAAGATGATTGCACATTACTATAGGGGGTCAAACCATGTCCCAAAGGTCACCGGGCCTGGTGTCACTTTAAAGAAGTAGTCCAGTTACACCTTTGTCGGCTTATAACTTTTCTTCTGAATGTCCTAGAGAAGTCAGGCTTGTTTTGGTGTACTCCAATCAACAGCCCCTACAACCACAAAAAGGAATGGAGTCATTAGCACTTATGGTTTGTAAATGGCACCCAGAATTATGTTGCACGAAGCACAATTTCACATATTTCTGGGTCCATTTGTGTGAAAACAAGGTCCAATCAGGCTGAAACGTTACAAGAAGGTAGAATCTATTGAGTTGTAAGTGATCTGAACTTTTCATGATGATCGCACAATCCTATAGGGGGTGAAACCATGTCCCAAAGGTCACCGGGCCTGGTGTCACTTTAAAGAAGTAGTCCAGTTACACCTTTGTGGGCTTATAACTTGGCTTCTGAATATCCTAAAGAGGTCAGGTTTGTTTTAGAGTACTCCAGTTAACAGCCCCCATTACCCCAAAAAGGAATGGCGTCATTAGCACTTATGGTTTTTAAATGGAATCCAGAATTATGTTGTACGAAGCACAATTTCAAATCATTCTGGGTCCATTTGTGTGAAAACAAGGTCCAATCAGGCTGAAACGTTACAAGAAGGTAGAATCTATTGAGTTGTAAGTGATCTGAACTTTTCATGATGATCGCACAATCCTATAGGGGGTGAAACCATGTCCCAAAGGTCACCAGGCCTGGTGTCACTTTAAAGAAGTAGTCAAGTTACACCTTTGTGGGCTTATAACTTGGCTTCTGAATATCCTAAAGAGGTCAGGTTTGTTTTAGAGTACTCCAGTTAACAGCCCCCATTACCCCAAAAAGGAATGGCGTCATTAGCACTTATGGTTTTTAAATGGAACCCAGAATTATGTTGCACGAAGCACAATTTCACATAATTCTGGGTTCATTTGTGTGAAAACAAGGTCCAATCAGGCTGAAACGTTACAAGACGGTAGAATCTAGTGAGTTGTAAGTGATCTGAACGTTTCATGATGATAGCACTTTCCTAAGGGGGTCAAATCATGTCCCAAAGGTCACCGGATCTGGTGTCAATTTAAAGAAGTAGTCCAGTTACACATTTGTGGGCTTATAACTTGGCTTCTGAATGTCCTAGTGAGATCAGGTTTGTTTTAGTATACTCCAATCAACAGCCCCTACAACCACAAAAAGGAATGGAGTCATTAGCACTTATGGTTTTTAAATGGCACCCAGAATATTGTTACACGAAGCACAATTTCACATCATTCTGGGTTCATTTGTGTATAAACAAGGTCCAATCAGGCTGAAACGTTACAGGAAGGTAGAATCTATTGAGTTGTAAGTGATCTGAACGTTTCATGATGATAGCACTTTCCTAAGGGGGTCAAACCATGTCCCAAAGGTCACCGGATCTGGTGTCAATTTAAAGAAGTAGTCCAGTTACACATTTGTGGGCTTATAACTTGGCTTCTGAATTTCCTACAGAGATCAGGTTTGTTTTAGTGTACTCCAATCATGAGCCCCTACAACCACAAAAAGGAAGGGAGTCATTAGCACTTATGGTTTATAAATGGCACCCAGAATTATGTTGCACGAAGCACAATTTCACATCATTCTGGGTCCATTTGTGTGAAAACAAGGTCCAATCAGGCTGAAACATTACAAGAAGGTAGAATCTATTGAGTTGTAAGTGATCTGAACATTTCATGATGATCGCACTTTACTATAGGGGGTCAAACCATGTCCCAAAGGTCACCGGGCCTGGTGTCACTTTAAAGAAGTAGTCCAGTTACACATTTGTGGGCTTATAACTTGGCTTCTGAATATCCTAAAGAGGTCAGGTTTGTTTTAGTGTACTCCAATAAACAGCCTCTACAACCACAAAAAGGAATGGAGTCATTAGCACTTATGGTTTGTAAATGGCACCCAGAATTATGTTGCACGAAGCACAATTTCACATCATTCTGGGTCCATTTGTGTGAAAACAAGGTCCAATCAGGCTGAAACGTTACAAGAAGGTAGAATCTATTGAGTTGTAAAGGATCTGAATGTTTCAAGATGATTGCACATTACTATAGGGGGTCAAACCATGTCCCAAAGGTCACCGGGCCTGGTGTCACTTTAAAGAAGTAGTCCAGTTACACCTTTGTCGGCTTATAACTTTTCTTCTGAATGTCCTAGAGAGATCAGGTTTGTTTTAGAGTACTTCAATTAATAGCTCCTACAACCACAAAAAGGAATGGAGTCATTAGCACTTATGGTTTGTAAATGGAATCCAGAATTATGTTGTACGAAGCACAATTTCAAATCATTCTGGGTCCATTTGTGTGAAAACAAGGTCCAATCAGGCTGAAACATTACAGGAAGGTAGAATCTATTGAGTTGTAAGTCATCTGAACGTTTCATGCTGATAGCACTTTCCTAAGGAGGTCAAACTATGTCCCAAAGGTCACCGGATCTGGTGTCAATTTAAAGAAGTAGTCCAGTTACACATTTGTGGGCTTATAACTTGGCTTCTGAATGTCCTAGAGAGATCAGGTTTAATTCAGTGTACTCCAATAAACAGCCCCTACAACCACAAAAAGGAATGGAGTCATTAGCACTTATGGTTTGTAAATGGCACCCAGAATTATGTTGCACGGAGCACAATTTCACATCATTCTGGGTTCATTTGTGTGAAAACAAGGTCCAATCATGCTGAAACGTTACAGGAAGGTAGAATCTATTGAGTTGTAAGTGATCTGAACGTTTCATGATGATAGCACTTTCCTAAGGGGGTCAAACCATGTCCCAAAGGTCACCGGATCTGGTGTCAATTTAAAGAAGTAGTCCAGTTACACATTTGTGGGCTTATAACTTGGCTTCTGAATGTCCTAGAGAAGTCAGGCTTGTTTTGCTGTACTCCAATCAACAGCCCCTACAACCACAAAAAGGAATGGAGTCATTAGCACTTATGGTTTGTAAATGGCACCCAGAATTATGTTGCACGAAGCACAATTTCACATATTTCTGGGTCCATTTGTGTGAAAACAAGGTCCAGTCAGGCTGAAACGTTACAAGAAGGTAGAATCTATTGAGTTGTAAGTGATCTGAACTTTTCATGATGATCGCACAATCCTATAGGGGGTGAAACCATGTCCCAAAGGTCACCGGGCCTGGTGTCACTTTAAAGAAGTAGTCCAGTTACACCTTTGTGGGCTTATAACTTGGCTTCTGAATATCCTAAAGAGGTCAGGTTTGTTTTAGAGTACTCCAGTTAACAGCCCCCATTACCCCAAAAAGGAATGGCGTGATTAGCACTTATGGTTTTTAAATGGAACCCAGAATTATGTTGCACGAAGCACAATTTCACATAATTCTGGGTTCATTTGTGTGAAAATAAGGTCCAATCAGGCTGAAACGTTACAAGACGGTAGAATCTAGTGAGTTGTAAGTGATCTGAACGTTTCATGATGATAGCACTTTCCTAAGGGGGTCAAATCATGTCCCAAAGGTCACCGGATCTGCTGTCAATTTAAAGAAGTAGTCCAGTTACACATTTGTGGGCTTATAACTTGGCTTCTGAATGTCCTAGTGAGATCAGGTTTGTTTTAGTGTACTCCAATCAACAGCCCCTACAACCACAAAAAGGAATGGAGTCATTAGCACTTATGGTTTTTAAATGGCACCCAGAATATTGTTGCACGAAGCACAATTTCACATCATTCTGGGTTCATTTGTGTGAAAACAAGGTCCAATCAGGCTGAAACGTTACAGGAAGGTAGAATCTATTGAGTTGTAAGTGATCTGAACGTTTCATGATGATAGCACTTTCCTAAGGGGGTCAAACCATGTCCCAAAGGTCACCGGATCTGGTGTCAATTTAAAGAAGTAGTCCAAGTACACATTTGTGGGCTTATAACTTGGCTTCTGAATTTCCTAGAGAGATCAGGTTTGTTTTAGTGTACTCCAATCAACAGCCCCTACAACCAAAAAAAGGAAGGGAGTCATTAGCACTTATGGTTTATAAATGGCACCCAGAATTATGTTGCACGAAGCACAATTTCACATCATTCTGGGTCCATTTGTGTGAAAACAAGGTCCAATCAGGCTGAAACGTTACAGGAAGGTAGAATCTATTGAGTTGTAAGTGATCTGAACGTTTCATGATGATAGCACTTTCCTAAGGGGGTCAAACCATGTCCCAAAGGTCACCGGATCTGGTGTCAATTTAAAGAAGTAGTCCAGTTACACATTTGTGGGCTTATAACTTGGCTTCTGAATTTCCTAGAGAGATCAGGTTTGTTTTAGTGTACTCCAATCAACAGCCCCTACAACCACAAAAAGGAAGGGAGTCATTAGCACTTATGGTTTGTAAATGGCACCCAGAATTATGTTGCACGGAGCACAATTTCACATCATTCTGGGTTCATTTGTGTGAAAACAAGGTCCAATCATGCTGAAACGTTACAGGAAGGTAGAATCTATTGAGTTGTAAGTGATCTGAACGTTTCATGATGATAGCACTTTCCTAAGGGGGTCAAACCATGTCCCAAAGGTCACCGGATCTGGTGTCAATTTAAAGAAGTAGTCCAGTTACACATTTGTGGGCTTATAACTTGGCTTCTGAATGTCCTAGAGAAGTCAGGCTTGTTTTGGTGTACTCCAATCAACAGCCCCTACAACCACAAAAAGGAATGGAGTCATTAGCACTTATGGTTTGTAAATGGCACCCAGAATTATGTTGCACGAAGCACAATTTCACATATTTCTGGGTCCATTTGTGTGAAAACAAGGTCCAATCAGGCTGAAACGTTACAAGAAGGTAGAATCTATTGAGTTGTAAGTGATCTGAACTTTTCATGATGATCGCACAATCCTATAGGGGGTGAAACCATGTCCCAAAGGTCACCGGGCCTGGTGTCACTTTAAAGAAGTAGTCCAGTTACACCTTTGTGGGCTTATAACTTGGCTTCTGAATATCCTAAAGAGGTCAGGTTTGTTTTAGAGTACTCCAGTTAACAGCCCCCATTACCCCAAAAAGGAATGGCGTCATTAGCACTTATGGTTTTTAAATGGAACCCAGAATTATGTTGCACGAAGCACAATTTCACATAATTCTGGGTTCATTTGTGTGAAAATAAGGTCCAATCAGGCTGAAACGTTACAAGACGGTAGAATCTAGTGAGTTGTAAGTGATCTGAACGTTTCATGATGATAGCACTTTCCTAAGGGGGTCAAATCATGTCCCAAAGGTCACCGGATCTGGTGTCAATTTAAAGAAGTAGTCCAGTTACACATTTGTGGGCTTATAACTTGGCTTCTGAATGTCCTAGTGAGATCAGGTTTGTTTTAGTGTACTCCAATCAACAGCCCCTACAACCACAAAAAGGAATGGAGTCATTAGCACTTATGGTTTTTAAATGGCACCCAGAATATTGTTGCACGAAGCACAATTTCACATCATTCTTGGTTCATTTGTGTGAAAACAAGGTCCAATCAGGCTGAAACGTTACAGGAAGGTAGAATCTATTGAGTTGTAAGTGATCTGAACGTTTCATGATGATAGCACTTTCCTAAGGGGGTCAAACCATGTCCCAAAGGTCACCGGATCTGGTGTCAATTTAAAGAAGTAGTCCAGTTACACATTTGTGGGCTTATAACTTGGCTTCTGAATTTCCTAGAGAGATCAGGTTTGTTTTAGTGTACTCCAATCAACAGCCCCTACAACCACAAAAAGGAAGGGAGTCATTAGCACTTATGGTTTATAAATGGCACCCAGAATTATGTTGCACGAAGCACAATTTCACATCATTCTGGGTCCATTTGTGTGAAAACAAGGTCCAATCAGGCTGAAACGTTACAGGAAGGTAGAATCTATTGAGTTGTAAGTGATCTGAACGTTTCATGATGATAGCACTTTCCTAAGGGGGTCAAACCATGTCCCAAAGGTCACCGGATCTGGTGTCAATTTAAACAAGTAGTCCAGTTACACATTTGTGGGCTTATAACTTGGCTTCTGAATTTCCTAGAGAGATCAGGTTTGTTTTAGTGTACTCCAATCAACAGCCCCTACAACCACAAAAAGGAAGGGAGTCATTAGCACTTATGGTTTATAAATGGCACCCAGAATTATGTTGCACGAAGCACAATTTCACATCAATCTGGGTCCATTTGTGTGAAAACAAGGTCCAATCAGGCTGAAACGTTACAAGAAGGTAGAATCTATTGAGTTGTAAGTGATCTGAACTTTTCATGATGATCGCACAATCCTATAGGGGGTGAAAACATGTCCCAAAGGTCACCGGGCCTGGTGTCACTTTAAAGAAGTAGTCCAGTTACACCTTTGTGGGCTTATAACTTGGCTTCTGAATATCCTAAAGAGGTCAGGTTTGTTTTAGAGTACTCCAGTTAACAGCCCCCATTACCCCAAAAAGGAATGGCGTCATTAGCACTTATGGTTTTTAAATGGAACCCAGAATTATGTTGCACGAAGCACAATTTCACATAATTCTGGGTTCATTTGTGTGAAAATAAGGTCCAATCAGGCTGAAACGTTACAAGACGGTAGAATCTAGTGAGTTGTAAGTGATCTGAACGTTTCATGATGATAGCACTTTCCTAAGGGGGTCAAATCATGTCCCAAAGGTCACCGGATCTGGTGTCAATTTAAAGAAGTAGTCCAGTTACACCTTTGTGGGCTTATAACTTGGCTTCTGAATGTCCTAGAGAGGTCAGGTTTGTTTTAGTGTACTCCAATCAACAGCCTCCACAACCACAAAAAGGAATGGAGTCATTAGCACTTATGGTTTGTAAATGGCACCCAGAATTATGTTGCACGAAGCACAATTTCACATCATTCTGGGTCCATTTGTGTGAAAACAAGGTCCAATCAGGCTGAAACGTTACAAGAAGGTAGAATCTATTGAGTTGTAAGTGATCTGAACGTTTCAAGATGATTGCACATTACTATAGGGGGTCAAACCATGTCCCAAAGGTCACCGGGCCTGGTGTCACTTTAAAGAATTAGTCCAGTTACACCTTTGTCGGCTTATAACTTTTCTTCTGAATGTCCTAGAGAGGTCAGGTTTGTTTTAGAGTACTTCAATTAATAGCTCCTACAACCACAAAAAGGAATGGAGTCATTAGCACTTATGGTTTGTAAATGGCATCCAGAGTTATGTTGTACGAAGCACAATTTCAAATCATTCTGGGTCCATTTGTGTGAAAACAAGGTCCAATCAGGCTGAAACATTACAGGATGGTAGAATCTATTGAGTTGTAAGTGATCTGAACGTTTCATGCTGATAGCACTTTCCTAAGGAGGTCAAACTATGTCCCAAAGGTCACCGGATCTGGTGTCAATTTAAAGAGGTAGTCCAGTTACACATTTGTGGGCTTATAACTTGGCTTCTGAATGTCCTAGAGAGATCAGGTTTAATTTAGTGTACTCCAATAAACAGCCCCTACAACCACAAAAAGGAATGGAGTCATTAGCACTTATGGTTTGTAAATGGCACCCAGAATTATGTTGCACGAAGCACAATTTCACATCATTCTGGGTTCATTTGTGTGAAAACAAGGTCCAATCATGCTGAAACGTTACAGGAAGGTAGAATCTATTGAGTTGTAAGTGATCTGAACGTTTCATGATGATAGCACTTTCCTAAGGGGGTCAAACCATGTCCCAAAGGTCACCGGATCTGGTGTCAATTTAAAGAAGTAGTCCAGTTACACATTTGTGGGCTTATAACTTGGCTTCTGAATGTCCTAGAGAAGTCAGGCTTGTTTTAGTGTACTCCAATCAACAGCCCCTACAACCACAAAAAGGAATGGAGTCATTAGCAATTATGGTTTTTAAATTGAACCCAGAATTATGTTGCACGAAGCACAATTTCACATAATTCTGGGTTCATTTGTGTGAAAACAAGGTCCAATCAGGCTGAAACATTACAAGACGGTAGAATCTATTGAGTTGTAAGTGATCTGAACGTTTCATGCTGATAGCACTTTCCTAAGGAGGTCAAACTATGTCCCAAAGGTCACCGGATCTGGTGTCAATTTAAACAAGTAGTCCAGTTACACATTTGTGGGCTTATAACTTGGCTTCTGAATGTCCTAGAGAGATCAGGTTTAATTTAGTGTACTCCAATAAACAGCCCCTACAACCACAAAAAGGAATGGAGTCATTAGCACTTATGGTTTGTAAATGGCACCCAGAATTATGTTGCACGAAGCACAATTTCACATCATTCTGGGTTCATTTGTGTGAAAACAAGGTCCAATCATGCTGAAACGTTACAGGAAGGTAGAATCTATTGAGTTGTAAGTGATCTGAACGTTTCATGATGATAGCACTTTCCTAAGGGGGTCAAACCATGTCCCAAAGGTCACCGGATCTGGTGTCAATTTAAAGAAGTAGTCCAGTTACACATTTGTGGGCTTATAACTTGGCTTCTGAATGTCCTAGAGAAGTCAGGCTTGTTTTAGTGTACTCCAATCAACAGCCCCTACAACCACAAAAAGGAATTGAGTCATTAGCACTTATGGTTTGTAAATGGCACCCAGAATTATGTTGCACGAAGCACAATTTCACATCATTCTGGGTCCATTTGTGTGAAAACAAGGTCCAATCAGGCTGAAACGTTACAAGAAGGTAGAATCTATTGAGTTGTAAGTGATCTGAACTTTTCATGATGATCGCACAATCCTATAGGGGGTGAAACCATGTCCCAAAGGTCACCGGGCCTGGTGTCACTTTAAAGAAGTAGTCCAGTTACACCTTTGTGGGCTTATAACTTGGCTTCTCAATATCCTAAAGAGGTCAGGTTTGTTTTTGAGTACTCCAGTTAACAGCCCCCATTACCCCAAAAAGGAATGGCGTCATTAGCACTTATGGTTTTTAAATGGAACCCAGAATTATGTTGCACGAAGCACAATTTCACATAATTCTGGGTTCATTTGTGTGAAAACAAGGTCCAATCAGGCTGAAACGTTAAAGGAAGGTAGAATCTATTGAGTTGTAAGTGATCTGAACGTTTCATGATGATAGCACTTTCCTAAGGGGGTCAAATCATGTCCCAAAGGTCACCGGATCTGGTGTCAATTTAAAGAAGTAGTCCAGTTACACATTTGTGGGCTTATAACTTGGCTTCTGAATGTCCTAGTGAGATCAGGTTTGTTTTAGTGTACTCCAATCAACAGCCCCTACAACCACAAAAAGGAATGGAGTCATTAGCACTTATGGTTTTTAAATGGCACCCAGAATATTGTTGCACGAAGCACAATTTCACATCATTCTGGGTTCATTTGTGTGAAAACAAGGTCCAATCAGGCTGAAACGTTACAGGAAGGTAGAATCTATTGAGTTGTAAGTGATCTGAATGTTTCATGATGATAGCACTTTCCTAAGGGGGTCAAACCATGTCCCAAAGGTCACCGGATCTGGTGTCAATTTAAAGTAGTCCAGTTACACATTTGTGGGCTTATAACTTGGCTTCTGAATTTCCTAGAGAGATCAGGTTTGTTTTAGTGTACTCCAATCAACAGCCCCTACAACCACAAAAAGGAAGGGAGTCATTAGCACTTATGGTTTATAATTGGCACCCAGAATTATGTTGCACGAAGCACAATTTCACATCATTCTGGGTCCATTTGTGTGAAAACAAGGTCCAATCAGGCTGAAACGTTACAAGAAGGTAGAATCTATTGAGTTGTAAGTGATCTGAACGTTTCATGATGATCGCACATTCCTATTGGGGGTCAAACCATGTCCCAAAGGTCACCGGATCTGGTGTCACTTTAAAGAAGTAGTCCAGTTACACATTTGTGGGCTTATAACTTGGCTTCTGAATATCATAGAGAGGTCAGGTTTGTTTTAGCGTACTCCAATTAACAGCCCCTACAACCACAAAAAGGAATGGAGTCATTAGCACTTATGGTTTTTAAATGGCACCCAGAATTATGTTGCACGAAGCACAATTTCACATCATTCTGGGTTCATTTGTGTGAAAACAAGGTCCAATCATGCTGAAACGTTACAGGAAGGTAGAATCTATTGAGTTGTAAGTGATCTGAACGTTTCATGATGATAGCACTTTCCTAAGGGGGTCAAACCATGTCCCAAAGGTCACCGGATCTGGTGTCAATTTAAAGAAGTAGTCCAGTTACACATTTGTGGGCTTATAACTTGGCTTCTGAATGTCCTAGAGAAGTCAGGCTTGTTTTAGTGTACTCCAATCAACAGCCCCTACAACCACAAAAAGGAATGGAGTCATTAGCACATATGGTTTGTAAATGGCACCCAGAATTATGTTGCACGAAGCACAATTTCACATCATTCTGGGTCCATTTGTGTGAAAACAAGGTCCAATCAGGCTGAAACGTTACAAGAAGGTAGAATCTATTGAGTTGTAAGTGATCTGAACTTTTCATGATGATCGCACAATCCTATAGAGGGTCAAACCATGTCCCAAAGGTCACCGGGCCTGGTGTCACTTTAAAGAAGTAGTCCAGTTACACCTTTGTGGGCTTATAACTTGGCTTCTGAATATCCTAAAGAGTTCAGGTTTGTTTTAGAGTACTCCAGTTAAGAGCCCCCATTACCCCAAAAAGGAATGGAGTCATTAGCACTTATGGTTTGTAAATGGCACCCAGAATTATGTTGCACGAAGCACAATTTCACATCATTCTGGGTCCATTTGTGTGAAAACAAGGTCCAATCAGGCTGAAACGTTACAAGAAGGTAGAATCTATTGAGTTGTAAGTGATCTGAACGTTTCAAGATGATTGCACATTACTATAGGGGGTCAAACCATGTCCCAAAGGTCACCGGGCCTGGTGTCACTTTAAAGAAGTAGTCCAGTTACACATTTGTGGGCATATAACTTGGCTTCTGAATGTCCTAGAGAGATCAGGTTTAATTTAGTGTACTCCAATAAACAGCCCCTACAACCACAAAAAGGAATGGAGTCATTAGCACTTATGGTTTGTAAATGGCATCCAGACTTATGTTGTACGAAGCACAATTTCAAATCATTCTGGGTCCATTTGTGTGAAAACAAGGTCCAATCAGGCTGAAACATTACAGGATGGTAGAATCTATTGAGTTGTAAGTGATCTGAACGTTTCATGCTGATAGCACTTTCCTAAGGAGGTCAAACTATGTCCCAAAGGTCACCGGATCTGGTGTCAATTTAAAGAAGTAGTCCAGTTACACATTTGTGGGCTTATAACTTGGCTTCTGATTGTCCTAGAGAGATCAGGTTTAATTTAGTGTACTCCAATAAACAGCCCCTACAACCACAAAAAGGAATGGAGTCATTAGCACTTATGGTTTGTAAATGGCACCCAGAATTATGTTGCACGAAGCACAATTTCACATCATTCTGGGTTCATTTGTGTGAAAACAAGGTCCAATCATGCTGAAACGTTACAGGAAGGTAGAATCTATTGAGTTGTAAGTGATCTGAACGTTTCATGATTATAGCACTTTCCTAAGGGGGTCAAACCATGTCCCAAAGGTCACCGGATCTGGTGTCAATTTAAAGAAGTAGTCCAGTTACACATTTGTGGGCTTATAACTTGGCTTCTGAATGTCCTAGAGAAGTCAGGCTTGTTTTAGTGTACTCCAATCAACAGCCCCTACATCCACAAAAAGGAATGGAGTCATTAGCACTTATGGTTTGTAAATGGCACCCAGAATTATGTTGCACGAAGCACAATTTCACATCATTCTGGGTCCATTTGTGTGAAAACAAGGTCCAATCAGGCTGAAACGTTACAAGAAGGTAGAATCTATTGAGTTGTAAGTGATCTGAACTTTTCATGATGATCGCACAATCCTATAGGGGGTGAAACCATGTCCCAAAGGTCACCGGGCCTGGTGTCACTTTAAAGAAGTAGTCCAGTTACACCTTTGTGGGCTTATAACTTGGCTTCTGAATATCCTAAAGAGGTCAGGTTTGTTTTAGAGTACTCCAGTTAACAGCCCCCATTACCCCAAAAAGGAATGGCGTCATTAGCGCTTATGGTTTTTAAATGGAACCCAGAATTATGTTGCACGAAGCACAATTTCACATAATTCTGGGTTCATTTGTGTGAAAACAAGGTCCAATCAGGCTGAAACGTTACAAGACGGTAGAATCTAGTGAATTGTAAGTGATCTGAACGTTTCATGATGATAGCACTTTCCTAAGGGGGTCAAACCATGTCCCAAAGGTCACCGGATCTGGTGTCAATTTAAAGAAGTAGTCCAGTTACACATTTGTGGGCTTATAACTTGGCTTCTGAATATCCTAGAGAGGTCAGGTTTGTTTTAGAGTACTCCAATTAACAGCCCCTACAACCACAAAAAGGAATGGAGTCATTAGCACTTATGGTTTTTAAATGGCACCCAGAATTATGTTGCACGAAGCACAATTTCACATCATTCTGGGTTCATTTGTGTGAAAACAAGGTCCAATCAGGCTGAAACGTTACAGGAAGGTAGAATCTATTGAGTTGTAAGTGATCTGAACGTTTCATGATGATAGCACTTTCCTAAGGGGGTCAAACCATGTCCCAAAATGTCACCAGATCTGGTGTCAATTTAAAGAAGTAGTCCAGTTACACATTTGTGGGCTTATAACTTGGCTTCTGAATGTCCTAGAGAGATCAGGTTTGGTTTAGTGTACTCCAATCAACAGCCCCTACAAGCACAAAAAGAAATGGAGTCATTAGCACTTATGGTTTGTAAATGGCACCCAGAATTATGTTGCACAAAGCACAATTTCACATCATTCTGGGTCCATTTGTGTGAAAACAAGGTCCAATGAGCTGAAACGTTACAAGAAGGTAGAATCTATTGAGTTGTAAGTGATCTGAACGTTTCATGATGATCGCACATTCCTATAGGGGGTCAAACCATGTCCCAAAGGTCACCGGGCCTGGTGTCACTTTAAAGAAGTAGTCCAGTTACAACTTTGTGGGCTTATAACTTGGCTTCTGAATATCCTAAAGAGGTCAGGTTTGTTTTAGTGTACTCCAATCAACAGCCCCTACAACCACAAAAGGACTGGAGTCATTAGCACTTATGGTTTTTAAATGGCACCCAGAATTATGTTTCACGAAGCACAATTTCACATCATTCTGGGTTCATTTGTGTGAAAACAAGGTCCAATCAGGCTGAAACGTTACAGGACGGTAGAATCTATTGAGTTGTAAGTGATCTGAACGTTTCATGATGATAGCACTTTCCTAAGGGGGTCAAATCATGTCCCAAAGGTCACCGGATCTGGTGTCAATTTAAAGAAGTAGTCCAGTTAAACATTTGTGGGCTTATAACTTGGCCTCTGAATGTCCTAGAGAGATCAGGTTTGTTTTAGTGTACTCCAATCAACAGCCCCTACAACCACAAAAAGGAATGGAGTCATTAGCACTTATGGTTTGTAAATGGCACCCAGAATTATGCTGCACGAAGCACAATTTCACAACATTCTGGGCCCATTTGTGTGAAAACAAGGTCCAATCAGGCTGAAACGTTACAAGAAGGTAGAATCTATTGAGTTGTAAGTGATCTGAACGTTTCATGATGATCGCATATTCCTATAGGGGGTCAAACCATGTCCCAAAGGTCACCGAGCCTGGTGTCACTTTAAAGAAGTAGTCCAGTTACACCTTTGTGAGCTAATAACTTGGCTTCTGAATATCCTAAAGAGGTCAGGTTTGTTTTAGTGTACTCCAATCAACAGCCTCTACAACCACAAAGATGAATGGAGTCATTAGCCCTTATGGTTTGTAAATGGCACCCAGAATTATGTTGCACGAAGTACAATTTCACATCATTCTGGGTCCATTTGTGTGAAAACAAGGTCCAATCAGGCTGAAACGTTACAGGAAGGTAGAATCTATTGAGTTGTAAGTGATCTGAACGTTTCATGATGATAGCAAATTCCTATAGGGGGTCAAACCATGTCCCAAAGGTCACCGGATCTGGTGTCAATTTAAAGAAGTAGTCCAGTTACACATTTGTGGGCTTATAACTTGGCTTCTGAATGTCCTAGAGAGGTCAGGCTTGTTTTAGTGTCCTCCAATCAACAGCCCCTACAACCACAAAAAGGAATGGAGTCATTAGCACTTATGGTTTGTAAATGGCACCAAGAATTATGTTGCACGAAGCACAATTTCACATCATTCTGGGTCCATTTGTGTGTAAACAAGGTCCAATCAGGCTGAAACGCTACACGAAGGTAGAATCTATTGAGTTGTAAGTGATCTGAACGTTTCATGATGATCGCACTTTCCTATAGGGGGTCAAACCATTTCCAAATAGGTCACCGGGCCTGGTGTCACTTTAAAGAAGTAGTCCAGTTACACCTTTGTGGGCTTATAACTTGGCTTCTGAATATCTTAAAGAGGTCAGGTTTGATTTAGTGTACTCCAATCAACAGCCTCTACAACCACAAAAAGGAATGGAGTCATTAGCACTTATGGTTTTTAAATGGCACCCAGAATTATGTTGCACGAAGCACAATTTCACATCATTCTGGGTTCATTTGTGTGAAAACAAGGTCCAATCAGGCTGAAACGTTACAGGAAGGTAGAATCTATTGAGTTGTAAGTGATCTGAACGTTTCATGATGATCGCATATTCCTATAGGGGGTCAAACCATGTCCCAAAGGTCACCGGATCTGGTGTCAATTTAAAGAAGTAGTCCAGTTACACATTTGTGAGCTTATAACTTGGCTTCTGAATTTCCTAGAGAGATCAGGTTTGTTTTAGTGTATTCCAATCAACAGCCCCTACAACCACAAAAAGGAAGGGAGTCATTAGCACTTATGGGTTGTAAATGGCAGCCAGAATTATGTTGCACGAAGCACAATTTCACATCATTCTCGGTCCATTTGTGTGAAAGCAAGGTCCAATCAGGCTGAAACGTTACAAGAAGGTAGAATCTATTGAGTTGTAAGTGATCTGAACGTTTCATGATGATAGCACTTTCCTAAGGGGGTCAAACCATGTCCCAAAGGTCACCGGGCCTGGTGTCACTTTAAAGAAGTAGTCCAGTTACACGTTTGTCGGCTTATAACTTTTCTTCTGAATGTCCGAGAGAGGTCAGGTTTGTTTAAGAGTACTTCAATTAATAGCTCCTACAACCACAAAAAGGAATGGAGTCATTAGCACATATGGTTTTTAAATGGCACCCAGAATTATGTTGCACGAAGCACAATTTCACATCATTCTGGGTTCAATTGTGTGAAAACAAGGTCCAATCAGGCTTAAACGTTACAGGAAGGTAGAATCTATTGAGTTGTAAGTGATCTGAACGTTTCATGATGATATCACTTTCCTAAGGGGGTCAAACCATGTCCCAAAGGTCACCGGATCTTGTGTCAATTTAAAGTGGTAGTCCAGTTACACATTTGTGAGCTTATAACTTGGCTTCTGAATTTCCTAGAGAGATCAGGTTTGTTTTAGTGTACTCCAATCAACAGCCCCTACAACCACAAAAAGGAAGGGAGTCATTAGCACTTATGGTTTGTAAATGGCAGCCAGAATTATGTTGCACGAAGCACAATTTCACATCATTCTGGGTCCATTTGTGTGAAAACAAGGTCCAATCAGGCTGAAACGTTACAAGAAGGTAGAATCTATTGAGTTGTAAGTGATCTGAACTTTTCATGATGATCGCACAATCCTATAGGGGGTGAAACCATGTCCCAAAGGTCACCGGGCCTGGTGTCACTTTAAAGAAGTAGTCCAGTTACAACTTTGTGGGCTTATAACTTGGCTTCTGAATATCCTAAAGAGGTCAGGTTTGTTTTAGAGTACTCCAGTTAACAGCCCCCATTACCCCAAAAAGGAATGGCGTCATTAGCGCTTATGGTTTTTAAATGGAACCCAGAATTATGTTGCACGAAGCAAAATTTCACATAATTCTGGGTTCATTTGTGTGAAAACAAGGTCCAATCAGGCTGAAACGTTACAAGACGGTAGAATCTAGTGAGTTGTAAGTGATCTGAACGTTTCATGATGATAGCACTTTCCTAAGGGGGTCAAACCATGTCCCAAAGGTCACCGGATCTGGTGTCAATTTAAAGAATTAGTCCAGTTACACATTTGTGGGCTTATAACTTGGCTTCTGAATGTCCTAGAGAGATCAGGTTTGTTTTAGTGTACTCCAACCAACAGCCCCTACAACCACAAAAAGGAATGGAGTCATTAGCACTTATGGTTTTTAAATGGCACCCAGAATTATGTTGCACGAAGCACAATTTCACATCATTCTGGGTTCATTTGTGTGAAAACAAGGTCCAATCAGGCTGAAACGTTACAGGAAGGTAGAATCTATTGAGTTGTAAGTGATCTGAACGTTTCATGATGATAGCACTTTCCTAAGGGGGTCAAACCATGTCCCAAAGGTCACCGGATCTGGTGTCAATTTAAAGAAGTAGTCCAGTTACACATTTGTGGGCTTATAACTTGGCTTCTGAATTTCCTAGAGAGATCAGGTTTGTTTTAGTGTACTCCAATCAACAGCCCCTACAACCACAAAAAGGAAGGGAGTCATTAGCACTTATGGTTTATAAATGGCACCCAGAATTATGTTGCACGAAGCACAATTTCACATCATTCTGGGTCCATTTGTGTGAAAAAAAGGTCCAATCAGGCTGAAACGTTACAAGAAGGTAGAATATATTGAGTTGTAAGTGATCTGCACGTTTCATGATGATCGCACATTCCTATTGGGGGTCAAACCATGTCCCAAAGGTCACCGGATCTGGTGTCACTTTAAAGAAGTAGTCCAGTTACACATTTGTGGGCTTATAACTTGGCTTCTGAATATCCTAGAGAGGTCAGGTTTGTTTTAGAGTACTCCAATTAACAGCCCCTACAACCACAAAAAGGAATGGAGTCATTAGCACTTATGGTTTTTAAATGGCACCCAGAATTATGTTGCACGAAGCACAATTTCACATCATTCTGGATTAATTTGTGTGAAAACAAGGTCCAATCAGGCTGAAACGTTACAGGAAGGTAGAATCTATTGAGTTGTAAGTGATCTGAACGTTTCATGATGATAGCACTTTCCTAAGGGGGTCAAACCATGTCCCAAAATGTCACCAGATCTGGTGTCAATTTAAAGAAGTAGTCCAGTTACACATTTGTGGGCTTATAACTTGGCTTCTGAATGTCCTAGAGAGATCAGGTTTGGTTTAGTGTACTCCAATCAACAGCCCCTACAACCACAAAAAGAAATGGAGTCATTAGCACTTATGGTTTGTAAATGGCACCCAGAATTATGTTGCACAAAGCACAATTTCACATCATTCTGGGTCCATTTGTGTGAAAACAAGGTCCAATCAGGCTGAAACGTTACAAGAAGGTAGAATCTATTGAGTTGTAAGTGATCTGAACGTTTCATGATGATCGCACATTCCTATAGGGGGTCAAACCATTTCCCAAAGGTCACCGGGCCTGGTGTCACTTTAAAGAAGTAGTCCAGTTACAACTTTGTGGGCTTATAACTTGGCTTCTGAATATCCTAAAGAGGTCAGGTTTGTTTTAGTGTACTCCAATCAACAGCCCCTACAACCACAAAAGGACTGGAGTCATTAGCACTTATGGTTTTTAAATGGCACCCAGAATTATGTTGCACGAAGCACAATTTCACATCATTCTGGGTTCATTTGTGTGAAAACAAGGTCCAATCAGGCTGAAACGTTACAAGAAGGTAGAATCTATTGAGTTGTAAGTGATCTGAACGTTTCATGATGATCGCATATTCCTATAGGGGGTCAAACCATGTCCCAAAGGTCACCGAGCCTGGTGTCACTTTAAAGAAGTAGTCCAGTTACACCTTTGTGAGCTAATAACTTGGCTTCTGAATATCCTAAAGAGGTCAGGTTTGTTTTAGTATACTCCAATCAACAGCCTCTACAACCACAAAAAGGAATGGAGTCATTAGCCCTTATGGTTTGTAAATGGCACCCAGAATTATGTTGCACGAAGCACAATTTCACATCATTCTGGGTCCATTTGTGTGAAAACAAGGTCCAATCAGGCTGAAACGTTACAGGAAGGTAGAATCTATTGAGTTGTAAATGATCTGAACGTTTCATGATGATAGCAAATTCCTATAGGGGGTCAAACCATGTCCCAAAGGTCACCGGATCTGGTGTCAATTTAAAGAAGTAGTCCAGTTACACATTTGTGGGCTTATAACTTGGCTTCTGAATGTCCTAGAGAGATCAGGTTTGTTTTAGTATACTCCAATCAACAGCCCCTACAACCACAAAAAGGAATGGAGTCATTAGCACTTGTGGTTTTTAAATGGCACCCAGAATTATGTTGTACGAAGCACAATTTCACATCATTCTGGGTTCATTTGTGTCAAAACAAGGTCCAATCAAGCTGAAACGTTACAGGAAGGTAGAATCTATTGAGTTGTAAGTTATCTGAACGTTTCATGATGATAGCACTTTCCTAAGGGGGTCAAACCATGTCCCAAAGGTCACCGGATCTGGTGTCAATTTAAAGAAGTAGTCCAGTTACACATTTGTGGGCTTATAACTTGGCTTCTGAATGTCCTAGAGAGGTCAGGCTTGTTTTAGTGTACTCCAGTCAACAGCCCCTACAACTACAAAAAGGAATGGAGTCATTAGCACTTATGGTTTGTAAATGGCATCCAGAATTAAGTTGTAGGAAGCACATGTAGCGTTATGGATTTATGCTCTTTTATGAAAGAGAAACCATGCTACGTATTAATTCGGAATATTAATTTTAATAAATCAATACCCAAATTTTATATTGTTCAGAGGACTCAAAGGTTGTTTTCATCCATAAACTGCCGATAATATCTGAGTGTCTGTGTTTCAGTTCAATGAGGAAACAAGTTTGAAGGATTAAAAGTTTTAATTCTTCAAATTAAACTAATGATTTTGAAAATTGACAAACAGGAAATAACAATCACATTGGCAACTTTGTGGGACAATCTTTAACAGTTTATATGCTGTTCTTGCTCAAATAGACCTTCTGGTGAATTTATGAAGATTGAGAATGTTGTGACATGAATGCGTGTGTGAGTCTGATTTTGCTTCAAGAAGAAACAGGTGTCTGAGTGAAGTGATGGTTTGGATAAACTTAGGTCTTATCAGAGAACTGCATCAAACGCTAAAACCGTGCTCTGTCTCACCGAACTCTTGTGGACCCTCTTTCGGATCCGGGCCGTGGAGGATGTTGTGGTTCATCCAGATGACACCGGCGGCTGACAGGAGACATAGGTGTCGAACGGAACCGGTCCAGAGTTGCCCTCGGTACACGTGGATGGTAGAGCGTTTTATCGATGCGCTTTCTTAAGTTAATTCACTCAGAAATCAAAAGACTCGGTAATGAGTCTTCGTTAGAAGTCGCGATTCAGCTATTCTGCCTGGCTTGGCAGAAACAGCGTGAAAGGGGGGAAGAACGAGCCAACAGGCTCTGCCCCCCCTTTGGTTTTCAGGTCTGTTCTCTCTCGTTGTCCAACACGAACTGAATCAAAAGACTGAAAACTTACCAAAAACCTTTCTCTTCTCAAAGCAAAAACATGTGCGTCATCAAATGTGTCTGGATTTTACTGTGGGAAGGTGTGTGTGGGTGTGTGTGAATGTTTGTGTGCTTGAGTGTGAAGGTCAGTACCAAACATTCAACATTATCTACTTAAGTGTGGATTCATTAATCCATTATAATTACCCCAAAGCATAAGAACCATTCATTTGATTAAATACATTTATAATGAGCAAAATGATAATGGTTATTTTTAACATTAAAATCAAGAAAAAGAAGTTTAAACTTTATGTTTTGACTTGGTCTGGGTACAACTCATGTAAACACATCTTCTGGTAGACTGCAGGTGGTTGATGTTATGGTTTCCTCCCAGACTCGCTGGCGTTCAGGACTTAATCTGTGGGCGAAAGTTCTCAATGACCCAGCTTTGACCTAGCTGCGTCCAGCACCACCTTTGTGATAGAAAACCCATATTTCCTCACGTTACATTCCCCCCTTTTGTGACGACATGGAGGTCAAGCAGAGGCCACCTGACGTCACAACCACAATAACGTGATGTACTCGTAAAGGTAGACATCCCAGATGAAGGCAGGAACGATGAAGCGTCACCACAGGTCTCGTGTAGAAGGGAGTCTATCCTGATCAGATGATTAAGGCCAAAACTGTTGCAATCATTGTAAAGTAATCCACTTAGGAATCTTGAAAGCAGAGCTATTCCAATAGCAGTTAATTTTCATCAGCAATAATGCAAAGGTATGCAAAGGATAAGCAGCTCGTGTGCCACACGGAGCTGGGCAGGTGATGTATTCCCCAGGCGTAGTCCAGGCGTAGTCCAGGCGAAGTCCAGCGCAGACCTCGACCCATCTCGAACCACGACCGAAGCCCCATGCGACAGGAAACCAGTTGAAGGATGGTGAAGACGACCCCTCTGATGGGATGTAGTCCATACGAGCTCGGAGAAGGAGACAAAGTGAGACAGCCCACACGATAGATAGCATTTGATGCAAAACAAAGAACTCAATCAAAACCTATCTATGGGTGCCTCTGGGAAAATGTGGGTGCCTTTTGTGAATTATCTAAAGAAGAAATGTACTGCACCCTGTTCTACGTGTCATGTAAAAACGTGATGCAGGGAAAACACAAATAAAAGAAAGTAAATCCTAACTGATATGTGAAACTCAGCAGGCTGCATTAATTAAAGGCATATATATAAAGGAAATAATCATGAAAATGAAGGGCAAATTGGCTTCTGGCCCTTTAAGGGAAATAGTAACAAAATAAAATTAACTTTGTAATCAAATATAATCATGCTACACAAAGCACTAATAAAAAGATAGAGATGTAAATCAGTTCTAAAAATGTAAATCAGTAGGTTAGTAATCCCTAAAGATGTGAGTTAGTAACAGGACCCTGGCTGGAGGCAGGTAACCTGAAAAAAAAACTCAAAGGATATCACATTTGTTAAAAATTCATCCCACAAACGAGAGAATTTGTAACGGTCCACCCGTCAGCGGAAAAGAATCCGGTCAGAATAGAGTTTTGAATCTGGTATTGCGGACCCACAGAGACACGAGTTTGGACGTATCTGTGGGAGCAGGCTCATAAGCGATTTGGTTATCAAACTGTTTGTATCTTGTGTTACGAACCCACAGGGAAACTTGTTTGAATTTACCTGAGGGTTCCGTTTGGAACTGGAGCGAAGCTGATGGTTTAGCTGTTAGATCAGAACCTGATTTTACCTGCTCAAAGTTGTGTTGCAGCTTAACGGAGGCGACTTTGTTGTGATCAGAAATAGTAGTGAACTGGAAATGCGAAAATGATGCTCGCAAAGCGGGAGGAGGCTCCCCACCCCCCTTTTGTTTCTCAAACGTATGCCGTGTCTGTGAGACAGGAGAAGCATAACAAAGAACAGTTCTTAAGCTCTTAAAAGCTCTATTACCAAGAAGATGCACATTGTCACCTGAATCGTGCTGAAAGAGTAGGTGTTCAGATGTCCAAAGACCTGGAGGTGTTGGACTTGGAGGTTCTGAAAAGGAGTGATCCAAGGATGGTTGTGTCACGGGTGTCAAAGCCAACCTAGCCATGTTTAGAATCAGATACAGACATGATGCTAGCTTTGGGAACATGGTCTGTCCTGAAAACTGAAGCCAAGAATACTTTATACCCAAGAATGATGGAGGTTCCCACACAGAATCAGAAAAACCCGGTTTAACCAGAGTATTTACAGACTGACTAGAACTCCGCCCCGTAGAAGGTGCAGCACCTAACTCCGGGTCGGAGGTCAATGTTGTCAGCCGAATTGGTGGAAGGTCAGTGTCGATTTCTGCAATGACCCGCCCGCTCGGAGGAGGCGTTCCCCCGAACCGGTTGAAGTCCGCAACGGAAAACTCAGAGCCACTCAGCACCCCCCCTTTGTCAGGAGGGGCCCCGAGAAGAGCATCACTGCACGCACCTACACCTCCCGGGCCGGGTTGCCTTCCCGAGCCCGTGAGAGAGGTGTGCGCAGCAACCACCGAGCCACCTTTAATATCGCCACTGACCACAGGACTGCTGGAAACCGCAGGGTTTTCTGTGTCGTCGTGGTCACCTGTAAGAGAAATCACAGGAAAGAGAGCACAGAGGCCCGAGACTAAGTCACACCCCTGTGAAAGGAGAAAAGAATTGGCCACCGTATTAGCAGAGGTCACAAACTGAAAAGTGACAAGGTCATTCACATAAAGGTCAAGATGTCCGGGCACAAACCCCTTAAACGGCATGGTAGCTCCGTCCGGAGACCACAAGTGTTTCACGGTGGCTGACGTTTCCATCACGCCCCGATAAAGAAGCTGGTTTGTGCATGAAGCGGACTGACGAGTAAAACAGACCTCTGACTGAAGCGGTGGATCACAGCCTGAAGATTTCACACCCATGCTGGAGGGATGTTCAGCCTTTAACATGGATGACAGAGGAGAAGCATTAGGAACCAAAGGATTAAGCACAACCTGTTTGTCAGAGAGGTTAACCATAGGCTCAAGAGATTTATTCAGCTTAAAAGCAGCAGAGAAAGTGTTGTTTATTTCAAACCTTGATGTTGATGGTGGGTTTTTGACCCCCTGGAAGAAATAAAAGTAAAGAAAAAGCGTTATGACTGTAAACAGCATGCTGCTCGAATTCACGACATGAAGTGCAGACCAGAACCACCTCCGACCCAGTGCAGCTGGCACCGAACCGCAGCCACTAGTCCCCACTGTTCCCGACCGGCGGCACCCGCCTAAAACGGGCCCGTTCGGGCGGGCGGAGGGACCAGCGATGCCCGGCCGGTGAATTTCCTGCGTCTTGGCATGTTCTGGAAGCAGAACGTCAGAGAACCTTACATCAGGTGTAACAGTGCAAGAAAGATTTTGTCGTGTCTCGTCCATCTCCCATTAAGTTCAGAGCAACTCGCGTTTTTACCTTCTGAGCCGACGTAAAACTCCGGGCAGATTCCTTAATATGTCTCACACAAACAAGGACTGTCCGTAGCTTAACTTAACTTTATGACACAGGGTAAAACAAGGAATTGTTGATAGAGAAATGAATACACACAACTTCACAAGATGGAAGAAAAAGGCATGGATCCGAGCAACGGAGGCTGTGAAAGCCGACCCGATCACCGGTCCAAAATAAAAATAATAAAAAAAATAATAAACCCTACGCTGCCGAGATGCTATCAGACGGACAAACGTAGCAAAATGTAGATTCTACACACCGTAGCGATTTACAAGAACCACCGCCAATGCGGGTTTTGTGAGGACACAGACTGACTGTGTCAGAAATGGTTTGACAATCTAACGGGACGCGTTCCCTTTTTGTCTAACTGTGGTGCTAGCTTAGCTCTCCGGCCAGGTCTAGCGTTCTTTGTCTGTAGCGACCAGACTTAAACTTTCCCGATTAACAAGTAGGCATCTCGCCCCGCTTGTAATACGGACTTTAAAAAACGTACGCAATCTGAATGCAGTAACGCGTGACGGCTGTGCTTCGCTTTACGACGTTTACCTAGCAATCAAGCTAAGGTAGGTGTCACCGAGCATTCCGTTTAAAAAACGCACGCAATCTGAATGCAGTAACGCGTGACGGCCATGCTTCGCCTTACGACGTTTACCGTGCAATCAAGCAACAGTAGGTGCCTACGGGCATTCCGTTCAGATTGTTTCTATAAGTCGCTCATGCAATGGAGATATTTGCCACAATAGCTCGCCCACAGTGTCAACACACTGAGAGGAAAGGTGTCCGAGAATTTAGTCTCGGTTCTGAGGTTCGGAGAATTTAGTGAGCGGAACAATTTCCGGTTAAGTTCAAAATAAGACATCAAAGTGAAACACAGAGAAAAGCGTTGTTTGTAGCTTTTAGATGTAAGAAATCAGACATATCGCAGATATAGAAGACTGGATACGCTCGCCATTAAATGTAGCGTTATGGATTTATGCTCTTTTATGAAAGAGAAACCATGCTACGTATTAATTCGGAATATTAATTTTAATAAATCAATACCCAAATTTTATATTGTTCAGAGGACTCAAAGGTTGTTTTCATCCATAAACTGCCGATAATATCTGAGTGTCTGTGTTTCAGTTCAATGAGGAAACAAGTTTGAAGGATTAAAAGTTTTAATTCTTCAAATTAAACTAATGATTTTGAAAATTGACAAACAGGAAATAACAATCACATTGGCAACTTTGTGGGACAATCTTTAACAGTTTATATGCTGTTCTTGCTCAAATAGACCTTCTGGTGAATTTATGAAGATTGAGAATGTTGTGACATGAATGCGTGTGTGAGTCTGATTTTGCTTCAAGAAGAAACAGGTGTCTGAGTGAAGTGATGGTTTGGATAAACTTAGGTCTTATCAGAGAACTGCATCAAACGCTAAAACCGTGCTCTGTCTCACCGAACTCTTGTGGACCCTCTTTCGGATCCGGGCCGTGGAGGATGTTGTGGTTCATCCAGATGACACCGGCGGCTGACAGGAGACATAGGTGTCGAACGGAACCGGTCCAGAGTTGCCCTCGGTACACGTGGATGGTAGAGCGTTTTATCGATGCGCTTTCTTAAGTTAATTCACTCAGAAATCAAAAGACTCGGTAATGAGTCTTCGTTAGAAGTCGCGATTCAGCTATTCTGCCTGGCTTGGCAGAAACAGCGTGAAAGGGGGGAAGAACGAGCCAACAGGCTCTGCCCCCCCTTTGGTTTTCAGGTCTGTTCTCTCTCGTTGTCCAACACGAACTGAATCAAAAGACTGAAAACTTACCAAAAACCTTTCTCTTCTCAAAGCAAAAACATGTGCGTCATCAAATGTGTCTGGATTTTACTGTGGGAAGGTGTGTGTGGGTGTGTGTGAATGTTTGTGTGCTTGAGTGTGAAGGTCAGTACCAAACATTCAACATTATCTACTTAAGTGTGGATTCATTAATCCATTATAATTACCCCAAAGCATAAGAACCATTCATTTGATTAAATACATTTATAATGAGCAAAATGATAATGGTTATTTTTAACATTAAAATCAAGAAAAAGAAGTTTAAACTTTATGTTTTGACTTGGTCTGGGTACAACTCATGTAAACACATCTTCTGGTAGACTGCAGGTGGTTGATGTTATGGTTTCCTCCCAGACTCGCTGGCGTTCAGGACTTAATCTGTGGGCGAAAGTTCTCAATGACCCAGCTTTGACCTAGCTGCGTCCAGCACCACCTTTGTGATAGAAAACCCATATTTCCTCACGTTACACACAATTTCACATCATTCTGGGTCCATTTGTGTGAAAACAAGGTCCAATCAGGCTGAAATGTTACAGGAAGGTAGAATCTATTGAGTTGTAAGTGATCTGAACGTTTCATGCTGATAGCACTTTCCTAAGGAGGTCAAACTATGTCCCAAAGGTCACCGGATCTGGTGTCAATTTAAAGAAGTAGTCCAGTTACACATTTGTGGGCTTATAACTTGGCTTCTGAATGTCCTAGAGAGATCAGGTTTAATTTAGTGTACTCCAATAAACAGCCCCTACAACCACAAAAAGGAATGGAGTCATTAGCACTTATGGTTTGTAAATGGCACCCAGAATTATGTTGCACGAAGCACAATTTCACATCATTCTGGGTTCATTTGTGTGAAAAAAAGGTACAATCAGGCTGAAACGTTACAGGAAGGTAGAATCTATTTAGTTGTAAGTGATCTGAACTTTTCATGATGATAGCACTTTCCTAAGGGGGTCAAACCATGTCCCAAAGGTCACCGGATCTGGTGTCAATTTAAAGAAGTAGTCCAGTTACACATTTGTGGGCTTATAACTTGGCTTCTGAATATCCTAGAGAGGTCAGGCTTGTTTTAGTGTACTCCAATCAACAGCCCCTACAACCACAAAAAGGAATGGAGTCATTAGCTCTTATGGTTTGTAAATGGCACCCAGAATTATGTTGCACGAAGCACAATTTCACATCATTCTGGGTCCATTTGTGTGAAAACAAGGTCCAATCAGGCTGAAACGTTACAAGAAGGTAGAATCTATTGAGTTGTAAGTGATCTGAACGTTTCAAGATGATCGCACATTCCTATAGGGGGTCAAACCATGTCCCAAAGGTCACAGGGCCTGGTGTCACTTTAAAGAAGTAGTCCAGTTACACCTTTGTGGGCTTATAACTTGGCTTCTGAATATCCTAAAGAGGTCAGGTTTGTTTTAGAGTACTCCAGTTAACAGCCCCCATTACCCCAAAAAGGAATGGAGTCATTAGCACTTATGGTTTTTAAATGGCACCCAGAATTATGTTGCACGAAAAACAATTTCACATCATTCTGGGTTCATTTGTGTGAAAACAAGGTCCAATCAGGCTGAAACGTTACAGGAAGGTAGAATCTATTGAGTTGTAAGTGATCTGAACGTTTCATGATGATAGCACTTTCCTAAGCGGGTCAAACCATGTCCCAAAGGTCACTGGATCTGGTGTCAATTTAAAGAAGTAGTCCAGTTACACATTTGTGGGCTTATAACCCCCAAATTCCACTACCTCCGCTCCGCTCCGCTCCGCTCCGGTCCGCCCCCGCCTTCCGCAGCCGCTCGCTTCCTAACTCAATTTTTACCGGTACCCGCTCTACAACGGCTCCGCTCCGGTGCGGAGACCTGAGGGGGGCAAACAAGCATGCGCGGGATTTTCGAGATCTTGCGATACAGTCCGAGCAATAAACGCGGAAGTTACATCCAAACACCCGTTGTGCGGGAGAAGCATCGGAAATGAGCTGTTTAATCTGCCCATCATTGTGTTGAGAGATCAGCAGTGTTTGGATCAACAAAGTGTGACTACTTTGATAGTGGCAACTGTATTCATGGCTTATTTTTGTGCATTTAAACTTCAGCCGCCATTGATAGTTGTTAAAAGTTGTTAAACCTGTGCATATGAAACAAAAAACGCCTTTTGTTTAGCGATTTATTGTGAAAAACGGAAGTTGTGCTTGCTCCTTTTCCTGTTGGGCCGTTGTGATTTCTGTCCATTTACTGCGGAGGTGCTCCGGCGTCCGGCAAAAATAGGATCGATTCTATTTTTGCCGGACGCCGGAACAGAGGGCGCCGCACGGCGCCGCACTGCCGGAGCACGGCCGCAGTAGTGGAATTGCTCTGATTGACTAGAACGGGACCGATTTTGCTCCGGCGTTCGTGTCGGAGCGGAGCGCAGCGGAGCGGAGGTAGTGGAATTTGGGGGTAACTTGGCTTCTGAATGTCCTAGAGAGATCAGGTTTTTTTTAGTGTACTCCAATCAACAGCCCCTACAACCACAAAAAGGAATGGCAAAAAGGAATGGCAATTAGCACTTATGGTTTGTAAATGGCACCCAGAATTATGCTGCACGAAGCACAATTTCACAACATTCTGGGTCCATTTGTGTGAAAACAAGGTCCAATCAGGCTGAAACGTTACAGGAACGTAGAATCTATTGAGTTGTAAGTGATCTGAACGTTTCATGATGATCGCACATTCCTATAGGGGGTCAAACCATGTCCCAAAGGTCACCGGGCCTGGTGTCACTTTAAAGAAGTAGTCCAGTTACACCTTTGTGAGCTAATAACTTGGCTTCTGAATATCCTAAAGAGGCCAGTTTTTTTAGTGTACTCCAATCAACAGCCTCTACAACCACAAAAAGGAATGGAGTCATTAGCACTTATGGTTTGTAAATGGCACCCAGAATTATGTTGTACGAAGCACAATTTCACATCATTCTGGGTCCATTTGTGTCAAAACAAGGTCCAATCAGGCTGAAACGTTACAGGAAGGTAGAATCTATTGAGTTGTAAGTGATCTGAACGTTTCATGATGATAGCACATTCCTATAGGGGGTCAAACTATGTCCCAAAGGTCACCGGATCTGGTGTCAATTTAAAGAAGTAGTCCAGTTACACATTTGTGGGCTTATAACTTGGCTTCTGAATGTCCTAGAGAGATCAGGTTTGTTTTAATGTACTCCAACTAACAGCCCCTACAACCACAAAAAGAAATGGAGTCATTAGCACTTATGGTTTGTAAATGGCACCCAGAATTATATTGCACGAAGCACAATTTCACATCATTCTGGGTCCATTTGTGTGAAAACAAGGTCCAATCAGGCTGAAACGTTACAAGAAGGTAGAATCTATTGAGTTGTAAGTGATCTGAACGTTTCATGATGATGGCACATTCCTATAGGGGGTCAAACCATGTCCCAAAGGTCACCGGGCCTGGTGTCACTTTAAAGAAGTAGTCCAATTACACCTTTGAGGGCTTATAACTTGGTTTCTGAATGTCCTAGAGAGATCAGGTTATTTTTAGTATACTCCAATCAACAGCCCCTACAACCACAAAAAGGAATGGAGTTATTAGCACTTATGGTTTTTAAATGGCACCCAGAATTATGTTGCACGAAGCACAATTTCACATCATTCTGGGTTCATTTGTGTGAAAACAAGGTACAATCAGGCTGAAACGTTACAGGAAGGTAGAATCTATTGAGTTGTAAGTGATCTGAACGTTTCATGATGATAGCACTTTCCTAAGGGGGTCAAACCATGTCCCAAAGGTCACCGGATCTGGTGTCAGTTTAAAGAAGTAGTCCAGTTACAAATTTGTGGGCTTATAACTTGGCTTCTGAATGTCCTAGAGAGATCAGGTTTGTTTTAGTATACTCCAATCAACAGCCCCTACAACCACAAAAAGGAATGGAGTCATTAGCACTTGTGGTTTTTAAATGGCACCCAGAATTATGTGGTACGAAGCACAATTTCACATCATTCTGGGTTCATTTGTGTGAAAACAAGGTCCAATCAAGCTGAAACGTTACAGGAAGGTAGAATCTATTGAGTGGTAAGTTATCTGAACGTTTCATGATGATAGTACTTTCCTAAGGGGATCAAACCATGTCCCAAATGTCACCGGATCTGGTGTCAATTTAAAGAAGTAGTCCAGTTACACATTTGTGGGCTTATAACTTGGCTTCTGACTGTCCTAGAGAGATCAGGTTTGTTTTAGTGTACTCCAATCAACAGCCCCTACAACCACAAAAAGGAATGGAGTCATTAGCACTTATGGTTTGTAAATGGCACCCAGAATTATGCTGCACGAAGCACAATTTCACAACATTCTGGGTCCATTTGTGTGAAAACAAGGTCCAATAAGGCTGAAACGTTACAGGAACGTAGAATCTATTGAGTTGTAAGTGATCTGAACGTTTCATGATGATCGCACATTCCTATAGGGGGTCAAACCATGTCCCAAAGGTCACCGGGCCTGGTGTCACTTTAGAGAAGTAGTCCAGTTACACCTTTGTGAGCTAATAACTTGGCTTCTGAATATCCTAAAGAGGCCAGGTTTGTTTTAGTGTACTACAATCAACAGCCTCTACAACCACAAAAAGGAATGGAGTCATTAGCACTTATGGTTTGTAAATGGCACCCAAGATTATGTTGCACTAAGCACAATTTCACATCATTTTGGGTCCATTTGTGTGAAAACAAGGTCCAATCAGGCTGAAACGTTACAAGAAGGTAGAATCTATTGAGTTGTAAGTGATCTGAACGTTTCATGATGATCGCACATTCCTATAGGGGGTCAAACCATGTCCCAAAGGTCACCGGGCCTGGTGTCACTTTAAAGAAGTAGTCTTGTTACACCTTTGTGGGATTATAACTTGGCTTCTGAATATCCTAGAGAGGTCAGGTTTGTTTTAGAGTACTCCAATTAGCAGCCCCCATTACCACTAAAAGGAACGGAGTCATTAGCACTTATGGTTTTTAAATGGCACCCAGAATTATTTTGCACGAAGCACAATTTCACATCATTCTGGGTTCATTTGTGTGAAAACAAGGTCCAATCAGGCTGAAACGTTACAGGAAGGTAGAATCTATTGAGTTGTAAGTGATCTGAACGTTTCATGATGATAGCACTTTCCTAAGGGGGTCAAACCATGTCCCAAAGGTCACCGGATCTGGTGTCAATTTAAAGAAGTAGTCCAGTTACACATTTGTGGGCTTATAACTTGGCTTCTGAATGTCCTAGAGAGATCAGGTTTGTTTTAGTATACTCCAATCAACAGCCCCTACAACCACAAAAATGAATGGAGTCATTAGCACTTATGGTTTTTAAATGGCACCCAGAATTATGTTACACGAAGCATAATTTCACATCATTCTGGGTTCATTTGTGTGAAAACAAGGTCCAATCAGGCTGAAACGTTACAGGAAGGTAGAATCTATTGAGTTGTAAGTGATCTGAACGTTTCATGATGATAGCACTTTCCTAAGGGGGTCAAACCATGTCCCAAAGGTCACCGGATCTAGTGTCAATTTAAAGAAGTAGTGCAGTTACACATTTGTGGGCTTATAACTTGGCTTCTGAATGTCCTTTAGGCATCAGGTTTGTTTTAGTGTACTCCAATCAACAGCCCCTACAACCACAAAAAGGAATGGAGACATTAGCACTTATGGTTTTTAAATGGCACCCAGAATTATGTTGCACGAAGCACAATTTCACATCATTCTGGGTTCATTTGTGTGAAAACAAGGTCCAATCAGGCTGAAACGTTACAGGAAGGTAGAATCTATTGAGTTGTAAGTGATCTGAACGTTTCATGATGATAGAACTTTCCTATAGGGGGTCAAACCATGTCCCAAAGGTCACCGGATCTGGTGTCACTTTAAAGAAGTAGTCCAGTTACACATTTGTGGGCTTATAACTTGGCTTCTGAATGTCCTGGAGAGGTCAGGTTTGTTTTAGTGTACTCCAATCAACAGCCCCTACAACCACAAAAAGGAATGGAGACATTAGCACTTATGGTTTGTAAATGGCACCCAGAATTATGTTGCACGAAGCACAATTTCACATCATTCTGGGTTCATTTGTGTGAAAACAAGGTCCAATCAGGCTGAAACGTTACAGGAAGGTAAAATCTATTGAGTTGTAAGTGATCTGAACGTTTCATGATGATAGCACTTTCCTAAGGGGGTCAACCACTGTCCCAAAGGTCACCGGATCTGGTGTCAATTTAAAGAAGTAGTCCAGTTACACATTTGTGGGCTTATAACTTGGCTTCTTAATGTCCTAGAGAGATCATGTTTGTTTTAGGGTACTCCAATCAACAGCCCCTACAACCACAAAAAGAAATGGAGTTATTAGCACTCATGGTTTTTAAATGGCACCCAGAATTATGTTGCACGAAGCACAATTTCACATCATTCTGGGTTCATTTGTGTGAAAACAAGGTCCAATCAGGCTGAAACGTTACAGGAAGGTAGAATCTATTGAGTTGTAAGTGATCTGAACGTTTCATGATGATAGCACTTTCCTAAGCGGGTCAAACCATGTCCCAAAGGTCACCGGATCTGGTGTCAGTTTAAAGAAGTAGTCCAGTTACACATTTGTGGGCTTATAACTTGGCTTCTGAATGTCCTAGAGAGATCAGGTTTGTTTTAATGTACTCCAACCAACAGCCCCTACAACCACAAAAAGAAATGGAGTCATTAGCACTTATGGTTTTCAAATGGCACCCAGAATTATATTGCACGAAGCACAATTTCACATCATTCTGGGTCCATTTGTGTGAAAACAATGTCCAATCAGGCTGAAACGTTACAAGAAGGTAGAATCTATTGAGTTGTAAGTGATCTGAACGTTTCATGATGATAGAACTTTCCTATAGGGGGTCAAACCATGTCCCAAAGGTCACCGGATCTGGTGTCAGTTTAAAGAAGTAGTCCAGTTACACATTTGTGGGCTTATAACTTGGCTTCTGAATGTCCTAGAGAGATCAGGTTTGTTTTAGTATACTCCAATCAACAGCCCCTACAACCACAAAAAGGAATGGAGTCATTAGCACTTGTGGTTTTTAAATGGCACCCAGAATTATGTTGTACGAAGCACAATTTCACATCATTCTGGGTTCATTTGTGTCAAAACAAGGTCCAATCAAGCTGAAACGTTACAGGAAGGTATAATCTATTGAGTTTTAAGTTATCTGAACGTTTCATGATGATAGCACTTTCCTAAGGGGATCAAACCATGTCCAAAATGTCACCGGATCTGGTGTCAATTTAAAGAAGTAGTCCAGTTACACATTTGTGGGCTTATAACTTGGCTTCTGAATGTCCTAGAGAGATCAGGTTTGTTTTAATGTACTCCAATCAACAGCCCCTACAACCACAAAAAGGAATGGAGTCATTAGCACTTATGGTTTGTAAATGGCACCCAAGATTATGTTGCACGAAGCACAATTTCACATCATTTTGGGTCCATTTGTGTGAAAACAAGGTCCAATCAGGCTGAAACGTTACAAGAAGGTAGAATCTATTGAGTTGTAAGTGATCTGAACGTTTCATGATGATCGCACATTCCTATAGGGGGTCAAACCATGTCCCAAAGGTCACCGGGCCTGGTGTCACTTTAAAGAAGTAGTCTTGTTACACCTTTGTGGGATTATAACTTGGCTTCTGAATATCCTAGAGAGGTCAGGTTTGTTTTAGAGTACTCCAATTAGCAGCCCCCATTACCACTAAAAGGAACGGAGTCATTAGCACTTATGGTTTTTAAATGGCACCCAGAATTATTTTGCACGAAGCACAATTTCACATCATTCTGGGTTCATTTGTGTGAAAACAAGGTCCAATCAGGCTGAAACGTTACAGGAAGGTAGAATCTATTGAGTTGTAAGTGATCTGAACGTTTCATGATGATAGCACTTTCCTAAGGGGGTCAAACCATGTCCCAAAGGTCACCGGATCTGGTGTCAATTTAAAGAAGTAGTCCAGTTACACATTTGTGGGCTTATAACTTGGCTTCTGAATGTCCTAGAGAGATCAGGTTTGTTTTAGTATACTCCAATCAACAGCCCCTACAACCACAAAAATGAATGGAGTCATTAGCACTTATGGTTTTTAAATGGCACCCAGAATTATGTTGCACGAAGCATAATTTCACATCATTCTGGGTTCATTTGTGTGAAAACAAGGTCCAATCAGGCTGAAACGTTACAGGAAGGTAGAATCTATTGAGTTGTAAGTGATCTGAACGTTTCATGATGATAGCACTTTCCTAAGGGGGTCAAACCATGTCCCAAAGGTCACCGGATCTAGTGTCAATTTAAAGAAGTAGTGCAGTTACACATTTGTGGGCTTATAACTTGGCTTCTGAATGTCCTTTAGCGATCAGGTTTGTTTTAGTGTACTCCAATCAACAGCCCCTACAACCACAAAAAGGAATGGAGACATTAGCACTTATGGTTTTTAAATGGCACCCAGAATTATGTTGCACGAAGCACAATTTCACATCATTCTGGGTTCATTTGTGTGAAAACAAGGTCCAATCAGGCTGAAACGTTACAGGAAGGTAGAATCTATTGAGTTGTAAGTGATCTGAACGTTTCATGATGATAGAACTTTCCTATAGGGGGTCAAACCATGTCCCAAAGGTCACCGGATCTGGTGTCACTTTAAAGAAGTAGTCCAGTTACACATTTGTGGGCTTATAACTTGGCTTCTGAATGTCCTGGAGAGGTCAGGTTTGTTTTAGTGTACTCCAATCAACAGCCCCTACAACCACAAAAAGGAATGGAGACATTAGCACTTATGGTTTGTAAATGGCACCCAGAATTATGTTGCACGAAGCACAATTTCACATCATTCTGGGTTCATTTGTGTGAAAACAAGGTCCAATCAGGCTGAAACGTTACAGGAAGGTAAAATCTATTGAGTTGTAAGTGATCTGAACGTTTCATGATGATAGCACTTTCCTAAGGGGGTCAAACACTGTCCCAAAGGTCACCGGATCTGGTGTCAATTTAAAGAAGTAGTCCAGTTACACATTTGTGGGCTTATAGAATAGAATAGAATAGAATAGAATAATCCTTTAATAGTCCCACAAGGGGAAATTTGGTTGTGTCAGCAGCAACATCACACATATACAAACAATGCAGGACACAAAACAGAAGCACAATTATTACATATTTACATCATGGACAATAGTTACCAGAGCAGAGTACAATACAGTTGTTTATATAAGCGTACACATAATGTGTAAGCATAACAGGATACTGAAGATGTTAAAATAGTTTTAAAAGTTTAAGATGATTAAAAGAGTGCAGATTGTTTATTTTTACCCGTTCATTAAAAAAGTAGACATGTAACCTTCAATAAATTATTGTATGTATAAGCAGAGAAAAAGTAATGTGTAAGTTATAATTGTAGAAGTTATTACAGCACTGATGCCGACAACTGTTTTTTTTGGGAGCAGTTCTGATTGTACAGTCTAACAGCTGCAGGGAGGAAGGACCTTCGGAAACGCTCCTTCATGCATCTAGGATGCAGCAGTCTGTCACTAAAGGAGCTCTGCAGTTCAGCAACATTTACATGCATGGGGTGAGAGACTCTGTCCATCAAAGATGTTATTTTGGCCAGAGACCTTCTGTCTCCCACCACCTGCACTGGGTCTAGGGTGCATCCTAGAACAGAGCTGGCCTTCCTGATGAGTTTATCCAACCTCTTCCTCTCAGCTGCCAATAAACTGCTGCTCCAACATACCACACTGTAAAAAATGACAGATGCTACCACAGAGTCATAGAAGCTCTTTAAAAGCGCTCCCTGTACCCCAAATGACCTCAGCCGCCTCAGCAGGTAGAGTCTGCTCTGACCCTTCCTGTAAAGAGCATCCGTGTTGTGGCTCCAGTCCAGTTTATTATTCAGGCTTCTTAATGTCCTAGAGAGATCATGTTTGTTTTAGGGTACTCCAATCAACAGCCCCTACAACCACAAAAAGAAATGGAGTTATTAGCACTCATGGTTTTTAAATGGCACCCAGAATTATGTTGCACGAAGCACAATTTCACATCTTTCTGGGTTCATTTGTGTGAAAACAAGGTCCAATCAGGCTGAAACGTTACAGGAAGGTAGAATCTATTGAGTTGTAAGTGATCTGAACGTTTCATGATGATAGAACTTTCCTAAGGGGTTCAAACCATGTCCCAAAGGTCACCGGATCTGGTGTCAATTTAAAGAAGTAGTCCAGTTACACATTTGTGGGCTTATAACTTGGCTTCTTAATGTCCTAGAGAGATCATGTTTGTTTTAGGGTACTCCAATCAACAGCCCCTACAACCACAAAAAGAAATGGAGTTATTAGCACTTATGGTTTTTAAATGGCACCCAGAATTATGTTGCACGAAGCACAATTTCACATCATTCTGGGTTCATTTGTGTGAAAACAAGGTCCAATCAGGCTGAAACGTTACAGGAAGGTAGAATCTATTGAGTTGTAAGTGATCTGAACGTTTCATGATGATAGCACTTTCCTAAGGAGGTCAAACCTTGTCCCAAAGTTCACCGGATCTGGTGTCAATTTTAAAGAAGTAGTCCAGTTACACATATGTGGGCTTATAACTTGGCTTCTGAAGGTCCTAGAGAGATCAGGTTTGTTATAATGTACTCCAATCAACAGCCCCTACAATCACAAAAAGGAATGGAGTCATTAGCACTTATGGTTTGTAAATGGCACCCAGAATTATGTTGCACGAAGCACAATTTCACATCATTCTGGGTTCATTTGTGTGAAAACAAGGTCCAATCAGGCTGAAACGTTACAGGAAGGTAGATTCTACTGAGTTGTAAGTGATCTGAATGTTTCATGATGATAGCACTTTCCAAAGGGGGTCAAACCATGTCCCAAAGGTCACCGGATCTGGTGTCAATTTAAAGAAGTAGTCCAGTTACACATTTGTGGGCTTATAACTTGGCTTCTGAATGTCCTAGAGAGATCAGGTTTGTTTTAGTGTACTCCAATCAACAGCCCCTACAACCACAAAAAGGAATGGAGTCTATAGCCCTTATGGTTTTTAAATGGCACCCAGAATTATGTTGCACGAAGCACAATTTCACATCATTCTGGGTTCATTTGTGTGAAAACAAGGTCCAATCAGGCTGAAACGTTACAAGAAGGTAGAATCTATTGAGTTGTAAGTGATCTGAACGTTTCATGATGATCGCCCATTCCTATAGGGGGTCAAACCATGTCCCAAAGGTCACCGGGCCTGGTGTCACTTTAAAGAAGTAGTCTTGTTACACCTTTGTGGGATTATAACTTGGCTTCTGAATATCCTAGAGAGGTCAGGTTTGTTTTAGAGTACTCCAATTAGCAGCCCCCATTACCACTAAAAGGAACGGAGTCATTAGCACTTATGGTTTTTAAATGGCACCCAGAATTATTTTGCACGAAGCACAATTTCACATCATTCTGGGTTCATTTGTGTGAAAACAAGGTCCAATCAGGCTGAAACGTTACAGGAAGGTAGAATCTATTGAGTTGTAAGTGATCTGAACGTTTCATGATGATAGCACTTTCCTAAGGGGGTCAAACCATGTCCCAAAGGTCACCGGATCTGGTGTCAATTTAAAGAAGTAGTCCAGTTACACATTTGTGGGCTTATAACTTGGCTTCTGAATGTCCTAGAGAGATCAGGTTTGTTTTAGTATACTCCAATCAACAGCCCCTACAACCACAAAAATGAATGGAGTCATTAGCACTTATGGTTTTTAAATGGCACCCAGAATTATGTTACACGAAGCATAATTTCACATCATTCTGGGTTCATTTGTGTGAAAACAAGGTCCAATCAGGCTGAAACGTTACAGGAAGGTAGAATCTATTGAGTTGTAAGTGATCTGAACGTTTCATGATGATAGCACTTTCCTAAGGGGGTCAAACCATGTCCCAAAGGTCACCGGATCTAGTGTCAATTTAAAGAAGTAGTGCAGTTACACATTTGTGGGCTTATAACTTGGCTTCTGAATGTCCTTTAGCGATCAGGTTTGTTTTAGTGTACTCCAATCAACAGCCCCTACAACCACAAAAAGGAATGGAGACATTAGCACTTATGGTTTTTAAATGGCACCCAGAATTATGTTGCACGAAGCACAATTTCACATCATTCTGGGTTCATTTGTGTGAAAACAAGGTCCAATCAGGCTGAAACGTTACAGGAAGGTAGAATCTATTGAGTTGTAAGTGATCTGAACGTTTCATGATGATAGAACTTTCCTATAGGGGGTCAAACCATGTCCCAAAGGTCACCGGATCTGGTGTCACTTTAAAGAAGTAGTCCAGTTACACATTTGTGGGCTTATAACTTGGCTTCTGAATGTCCTGGAGAGGTCAGGTTTGTTTTAGTGTACTCCAATCAACAGCCCCTACAACCACAAAAAGGAATGGAGACATTAGCACTTATGGTTTGTAAATGGCACCCAGAATTATGTTGCACGAAGCACAATTTCACATCATTCTGGGTTCATTTGTGTGAAAACAAGGTCCAATCAGGCTGAAACGTTACAGGAAGGTAAAATCTATTGAGTTGTAAGTGATCTGAACGTTTCATGATGATAGCACTTTCCTAAGGGGGTCAAACACTGTCCCAAAGGTCACCGGATCTGGTGTCAATTTAAAGAAGTAGTCCAGTTACACATTTGTGGGCTTATAACTTGGCTTCTTAATGTCCTAGAGAGATCATGTTTGTTTTAGGGTACTCCAATCAACAGCCCCTACAACCACAAAAAGAAATGGAGTTATTAGCACTCATGGTTTTTAAATGGCACCCAGAATTATGTTGCACGAAGCACAATTTCACATCTTTCTGGGTTCATTTGTGTGAAAACAAGGTCCAATCAGGCTGAAACGTTACAGGAAGGTAGAATCTATTGAGTTGTAAGTGATCTGAACGTTTCATGATGATAGAACTTTCCTAAGGGGTTCAAACCATGTCCCAAAGGTCACCGGATCTGGTGTCAATTTAAAGAAGTAGTCCAGTTACACATTTGTGGGCTTATAACTTGGCTTCTTAATGTCCTAGAGAGATCATGTTTGTTTTAGGGTACTCCAATCAACAGCCCCTACAACCACAAAAAGAAATGGAGTTATTAGCACTTATGGTTTTTAAATGGCACACAGAATTATGTTGCACGAAGCACAATTTCACATCATTCTGGGTTCATTTGTGTGAAAACAAGGTCCAATCAGGCTGAAACGTTACAGGAAGGTAGAATCTATTGAGTTGTAAGTGATCTGAACGTTTCATGATGATAGCACTTTCCTAAGGAGGTCAAACCTTGTCCCAAAGTTCACCGGATCTGGTGTCAATTTTAAAGAAGTAGTCCAGTTACACATATGTGGGCTTATAACTTGGCTTCTGAAGGTCCTAGAGAGATCAGGTTTGTTATAATGTACTCCAATCAACAGCCCCTACAATCACAAAAAGGAATGGAGTCATTAGCACTTATGGTTTGTAAATGGCACCCAGAATTATGTTGCACGAAGCACAATTTCACATCATTCTGGGTTCATTTGTGTGAAAACAAGGTCCAATCAGGCTGAAACGTTACAGGAAGGTAGATTCTACTGAGTTGTAAGTGATCTGAATGTTTCATGATGATAGCACTTTCCAAAGGGGGTCAAACCATGTCCCAAAGGTCACCGGATCTGGTGTCAATTTAAAGAAGTAGTCCAGTTACACATTTGTGGGCTTATAACTTGGCTTCTGAATGTCCTAGAGAGATCAGGTTTGTTTTAGTGTACTCCAATCAACAGCCCCTACAACCACAAAAAGGAATGGAGTCTATAGCCCTTATGGTTTTTAAATGGCACCCAGAATTATGTTGCACGAAGCACAATTTCACATCATTCTGGGTTCATTTGTGTGAAAACAAGGTCCAATCAGGCTGAAACGCTACAAGAAGGTAGAATCTATTGAGCTGTAAGTGATCTGAACGTTTCAAGATGATCGCACATTCCTATAGGGGGTAAAACCATGTCCCAAAGGTCACCGGGCCTGGTGTGACTTTAAAGAAGTAGTCCAGTTACACCTTTGTGGGCTTATAACTTGGCTTCTGAATGTCCTAGAGAGGTTAGGTTTGTTTTAGTGTACTCCAATCAACAGCCCCTACAACCACAAAAAGGAATGGAGTCATTAGCTTTTTTGGTTTGTAAATGGCACCCAGAATTATGTTGCACGAAGCACAATTTCACTTCATTCTGGGTCCATTTGTGTGAAAACAAGGTCCAGTCAGGCTGAAACGTTACAGGAAGGTAGAATCTATTGAGTTGTAAGTGATCTGAACGTTTCATGATGATAGCACTTTCCTAAGGGGGTCAAACCATGTCCCAAAGGTCACCGGATCTGGTTTCAATTTAAAGTAGTAGTCCAGTTACACATTTGTGGGCTTATAACTTGGCTTCTGAATGTCCTAGAGAGATCAGGTTTGTTTTAGTGTACTCCAATCAACAGCCCCTACAACCACAAAAAGGAATGGAGTCATTAGCACTTATGGTTTTTAAATGGCACCCAGAATTATGTTGCACGAAGCACAATTTCACATCATTCTGGGTTCATTTGTGTGAAAACAAGGTCCAATCAGGCTGAAACGTTACAGGAAAGTAGAATCTATTGAGTTGTAAGTGATCTGAACGTTTCATGATGATAGCACTTTCCTAAGGGGGTCAAACCATGTCCCAAAGGTCACCGGATCTGGTGTCAATTTAAAGAAGTAGTCCAGTTACACATTTGTGGGCTTATAACTTGGCTTCTGAATGTCCTAGAGAGATCAGGTTTGTTTTAATGTACTCCAATCAACGGCCCCTACAACCACAAAAAGGAATGGAGTCATTAGCACTTATGGTTTGTAAATGGCACCCAGAATTATGTTGCACGAAGCACAATTTCACATCATTCTGGGTCCATTTCTGTGAAAACAAGGTCCAATCAGGCTGAAACGCTACAAGAAGGTAGAATCTATTGAGTTGTAAGTGATCTGAACGTTTCAAGATGATCGCACATTCCTATAGGGGGTAAAACCATGTCCCAAAGGTCACCGGGCCTGGTGTCACTTTAAAGATGTAGTCCAGTTACACCTTTGTGGGCTTATAACTTGGCTTCTAAATGTCCTAGAGAGGTTAGGTTTGTTTTAGTGTACACCAATCAAAAGCCCCTACAACCACAAACAGGAATGGAGTCATTAGCACTTATGGTTTGTAAATGGCACCCAGAATTATGTTGCACGAAGCACAATTTCACATCATTCTGCGTTCCTTTGTGTGAAAACAAGGTCCAATCAGGCTGAAACGTTACAGGAAGGTAGAATCTATTGAGTTGTAAGAGATCTGAACGTTTCATGATGATAGCACTTTCCTAAGGGGGTCAAACCATGTCCCAAAGGTCACCGGATCTGGTGTCAATTTAAAGAAGTAGTCCAGTTACACATTTGTGGGCTTATAACGTGGCTTCTGAATTACCTAGAGAGATCAGGCTTGTTTTAATATACTCCAATCAACAGCCCCTACAACCACAAAAAGGAATGGAGTCATTAGCACTTATGGTTTTTAAATGGCACCCAGAATTATGTTGCATGAAGCACAATTTCACATCATTCTGGGTTCATTTGTGTGAAAACAAGGTCCAATCAGGCTGAAACGTTACAGGAAGGTAGAATCTATTGAGTCGTAAGTGATCTGAACGTTTCATGATGATAGCACTTTCCTAAGGGGGTCAAACCATGTCCCAAAGGTCACCGGATCTGGTGTCAATTTAAAGAAGTAGTCCAGTTACACATTTGTGGGCTTATAACTTGGCTTCTGAATGTCCTAGAGAGACCAGGTTTGTTTTAATGTACTCCAATCAGCAGCCCCTACAACCACAAAAAGGAATGGAGTCATTAGCACTTATGGTGTGTAAATGGCACCCAGAAATATGTTGCACGAAGCACAATTTCACATCATTCTGGCTTCATTTGTGTGAAAACAAGGTCCAATCAGGCTGAAACGTTACAGGAAGGTAGAATCTATTGATTTGTAAGTTATCTGAACGTTTCATGATGATAGCACTTTCCTAAGGGGGTCAAACCATGTCCCAAAGGTCACCGGATCTGGTGTCAATTTAAAGAAGTAGTCCAGTTACACATTTGTGGGCTTATAACTTGGCTTCTGAATGTACTACAGAGATCAGGTTTGTTTTAGTGTACTCCAAACAACAGCCCCTACAACCACAAAAAGGAATGGAGTCATAAGCACTTATGGTTTGTAAATGGCACCCAGAATTATGTTGCACGAAGCACAATTTCACATCATTCTGGGTCCATTTGTGTGAAAACAAGGTCCAATCAGGCTGAAACGCTACAAGAAGGTAGAATCTATTGAGTTGTAAGTGATCTGAACGTTTCAAGATGATCGCACATTCCTATAGGGGTAAAACCATGTCCCAAAGGTCACCGGGCCTGCTGTCACTTTAAAGATGTAGTCCAGTTACACCTTTGTGGGCTTATAACTTGGCTTCTAAATGCCCTAGAGAGGTAAGGTTTGTTTTAGTGTACTCAAATCAACAGCCCCTACAACCACAAAAAGGAATGGAGACATTAGCACTTATGGTTTTTAAATGGCACCCAGAATTATGTTGCACGAAGCACAATTTCACATCATTCTGGGTTCATTTGTGTGAAAACAAGGTCCAATCAGGCTGAAACGTTACAGGAAGGTAGAATCTATTGAATTGTAAGTGATCTGAACGTTTCATGATGATAGCACTTTCCTAAGGGGGTCAAACCATGTCCCAAAGGTCACCGGATCTGGTGTCACTTTAAAGAAGTAGTCCAGTTACACATTTGTGGGCTTATAATTTGGCTTCTGAATGTCCTAGAAAGGTCAGGTTTGCTTTAGTGTTCTCCAATCAACAGCCCCTACAACCACAAAAAGGAATGGAGACATTAGCACTTATGGTTTTTAAATGGCACCAAGAATTATGTTGCACGAAGCACAATTTCACATCATTCTGGGTTCATTTGTGTGAAAACAAGGTCCAATCAGGCTGAAACGTTACAGGAAGGTAGAATCTATTGAGTTATAAGTGATCTGAACGTTTCATGATGATAGCACTTTCCTAAGGGGGTCAAACCATGTCCCAAAGGTCACCGGATCTGGTGTCAATTTAAAGAAGTAGTCCAGTTACACATTTGTGGGCTTATAACGTGGCTTCTGAATTACCTAGAGAGATCAGGCTTGTTTCAATATACTCCAATCAACAGCCCCTACAACCACAAAAAGGAATGGAGTCATTAGCACTTATGGTTTTTAAGTGGCACCCAGAATTATGTTGCATGAAGCACAATTTCACATCATTCTGGGTTCATTTGTGTGAAAACAAGGTCCAATCAGGCTGAAACGTTACAGGAAGGTAGAATCTATTGAGTCGTAAGTGATCTGAACGTTTCATGATGATAGCACTTTCCTAAGGGGGTCAAACCATGTCCCAAAGGTCACCGGATCTGGTGTCAATTTAAAGAAGTAGTCCAGTTACACATTTGTGGGCTTATAACTTGGCTTCTGAATGTCCTAGAGAGACCAGGTTTGTTTTAATGTACTCCAATCAGCAGCCCCTACAACCACAAAAAGGAATGGAGTCATTAGCACTTATGGTTTGTAAATGGCACCCAGAAATATGTTGCACGAAGCACAATTTCACATCATTCTGGCTTCATTTGTGTGAAAACAAGGTCCAATCAGGCTGAAACGTTACAGGAAGGTAGAATCTATTGACTTGTAAGTTATCTGAACGTTTCATGATGATAGCACTTTCCTAAGGGGGTCAAACCATGTCCCAAAGGTCACCGGATCTGGTGTCAATTTAAAGAAGTAGTCCAGTTACACATTTGTGGGCTTAAAACTTGGCTTCTGAATGTCCTACAGAGATCAGGTTTGTTTTAGTGTACTCCAATCAACAGCCCCTACAACCACAAAAAGGAATGGAGTCATTAGCACTTATGGTTTGTAAATGGCACCCAGAATTATGTTGAACGAAGCACAATTTCACATCATTCTGGGTCCATTTGTGTGAAAACAAGGTCCAATCAGGCTGAAACGCTACAAGAAGGTAGAATCTATTGAGTTGTAAGTGATCTGAACGTTTCAAGATGATCGCACATTCCTATAGGGGTAAAACCATGTCCCAAAGGTCACCGGGCCTGGTGTCACTTTAAAGATGTAGTCCAGTTACACCTTTGTGGGCTTATAACTTGGCTTCTAAATGCCCTAGAGAGGTAAGGTTTGTTTTAGTGTACTCAAATCAACAGCCCCTACAACCACAAAAAGGAATGGAGACATTAGCACTTATGGTTTTTAAATGGCACCCAGAATTATGTTGCACGAAGCACAATTTCACATCATTCTGGGTTCATTTGTGTGAAAACAAGGTCCAATCAGGCTGAAACGTTACAGGAAGGTAGAATCTATTGAATTGTAAGTGATCTGAACGTTTCATGATGATAGCACTTTCCTAAGGGGGTCAAACCATGTCCCAAAGGTCACCGGATCTGGTGTCACTTTAAAGAAGTAGTCCAGTTACACATTTGTGGGCTTATAATTTGGCTTCTTAATGTCCTAGAAAGGTCAGGTTTGCTTTAGTGTTCTCCAATCAACAGCCGCTACAACCACAAAAAGGAATGGAGACATTAGCACTTATGGTTTTTAAATGGCACCAAGAATTATGTTGCACGAAGCACAATTTCACATCATTCTGGGTTCATTTGTGTGAAAACAAGGTCCAATCAGGCTGAAACGTTACAGGAAGGTAGAATCTATTGAGTTGTAAGTGATCTGAACGTTTCATGATGATAGCACTTTCCTAAGGGGGTCAAACCATGTCCCAAAGGTCACCGGATCTGGTGTCAATTTAAAGAAGTAGTCCATTTACACATTTGTGGCCTTATAACTTGGCTTCTGAATGTCCTAGAGAGATCAGGTTTGTTTTAGGGTACTCCGATCAACAGCCCCTACAACCACAAAAAGGAATGTAGTCATTAGCACTTATGGTTTTTAAATGGCACCCAGAATTATGTTGCACGAAGCACAATTTCACATCATTCTGGGTTCATTTGTGTGAAAACAAGGTCCAATCAGGCTGAAACGTTACAGGAAGGTAGAATCTATTGAGTTGTAAGTGATCTGAACGTTTCATGATGATAGCACTTTCCTAAGGGGGTCAAACCATGTCCCAAAGGTCACCGGATCTGGTGTCAATTTAAAGAAGTAGTCCAGTTACACATTTGTGGGCTTATAACTTTGCTTCTGAATGTCCTAGAGAGATCAGGTTTGTTTTAGTATACTCCAATCAACAGCCCCTACAACCACAAGAAGGAATGGAGTCATTAGCACTTATGGTTTTTAAATGGCACCCAGAATTATGTTGCACGAAGCACAATTTCACATCATTCTGGGTTCATTTGTGTGAAAACAAGGTCCAATCAGGCTGAAACGTTACAGGAAGGTAGAATCTATTGAGTTGTAAGTGATCTGAACGTTTCATGATGATAGCACTTTCCTAAGGGGGTCAAACCATGTCCCAAAGGTCACCGGGCCTGGTGTCACTTTAAAGATGTAGTCCAGTTACACCTTTGTGGGCTTATAACTTGGCTTCTAAATGCCCTAGAGAGGTAAGGTTTGTTTTAGTGTACTCAAATCAACAGCCCCTACAACCACAAAAAGGAATGGAGACATTAGCACTTATGGTTTTTAAATGGCACCCAGAATTATGTTGCACGAAGCACAATTTCACATCATTCTGGGTTCATTTGTGTGAAAACAAGGTCCAATCAGGCTGAAACGTTACAGGAAGGTAGAATCTATTGAATTGTAAGTGATCTGAACGTTTCATGATGATAGCACTTTCCTAAGGGGGTCAAACCATGTCCCAAAGGTCACCGGATCTGGTGTCACTTTAAAGAAGTAGTCCAGTTACACATTTGTGGGCTTATAATTTGGCTTCTGAATGTCCTAGAAAGGTCAGGTTTGTTTTAGTGTTCTCCAATCAACAGCCCCTACAACCACAAAAAGGAATGGAGACATTAGCACTTATGGTTTTTAAATGGCACCAAGAATTATGTTGCACGAAGCACAATTTCACATCATTCTGGGTTCATTTGTGTGAAAACAAGGTCCAATCAGGCTGAAACGTTACAGGAAGGTAGAATCTATTGAGTTGTAAGTGATCTGAACGTTTCATGATGATAGCACTTTCCTAAGGGGGTCAAACCATGTCCCAAAGGTCACCGGATCTGGTGTCAATTTAAAGAAGTAGTCCAGTTACACATTTGTGGCCTTATAACTTGGCTTCTGAATGTCCTAGAGAGATCAGGTTTGTTTTAGGGTACTCCAATCAACAGCCCCTACAACCACAAAAAGGAATGTAGTCATTAGCACTTATGGTTTTTAAATGGCACCCAGAATTATGTTGCACGAAGCACAATTTCACATCATTCTGGGTTCATTTGTGTGAAAACAAGGTCCAATCAGACTGAAACGTTACAGGAAGGTAGAATCTATTGAGTTGTAAGTGATCTGAACGTTTCATGATGATAGCACTTTTCTAAGGGGGTCAAACCATGTCCCAAAGGTCACCGGATCTGGTGTCAATTTAAAGAAGTAGTCCAGTTACACATTTGTGGGCTTATAACTTTGCTTCTGAATGTCCTAGAGAGATCAGATTTGTTTTAGTATACTCCAATCAACAGCCCCTACAACCACAAAAAGGAATGGAGTCATTAGCACTTATGGTTTTTAAATGGCACCCAGAATTATGTTGCACGAAGCACAATTTCACATCATTCTGGGTTCATTTGTGTGAAAACAAGGTCCAATCAGGCTGAAACGTTACAGGAAGGTAGAATCTATTGAGTTGTAAGTGATCTGAACGTTTCATGATGATAGCACTTTCCTAAGGGGGTCAAACCATGTCCCAAAGGTCACCGGATCTGGTGTCAATTTAAAGAAGTAGTCCAGTTACACATTTGTGGGCTTATAACTTGGCTTCTGAATGTCCTAGAGAGGTTAGGTTTGTTTTAGTGTACTCCAATCAACAGAACCTACAACCACAAAAAGGAATGGAGTCATTAGCACTTATGGTTTGTAAATGGCACCCAGAATTATGTTGCACGAAGCACAATTTCACATCATTCTGGGTCCATTTGTGTGAAAACAAGGTGCAATCAGGCTGAAACGCTACAAGAAGGTAGAATCTATTGAGTTGTAAGTAATCTGAACGTTTCAAGATGATCGCACATTCCTATAGGGGGTAAAACCATTTCCCAAAGGTCACCGGGCCTGGAGTCACTTTAAAGAAGTAGTCCGGTTACACCTTTGTGGGCTTATAACTTGGCTTCTGAATTTCCTAGAGAGGTTTGATTTGTTTTAGTGTACTGCAATCAAAAGCCCCTACAACCACAAAAAGGAATGGAGTCATTAGCACTTATGGTTTGTAAATGGCACCCAGAATTATGTTGCACGAAGCAGAATTTCACATCATTCTGGGTTCATTTGTGTGACAACAAGGTCCAATCAGGCTGAAACGTTACAGGAAGGTAGAATCTATTGAGTTGTAAGTGATCTGAACGTTTCATGATGATAGCACTTTCCTAAGGGGGTCAAACCATGTCTCAAAGGTCACTGGATCTGGTGTCAATTTAAAGAAGTAGTCCAGTTACACATTTGTGGGCTTATAACTTGGCTTCTGAATGTCCAAGAGAGTTCAGGTTTGTTTTAATGTACTCCAATCAACAGCCCCTACAACCACAAAAAGGAATGGAGTCATTAGCACTTATGGTTTTTAAATGGCACCAAGAATTATGTTGCACGAAGCACAATTTCACATCATTCTGGGTTCATTTGTGTGAAAACAAGGTCCAATCAGGCTGAAACTTTACAGAAAGGTAGAATCTATTGAGTTGTAAGTGATCTGAACGTTTCATGATGATAGCACTTTCCTAAGGGGGTCAAACCATGTCCCAAAGGTCACCGGATCTGGTGTCAATTTAAAGAAGTAGTCCAGTTACACATTTGTGGGCTTATAACTTTGCTTCTGAATGTCCTAGAGAGATCAGGTTTGTTTTAGTATACTCCAATCAACAGCCCCTACAACCACAAAAAGGAATGGAGTCATTAGCACTTATGGTTTTTAAATGGCACCCAGAATTATGTTGCACGAAGCACAATTTCACATCATTCTGGGTTCATTTGTGTGAAAACAAGGTCCAATCAGGCTGAAACGTTACAGGAAGGTAGAATCTATTGAGTTGTAAGTGATCTGAACGTTTCAAGATGATCGCACATTCCTATAGGGGTAAAACCATGTCCCAAAGGTCACCGGGCCTGGTGTCACTTTAAAGATGTAGTCCAGTTACACCTTTGTGGGCTTATAACTTGGCTTCTAAATGCCCTAGAGAGGTAAGGTTTGTTTTAGTGTACTCAAATCAACAGCCCCTACAACCACAAAAAGGAATGGAGACATTAGCACTTATGGTTTTTAAATGGCACCCAGAATTATGTTGCACGAAGCACAATTTCACATCATTCTGGGTTCATTTGTGTGAAAACAAGGTCCAATCAGGCTGAAACGTTACAGCAAGGTAGAATCTATTGAATTGTAAGTGATCTGAACGTTTCATGATGATAGCACTTTCCTAAGGGGGTCAAACCATGTCCCAAAGGTCACCGGATCTGGTGTCACTTTAAAGAAGTAGTCCAGTTACACATTTGTGGGCTTATAATTTGGCTTCTGAATGTCCTAGAAAGGTCAGGTTTGCTTTAGTGTTCTCCAATCAACAGCCCCTACAACCACAAAAAGGAATGGAGACATTAGCACTTATGGTTTTTAAATGGCACCAAGAATTATGTTGCACGAAGCACAATTTCACATCATTCTGGGTTCATTTGTGTGAAAACAAGGTCCAATCAGGCTGAAACGTTACAGGAAGGTAGAATCTATTGAGTTGTAAGTGATCTGAACGTTTCATGATGATAGCACTTTCCTAAGGGGGTCAAACCATGTCCCAAAGGTCACCGGATCTGGTGTCAATTTAAAGAAGTAGTCCAGTTACACATTTGTGGCCTTATAACTTGGCTTCTGAATGTCCTAGAGAGATCAGGTTTGTTTTAGGGTACTCCAATCAACAGCCCCTACAACCACAAAAAGGAATGTAGTCATTAGCACTTATGGTTTTTAAATGGCACCCAGAATTATGTTGCACGAAGCACAATTTCACATCATTCTGGGTTCATTTGTGTGAAAACAAGGTCCAATCAGGCTGAAACGTTACAGGAAGGTAGAATCTATTGAGTTGTAAGTGATCTGAACGTTTCATGATGATAGCACTTTCCTAAGGGGGTCAAACCATGTCCCAAAGGTCACCGGATCTGGTGTCAATTTAAAGAAGTAGTCCAGTTACACATTTGTGGGCTTATAACTTTGCTTCTGAATGTCCTAGAGAGATCAGGTTTGTTTTAGTATACTCCAATCAACAGCCCCTACAACCACAAAAAGGAATGGAGTCATTAGCACTTATGGTTTTTAAATGGCACCCAGAATTAAGTTGCACGAAGCACAATTTCACATCATTCTGGGTTCATTTGTGTGAAAACAAGGTCCAATCAGGCTGAAACGTTACAGGAAGGTAGAATCTATTGAGTTGTAAGTGATCTGAACGTTTCATGATGATAGCACTTTCCTAAGGGGGTCAAACCATGTCCCAAAGGTCACCGGGCCTGGTGTCACTTTAAAGATGTAGTCCAGTTACACCTTTGTGGGCTTATAACTTGGCTTCTAAATGCCCTAGAGAGGTAAGGTTTGTTTTAGTGTACTCAAATCAACAGCCCCTACAACCACAAAAAGGAATGGAGACATTAGCACTTATGGTTTTTAAATGGCACCAAGAATTATGTTGCACGAAGCACAATTTCACATCATTCTGGGTTCATTTGTGTGAAAACAAGGTCCAATCAGGCTGAAACGTTACAGGAAGGTAGAATCTATTGAGTTGTAAGTGATCTGAACGTTTCATGATGATAGCACTTTCCTAAGGGGGTCAAACCATGTCCCAAAGGTCACCGGATCTGGTGTCAATTTAAAGAAGTAGTCCAGTTACACATTTGTGGCCTTATAACTTGGCTTCTGAATGTCCTAGAGAGATCAGGTTTGTTTTAGGGTACTCCAATCAACAGCCCCTACAACCACAAAAAGGAATGTAGTCATTAGCACTTATGGTTTTTAAATGGCACCCAGAATTATGTTGCACGAAGCACAATTTCACATCATTCTGGGTTCATTTGTGTGAAAACAAGGTCCAATCAGACTGAAACGTTACAGGAAGGTAGAATCTACGGAGTTGTAAGTGATCTGAACGTTTCATGATTATAGCACTTTTCTAAGGGGGTCAAACCATGTCCCAAAGGTCACCGGATCTGGTGTCAATTTAAAGAAGTAGTCCAGTTACACATTTGTGGGCTTATAACTTTGCTTCTGAATGTCCTAGAGAGATCAGGTTTGTTTTAGTATACTCCAATCAACTGCCCCTACAACCACAAAAAGGAATGGAGTCATTAGCACTTATGGTTTTTAAATGGCACCCAGAATTATGTTGCACAAAGCACAATTTCACATCATTCTGGGTCCATTTGTGTGAAAACAAGGTGCAATCAGGCTGAAACGCTACAAGAAGGTAGAATCTATTGAGTTGTAAGTGATCTGAACGTTTCAAGATGATCGCACATTCCTATAGGGGGTAAAACCATTTCCCAAAGGTCACCGGGCCTGGAGTCACTTTAAAGAAGTAGTCCGGTTACACCTTTGTGGGCTTATAACTTGGCTTCTGAATTTCCTAGAGAGGTTTGATTTGTTTTAGTGTACTGCAATCAAAAGCCCCTACAACCACAAAAAGGAATGGAGTCATTAGCACTTATGGTTTGTAAATGGCACCCAGAATTATGTTGCACGAAGCAGAATTTCACATCATTCTGGGTTCATTTGTGTGACAACAAGGTCCAATCAGGCTGAAACGTTACAGGAAGGTAGAATCTATTGAGTTGTAAGTGATCTGAACGTTTCATGATGATAGCACTTTCCTAAGGGGGTCAAACCATGTCCCAAAGGTCACTGGATCTGGTGTCAATTTAAATAAGTAGTCCAGTTACACATTTGTGGGCTTATAACTTGGCTTCTGAATGTCCAAGAGAGTTCAGGTTTGTTTTAATGTACTCCAATCAACAGCCCCTACAACCACAAAAAGGAATGGAGTCATTAGCACTTATGGTTTTTAAATGGCACCAAGAATTATGTTGCACGAAGCACAATTTCACATCATTCTGGGTTCATTTGTGTGAAAACAAGGTCCAATCAGGCTGAAACTTTACAGAAAGGTAGAATCTATTGAGTTGTAAGTGATCTGAACGTTTCATGATGATAGCACTTTCCTAAGGGGGTCAAACCATGTCCCAAAGGTCACCGGATCTGGTGTCAATTTAAAGAAGCAGTCCAGTTACACATTTGTGGGCTTATAACTTGGCTTCTGAATGTCCTACAGAGATCAGGTTTGTTTTAATGTACTCCAATCAACAGCCCCTACAACCACAAAAAGGACTGGAGTCATTAGCACTTATGGTTTGTAAATGGTACCCAGAATTATGTTGCACGAAGCACAATTTCACATCATTCTGGGTTCATTTGTGTGAAAACAAGGTCCAATCAGGCTGAAACGTTACAGGAAGGTAGAATCTTTTGAGTTGTAAGTGATCTGAAAGTTTCATGATGATAGCACTTTCCTAAGGGGGTCAAACCATGTCCCAAAGGTCACCGGATCTGGTGTCACTTTAAAGAAGTAGTCCAGTTACACATTTGTGGGCTTATAACTTGGCTTCTGAATGTCCTAGAGAGGTCAGGTTTGTTTTAGTGTACTCCAATCAACAGCCCCTACAACCACAAAAAGGAATGGAGTCATTAGCACTTATGGTTTGTAAATGGCACCCAGAATTATTTTGCACGAAGCACAATTTCACATCATTCTGGGTCCATTTGTGTGAAAACAAGGTCCAATCAGGCTGAAACGCTACAAGAAGGTAGAATCTATTGAGTTGTAAGTGATCTGAACATTTCAAGATGATCACTCATTCCTATAGGGGGTAAAACCATGTCCCAAAGGTCACCGGGCCTGGTGTCACTTTAAAGAAGTAGTCCAGTTACACCTTTGTGGGCTTATAACTTGGCTTCTGAATGTCCTAGAGAGGTTAGGTTTTTTTTTAGTGTACTCCAATCAACAGCCCCTAAAACCAAAAAAAGGAATGGAGTAATTAGCACTTATGGTTTGTAAATGGCACCCAGAATTATGTTGCACGAATCACAATTTCACATCATTCTGGGTTCATTTGCGTGAAAACAAGGTCCATTCAGGCTGAAACGTTACAGGAAGGTAGAATCTATTGTGTTGTAAGTGATCTGAACGTATCATGATGATAGCACTTTCCTAAGGGGGTCAAACCATGTCCCAAAGGTCACCGGATCTGGTGTCACTTTAAAGAAGTAGTCCAGTTACACATTTGTGGGCTTATAACTTGGCTTCTGAATGTCCTAGAGAGATCAGGTTTGTTTTAGTATACTCCAATCAACAGCCCCTACAACCACAAAAAGGAATGGAGTCATTAGCACTTATGGTGTTTAAATGGCACCCAGAATTATGTTGCACGAAGCACAATTTCACATCATTCTGGGTTCATTTGTGTGAAAACAAGGTCCAATCAGGCTGAAACGTTACAGGAAGGTAGAATCTATTCAGTTGTAAGTGATCTGAACGTTTCATGATGATAGCACTTTCCTAAGGGGGTCAAACCATGTCCCAAAGGTCACCGGATCTGGTGTCACTTTAAAGAAGTAGTCCAGTTACACATTTGTGGGCTTATAATTTGGCTTCTGAATGTCCTAGAAAGGTCAGGTTTGTTTTAGTGTTCTCCAATCAACAGCCCCTACAACCACAAAAAGGAATGGAGACATTAGCACTTATGGTTTTTAAATGGCACCAAGAATTATGTTGCACGAAGCACAATTTCACATCATTCTGGGTTCATTTGTGTGAAAACAAGGTCCAATCAGGCTGAAACGTTACAGGAAGGTAGAATCTATTGAGTTGTAAGTGATCTGAACGTTTCATGATGATAGCACTTTCCTAAGGGGGTCAAACCATGTCCCAAAGGTCACCGGATCTGGTGTCAATTTAAAGAAGTAGTCCAGTTACACATTTGTGGCCTTATAACTTGGCTTCTGAATGTCCTAGAGAGATCAGGTTTGTTTTAGGGTACTCCAATCAACAGCCCCTACAACCACAAAAAGGAATGTAGTCATTAGCACTTATGGTTTTTAAATGGCACCCAGAATTATGTTGCACGAAGCACAATTTCACATCATTCTGGGTTCATTTGTGTGAAAACAAGGTCCAATCAGACTGAAACGTTACAGGAAGGTAGAATCTACGGAGTTGTAAGTGATCTGAACGTTTCATGATTATAGCACTTTTCTAAGGGGGTCAAACCATGTCCCAAAGGTCACCGGATCTGGTGTCAATTTAAAGAAGTAGTCCAGTTACACATTTGTGGGCTTATAACTTTGCTTCTGAATGTCCTAGAGAGATCAGGTTTGTTTTAGTATACTCCAATCAACTGCCCCTACAACCACAAAAAGGAATGGAGTCATTAGCACTTATGGTTTTTAAATGGCACCCAGAATTATGTTGCACAAAGCACAATTTCACATCATTCTGGGTCCATTTGTGTGAAAACAAGGTGCAATCAGGCTGAAACGCTACAAGAAGGTAGAATCTATTGAGTTGTAAGTGATCTGAACGTTTCAAGATGATCGCACATTCCTATAGGGGGTAAAACCATTTCCCAAAGGTCACCGGGCCTGGAGTCACTTTAAAGAAGTAGTCCGGTTACACCTTTGTGGGCTTATAACTTGGCTTCTGAATTTCCTAGAGAGGTTTGATTTGTTTTAGTGTACTGCAATCAAAAGCCCCTACAACCACAAAAAGGAATGGAGTCATTAGCACTTATGGTTTGTAAATGGCACCCAGAATTATGTTGCACGAAGCAGAATTTCACATCATTCTGGGTTCATTTGTGTGACAACAAGGTCCAATCAGGCTGAAACGTTACAGGAAGGTAGAATCTATTGAGTTGTAAGTGATCTGAACGTTTCATGATGATAGCACTTTCCTAAGGGGGTCAAACCATGTCCCAAAGGTCACTGGATCTGGTGTCAATTTAAATAAGTAGTCCAGTTACACATTTGTGGGCTTATAACTTGGCTTCTGAATGTCCAAGAGAGTTCAGGTTTGTTTTAATGTACTCCAATCAACAGCCCCTACAACCACAAAAAGGAATGGAGTCATTAGCACTTATGGTTTTTAAATGGCACCAAGAATTATGTTGCACGAAGCACAATTTCACATCATTCTGGGTTCATTTGTGTGAAAACAAGGTCCAATCAGGCTGAAACTTTACAGAAAGGTAGAATCTATTGAGTTGTAAGTGATCTGAACGTTTCATGATGATAGCACTTTCCTAAGGGGGTCAAACCATGTCCCAAAGGTCACCGGATCTGGTGTCAATTTAAAGAAGCAGTCCAGTTACACATTTGTGGGCTTATAACTTGGCTTCTGAATGTCCTACAGAGATCAGGTTTGTTTTAATGTACTCCAATCAACAGCCCCTACAACCACAAAAAGGACTGGAGTCATTAGCACTTATGGTTTGTAAATGGTACCCAGAATTATGTTGCACGAAGCACAATTTCACATCATTCTGGGTTCATTTGTGTGAAAACAAGGTCCAATCAGGCTGAAACGTTACAGGAAGGTAGAATCTTTTGAGTTGTAAGTGATCTGAAAGTTTCATGATGATAGCACTTTCCTAAGGGGGTCAAACCATGTCCCAAAGGTCACCGGATCTGGTGTCACTTTAAAGAAGTAGTCCAGTTACACATTTGTGGGCTTATAACTTGGCTTCTGAATGTCCTAGAGAGGTCAGGTTTGTTTTAGTGTACTCCAATCAACAGCCCCTACAACCACAAAAAGGAATGGAGTCATTAGCACTTATGGTTTGTAAATGGCACCCAGAATTATTTTGCACGAAGCACAATTTCACATCATTCTGGGTCCATTTGTGTGAAAACAAGGTCCAATCAGGCTGAAACGCTACAAGAAGGTAGAATCTATTGAGTTGTAAGTGATCTGAACGTTTCAAGATGATCGCTCATTCCTATAGGGGGTAAAACCATGTCCCAAAGGTCACCGGGCCTGGTGTCACTTTAAAGAAGTAGTCCAGTTACACCTTTGTGGGCTTATAACTTGGCTTCTGAATGTCCTAGAGAGGTTAGGTTTTTTTTAGTGTACTCCAATCAACAGCCCCTAAAACCAAAAAAAGGAATGGAGTAATTAGCACTTATGGTTTGTAAATGGCACCCAGAATTATGTTGCACGAATCACAATTTCACATCATTCTGGGTTCATTTGCGTGAAAACAAGGTCCATTCAGGCTGAAACGTTACAGGAAGGTAGAATCTATTGTGTTGTAAGTGATCTGAACGTATCATGATGATAGCACTTTCCTAAGGGGGTCAAACCATGTCCCAAAGGTCACCGGATCTGGTGTCACTTTAAAGAAGTAGTCCAGTTACACATTTGTGGGCTTATAACTTGGCTTCTGAATGTCCTAGAGAGATCAGGTTTGTTTTAGTATACTCCAATCAACAGCCCCTACAACCACAAAAAGGAATGGAGTCATTAGCACTTATGGTGTTTAAATGGCACCCAGAATTATGTTGCACGAAGCACAATTTCACATCATTCTGGGTTCATTTGTGTGAAAACAAGGTCCAATCAGGCTGAAACGTTACAGGAAGGTAGAATCTATTGAGTTGTAAGTGATCTGAACGTTTCATGATGATAGCACTTTCCTAAGGGGGTCAAACCATGTCCCAAAGGTCACCGGGCCTGGTGTCACTTTAAAGATGTAGTCCAGTTACACCTTTGTGGGCTTATAACTTGGCTTCTAAATGCCCTAGAGAGGTAAGGTTTGTTTTAGTGTACTCAAATCAACAGCCCCTACAACCACAAAAAGGAATGGAGACATTAGCACTTATGGTTTTTAAATGGCACCCAGAATTATGTTGCACGAAGCACAATTTCACATCATTCTGGGTTCATTTGTGTGAAAACAAGGTCCAATCAGGCTGAAACGTTACAGGAAGGTAGAATCTATTGAATTGTAAGTGATCTGAACGTTTCATGATGATAGCACTTTCCTAAGGGGGTCAAACCATGTCCCAAAGGTCACCGGATCTGGTGTCACTTTAAAGAAGTAGTCCAGTTACACATTTGTGGGCTTATAATTTGGCTTCTGAATGTCCTAGAAAGGTCAGGTTTGTTTTAGTGTTCTCCAATCAACAGCCCCTACAACCACAAAAAGGAATGGAGACATTAGCACTTATGGTTTTTAAATGGCACCAAGAATTATGTTGCACGAAGCACAATTTCACATCATTCTGGGTTCATTTGTGTGAAAACAAGGTCCAATCAGGCTGAAACGTTACAGGAAGGTAGAATCTATTGAGTTGTAAGTGATCTGAACGTTTCATGATGATAGCACTTTCCTAAGGGGGTCAAACCATGTCCCAAAGGTCACCGGATCTGGTGTCAATTTAAAGAAGTAGTCCAGTTACACATTTGTGGCCTTATAACTTGGCTTCTGAATGTCCTAGAGAGATCAGGTTTGTTTTAGGGTACTCCAATCAACAGCCCCTACAACCACAAAAAGGAGTGTAGTCATTAGCACTTATGGTTTTTAAATGGCACCCAGAATTATGTTGCACGAAGCACAATTTCACATCATTCTGGGTTCATTTGTGTGAAAACAAGGTCCAATCAGACTGAAACGTTACAGGAAGGTAGAATCTATTGAGTTGTAAGTGATCTGAACGTTTCATGATGATAGCACTTTTCTAAGGGGGTCAAACCATGTCCCAAAGGTCACCGGATCTGGTGTCAATTTAAAGAAGTAGTCCAGTTACACATTTGTGGGCTTATAACTTTGCTTCTGAATGTCCTAGAGAGATCAGATTTGTTTTAGTATACTCCAATCAACAGCCCCTACAACCACAAAAAGGAATGGAGTCATTAGCACTTATGGTTTTTAAATGGCACCCAGAATTATGTTGCACGAAGCACAATTTCACATCATTCTGGGTTCATTTGTGTGAAAACAAGGTCCAATCAGGCTGAAACGTTACAGGAAGGTAGAATCTATTGAGTTGTAAGTGATCTGAACGTTTCATGATGATAGCACTTTCCTAAGGGGGTCAAACCATGTCCCAAAGGTCACCGGATCTGGTGTCAATTTAAAGAAGTAGTCCAGTTACACATTTGTGGGCTTATAACTTGGCTTCTGAATGTCCTAGAGAGGTTAGGTTTGTTTAAGTGTACTCCAATCAACAGACCCTACAACCACAAAAAGGAATGGAGTCATTAGCACTTATGGTTTGTAAATGGCACCCAGAATTATGTTGCACGAAGCACAATTTCACATCATTCTGGGTCCATTTGTGTGAAAACAAGGTGCAATCAGGCTGAAACGCTACAAGAAGGTAGAATCTATTGAGTTGTAAGTAATCTGAACGTTTCAAGATGATCGCACATTCCTATAGGGGGTAAAACCATTTCCCAAAGGTCACCGGGCCTGGAGTCACTTTAAAGAAGTAGTCCGGTTACACCTTTGTGGGCTTATAACTTGGCTTCTGAATTTCCTAGAGAGGTTTGATTTGTTTTAGTGTACTGCAATCAAAAGCCCCTACAACCACAAAAAGGAATGGAGTCATTAGCACTTATGGTTTGTAAATGGCACCCAGAATTATGTTGCACGAAGCAGAATTTCACATCATTCTGGGTTCATTTGTGTGACAACAAGGTCCAATCAGGCTGAAACGTTACAGGAAGGTAGAATCTATTGAGTTGTAAGTGATCTGAACGTTTCATGATGATAGCACTTTCCTAAGGGGGTCAAACCATGTCTCAAAGGTCACTGGATCTGGTGTCAATTTAAAGAAGTAGTCCAGTTACACATTTGTGGGCTTATAACTTGGCTTCTGAATGTCCAAGAGAGTTCAGGTTTGTTTTAATGTACTCCAATCAACAGCCCCTACAACCACAAAAAGGAATGGAGTCATTAGCACTTATGGTTTTTAAATGGCACCAAGAATTATGTTGCACGAAGCACAATTTCACATCATTCTGGGTTCATTTGTGTGAAAACAAGGTCCAATCAGGCTGAAACTTTACAGAAAGGTAGAATCTATTGAGTTGTAAGTGATCTGAACGTTTCATGATGATAGCACTTTCCTAAGGGGGTCAAACCATGTCCCAAAGGTCACCGGATCTGGTGTCAATTTAAAGAAGCAGTCCAGTTACACATTTGTGGGCTTATAACTTTGCTTCTGAATGTCCTAGAGAGATCAGGTTTGTTTTAGTATACTCCAATCAACAGCCCCTACAACCACAAAAAGGAATGGAGTCATTAGCACTTATGGTTTTTAAATGGCACCCAGAATTATGTTGCACGAAGCACAATTTCACATCATTCTGGGTCCATTTGTGTGAAAACAAGGTCCAATCAGGCTGAAACGTTACAGGAAGGTAGAATCTATTGAGTTGTAAGTGATCTGAACGTTTCATGATGATAGCACTTTCCTAAGGGGGTCAAACCATGTCCCAAAGGTCACCGGATCTGGTGTCAATTTAAAGAAGTAGTCCAGTTACACATTTGTGGGCTTATAACTTTGCTTCTGAATGTCCTAGAGAGATCAGGTTTGTTTTAGTATACTCCAATCAACAGCCCCTACAACCACAAAAAGGAATGGAGTCATTAGCACTTATGGTTTTTAAATGGCACCCAGAATTATGTTGCACGAAGCACAATTTCACATCATTCTGGGTTCATTTGTGTGAAAACAAGGTCCAATCAGGCTGAAACGTTACAGGAAGGTAGAATCTATTGAGTTGTAAGTGATCTGAACGTTTCAAGATGATCGCACATTCCTATAGGGGTAAAACCATGTCCCAAAGGTCACCGGGCCTGGTGTCACTTTAAAGATGTAGTCCAGTTACACCTTTGTGGGCTTATAACTTGGCTTCTAAATGCCCTAGAGAGGTAAGGTTTGTTTTAGTGTACTCAAATCAACAGCCCCTACAACCACAAAAAGGAATGGAGACATTAGCACTTATGGTTTTTAAATGGCACCCAGAATTATGTTGCACGAAGCACAATTTCACATCATTCTGGGTTCATTTGTGTGAAAACAAGGTCCAATCAGGCTGAAACGTTACAGCAAGGTAGAATCTATTGAATTGTAAGTGATCTGAACGTTTCATGATGATAGCACTTTCCTAAGGGGGTCAAACCATGTCCCAAAGGTCACCGGATCTGGTGTCACTTTAAAGAAGTAGTCCAGTTACACATTTGTGGGCTTATAATTTGGCTTCTGAATGTCCTAGAAAGGTCAGGTTTGCTTTAGTGTTCTCCAATCAACAGCCCCTACAACCACAAAAAGGAATGGAGACATTAGCACTTATGGTTTTTAAATGGCACCAAGAATTATGTTGCACGAAGCACAATTTCACATCATTCTGGGTTCATTTGTGTGAAAACAAGGTCCAATCAGGCTGAAACGTAACAGGAAGGTAGAATCTATTGAGTTGTAAGTGATCTGAACGTTTCATGATGATAGCACTTTCCTAAGGGGGTCAAACCATGTCCCAAAGGTCACCGGATCTGGTGTCAATTTAAAGAAGTAGTCCAGTTACACATTTGTGGCCTTATAACTTGGCTTCTGAATGTCCTAGAGAGATCAGGTTTGTTTTAGGGTACTCCAATCAACAGCCCCTACAACCACAAAAAGGAATGTAGTCATTAGCACTTATGGTTTTTAAATGGCACCCAGAATTATGTTGCACGAAGCACAATTTCACATCATTCTGGGTTCATTTGTGTGAAAACAAGGTCCAATCAGGCTGAAACGTTACAGGAAGGTAGAATCTATTGAGTTGTAAGTGATCTGAACGTTTCATGATGATAGCACTTTCCTAAGGGGGTCAAACCATGTCCCAAAGGTCACCGGATCTGGTGTCAATTTAAAGAAGTAGTCCAGTTACACATTTGTGGGCTTATAACTTTGCTTCTGAATGTCCTAGAGAGATCAGGTTTGTTTTAGTATACTCCAATCAACAGCCCCTACAACCACAAAAAGGAATGGAGTCATTAGCACTTATGGTTTTTAAATGGCACCCAGAATTAAGTTGCACGAAGCACAATTTCACATCATTCTGGGTTCATTTGTGTGAAAACAAGGTCCAATCAGGCTGAAACGTTACAGGAAGGTAGAATCTATTGAGTTGTAAGTGATCTGAACGTTTCATGATGATAGCACTTTCCTAAGGGGGTCAAACCATGTCCCAAAGGTCACCGGGCCTGGTGTCAATTTAAAGATGTAGTCCAGTTACATCTTTGTGGGCTTATAACTTGGCTTCTAAATGCCCTAGAGAGGTAAGGTTTGTTTTAGTGTACTCAAATCAACAGCCCCTACAACCACAAAAAGGAATGGAGACATTAGCACTTATGGTTTTTAAATGGCACCCAGAATTATGTTGCACGAAGCACAATTTCACATCATTCTGGGTTCATTTGTGTGAAAACAAGGTCCAATCAGGCTGAAACGTTACAGGAAGGTAGAATCTATTGAATTGTAAGTGATCTGAACGTTTCATGATGATAGCACTTTCCTAAGGGGGTAAAACCATGTCCCAAAGGTCACCGGATCTGGTGTCACTTTAAAGAAGTAGTCCAGTTACACATTTGTGGGCTTATAATTTGGCTTCTGAATGTCCTAGAAAGGTCAGGTTTGTTTTAGTGTTCTCCAATCAACAGCCCCTACAACCACAAAAAGGAATGGAGACATTAGCACTTATGGTTTTTAAATGGCACCAAGAATTATGTTGCACGAAGCACAATTTCACATCATTCTGGGTTCATTTGTGTGAAAACAAGGTCCAATCAGGCTGAAACGTTACAGGAAGGTAGAATCTATTGAGTTGTAAGTGATCTGAACGTTTCATGATGATAGCACTTTCCTAAGGGGGTCAAACCATGTCCCAAAGGTCACCGGATCTGGTGTCAATTTAAAGAAGTAGTCCAGTTACACATTTGTGGCCTTATAACTTGGCTTCTGAATGTCCTAGAGAGATCAGGTTTGTTTTAGGGTACTCCAATCAACAGCCCCTACAACCACAAAAAGGAATGTAGTCATTAGCACTTATGGTTTTTAAATGGCACCCAGAATTATGTTGCACGAAGCACAATTTCACATCATTCTGGGTTCATTTGTGTGAAAACAAGGTCCAATCAGACTGAAACGTTACAGGAAGGTAGAATCTACGGAGTTGTAAGTGATCTGAACGTTTCATGATTATAGCACTTTTCTAAGGGGGTCAAACCATGTCCCAAAGGTCACCGGATCTGGTGTCAATTTAAAGAAGTAGTCCAGTTACACATTTGTGGGCTTATAACTTTGCTTCTGAATGTCCTAGAGAGATCAGGTTTGTTTTAGTATACTCCAATCAACTGCCCCTACAACCACAAAAAGGAATGGAGTCATTAGCACTTATGGTTTTTAAATGGCACCCAGAATTATGTTGCACAAAGCACAATTTCACATCATTCTGGGTCCATTTGTGTGAAAACAAGGTGCAATCAGGCTGAAACGCTACAAGAAGGTAGAATCTATTGAGTTGTAAGTGATCTGAACGTTTCAAGATGATCGCACATTCCTATAGGGGGTAAAACCATTTCCCAAAGGTCACCGGGCCTGGAGTCACTTTAAAGAAGTAGTCCGGTTACACCTTTGTGGGCTTATAACTTGGCTTCTGAATTTCCTAGAGAGGTTTGATTTGTTTTAGTGTACTGCAATCAAAAGCCCCTACAACCACAAAAAGGAATGGAGTCATTAGCACTTATGGTTTGTAAATGGCACCCAGAATTATGTTGCACGAATCACAATTTCACATCATTCTGGGTTCATTTGCGTGAAAACAAGGTCCATTCAGGCTGAAACGTTACAGGAAGGTAGAATCTATTGTGTTGTAAGTGATCTGAACGTATCATGATGATAGCACTTTCCTAAGGGGGTCAAACCATGTCCCAAAGGTCACCGGATCTGGTGTCACTTTAAAGAAGTAGTCCAGTTACACATTTGTGGGCTTATAACTTGGCTTCTGAATGTCCTAGAGAGATCAGGTTTGTTTTAGTATACTCCAATCAACAGCCCCTACAACCACAAAAAGGAATGGAGTCATTAGCACTTATGGTGTTTAAATGGCACCCAGAATTATGTTGCACGAAGCACAATTTCACATCATTCTGGGTGCCATTTACAAACCATAAGTGCTAATCACTCCATTCCTTTTTGTGGTTGTAGGGGCTGTTGGTTGGAGTACATTAAAACAAACCTGATCTCTCTAGGACATTCAGAAGCCAAGTTATAAGCCCACAAATGTGTAACTGGACTACTTTAAATTGACACCAGATCTGGTGACCTTTGGGACATGGTTTGACCCCCTTATGAAAATGCTATCAACATGAAACGTTCAGATCACTTACAACTCAATAGATTCTACCTTCCTGTAACGTTTCAGCCTGATTGGACCTTGTTTTCACACAAATGAACCCAGAATGATGTGAAATTGTGCTTCGTGCAACATAATTCTGGGTGCCATTTACAAACCATAAGTGCTAATGACTCCATTCCTTTTTGTGGTTGTAGCGGCTGTTGATTGGAGAACACTAAAACAAGCCTAACCTCTCTAGGACATTCCGAAGCCAAGTTATAAGCCCATAAAGGTGTAACTGGACTGCTTCTTTAAAGTGACACCAGGCCCGGTGACCTTTGGGACATGGTTTGACCCCCTATAGGAATGTGCGATCATCTTGAAACGTTCAGATCACTTACAACTCAATAGATTGTAGTTTCCTGTAATGTTTCAGCCTGATTGGACCTTGTTTTCACACAAATGAACCCAGAATGATGTGAAATTGTGCTTCGTGCAACATAATTCTGGGTGCCATTTAAAAACCATAAGTGCTAATGACTCCATTCCTTTTTGTGGTTGTAGGGGCTGTTGATTGGAGTACACTAAAACAAACCTGATCTCTCTAGGATATTCATAATCCAAGTTATAAGCCCTCAAAGATGTAACTGGACTACTTCTTTAAAGTGACACCAGGCCCGGTGACCTTTGGGACATGGTTTGACCCCCTTAGGAAAGTGCTATAATCATGAAACGTTCAGATCACTTACAACTCAATAGATTCTACCTTCCTGTAACATTTCAGCCTGATTGGACCTTGTTTTCACACAAATGAACCCAGAATGATGTGAAATTGTGCTTCGTGCAACATAATTCTGGGTGCCATTTAAAAACCATAAGTGCTAAAGACTCCATTCCTTTTTGAGGTTGTAGGGGCTGTTGATTGGAGTACACTAAAACAAACCTGATCTCTCTAGGACATTCAGAAGCCAAGGTATAAGCCCTCAAAGGTGTAACTGGACTACTTCTTTAAAGTGACACCAGGCCCGGTGACCTTTGGGACATGGTTTGACCCCCTTAGGAAAGTGCTATCATCATAAAACGTTCAGATCACTTACAACTCAATAGATTCTACCTTCCTGTAACGTTTCAGCCGGATTGGACCTTGTTTTCACACAAATGAACCCAGAATGATGTGAAATTGTGCTTAGTGCAGCATAATTCTGGGTGCCATTTAAAAACCATAAGTGCAAATGACTCCATTCCTTTTTGTGGTTGTAGGGGCTGTTGATTGGAGTATACTAAAACAAACCTGATCTCTCTAGGACATTCAGAAGCCAAGTTATAAGCCCACAAAGGTGTAACTGGACTACTTCTTTAAAGTGACACCAGGCCCGGTGACCTTTGGGACATGGTTTGACCCCCTATAGGAATCTGCGATCATCATGAAACGTTCAGATCACTTACAACTCAATAGATTCTACCTTCTTGTAATGTTTCAGCCTGAATGGACCTTGTTTTCACACAAATGGACCCAGAATGATGTGAAATTGTGCTTCGTGCAACATAATTTTGGGTGCCATTTACAAACCATAAGTGCTAATCACTCCATTCCTTTTTGTGGTTGTAGGGGCTGTTGGTTGGAGTACATTAAAACAAACCTGATCTCTCTAGGACATTCAGAAGCCAAGTTATAAGCCAACAAATGTGTAAATGGACTACTTTAAATTGACACCAGATCTGGTGACCTTTGGGACATGGTTAGACCCCCTTAGGAAAGTGCTATCATCATGAAACGTTCAGATCACTTACAACTCAATAGATTCTACCTTCCTGTAACGTTTCAGCCTGATTGGACCTTGTATTCACACAAATGAACCCAGAATGATGTGAAATTGTGCTTCGTGCAACATAATTCTGGGTGCCATTTAAAAACCATAAGTGCTAATGACTCCATTCCTTTTTGTGGTTGTAGGGGCTGTTGATTGGAGAACACTAAAACAAGCCTAACCTCTCTAGGACATTCCGAAGCCAAGTTATAAGCCCACAAAGGTGTAACTGGACTGCTTCTTTAAAGTGACACCAGGCCCGGTGACCTTTGGGACATGGTTTGACCCCCTATAGGAATGTGCGATCATCTTGAAACGTTCAGATCACTTACAACTCAATAGATTGTAGTTTCCTGTAACGTTTCAGCCTGATTGGACCTTGTTTTCACACAAATGAACCCAGAATGATGTGAAATTGTGCTTCGTGCAACATAATTCTGGGTGCCATTTAAAAACCATAAGTGCTAATGAATCCATTCCTTTTTGTGGTTGTAGGGGCAGTTGATTGGAGTACACTAAAACAAACCTGATCTCTCTAGGATATTCAGAAGCCAAGTTATAAGCCCTCAAAGATGTAACTGGACTACTTCTTTAAAGTGACACCAGGCCTGGTGACCTTTGGGACATGGTTTGACCCCCTTAGGAAAGTGCTATCATCATGAAACGTTCAGATCACTTACAACTCAATAGATTCTACCTTCTTGTAGCGTTTCAGCCTGATTGGACCTTGTTTTCACACAAATGAACCCAGAATGATGTGAAATTGTGCTTCGTGCAACATAATTCTGGGTGCCATTTAAACACCATAAGTGCTAATGACTCCATTCCTTTTTGTGGTTTTAGGGGCTGTTGATTGGAGTACACTAAAACAAACCTAACCTCTCTAGGACATTCAGAAGCCAAGTTATAAGCCCACAAAGGTGTAACTGGACTACTTCTTTAAAGTGACACCAGGCCTGGTGACCTTTGGGACATGGTTTGACCCTCTTAGGAAAGTGCTATCATCATGAAATGTTCAGATCACTTACAACTCAATAGATTCTTTCAGCCAGATTGGACCTTGTTTTCACACAAATGAACCCAGAATGATGTGAAATTGTGCTTCGTGCAACATAATTCTGGGTGCCATTTACAAACCATAAGTGCTAATGACTCCATTCCTTTTAGTGGTTGTAGGGGCTGTTGATTGGAGAACACTAAAACAAACCTAACCTCTCTAGGACATTCAGAAGCCAAGTTATAAGCCCACAAAGGTGTAACTGGACTGCTTCTTTAAAGTGACACCAGGCCCGGTGACCTTTGGGACATGGTTTGACCCCCTTCGGAAAGTGCTATCATCATGAAACGTTCAGATCACTTACAACTCAATAGATTCTACCTTCCTGTAACGTTTCAGCCTGATTGGACCTTGTTTTCACACAAATGAACCCAGAATGATGTGAAATTGTGCTTAGTGCAGCATAATTCTGGGTGCCATTTAAAAACCATAAGTGCTAATGACTCCATTCCTTTTTGTGGTTGTAGGGGCTGTTGATTGGAGTATACTAAAACAAACCTGATCTCTCTAGGACATTCAGAAGCCAAGTTATAAGCCCACAAAGGTGTAACTGGACTACTTCTTTAAAGTGACACCAGGCCCGGTGACCTTTGGGACATGGTTTGACCCCCTATAGGAATGTGCGATCATCATGAAACGTTCAGATCACTTACAACTCAATAGATTCTACCTTCTTGTAACGTTTCAGCCTGATTGGACCTTGTTTTCACACAAATGAACCCAGAATGATGTGAAATTGTGCTTAGTGCAGCATAATTCTGGGTGCCATTTACAAACCATAAGTGCTAATGACTCCATTCCTTTTTGTGGTTGTAGGGGCTGTTGGTTGGAGTACATTAAAACAAACCTGATCTCTCTAGGACATTCAGAAGCCAAGTTATAAGCCCACAAATGTGTAACTGGACTACTTCTTTAAATTGACACCAGATCCGGTGACCTTTGGGACATGGTTTGACCCCCTTAGGAAAGTGCTATCATCATGAAACGTTCAGATCGCTTACAACTCAATAGATTCTACCTTCCTGTAACATTTCAGCCTGATTGGACCTTGTTTTCACACAAATGAACCCAGAATGATGTGAAATTGTGCTTCGTGCAACATAATTCTGGGTGCCATTTACAAACCATAAGTGCTAATGACTCCATTCCTTTTTGTGGTTGTAGGGGCTGTTGATTGGAGAACACTTAAACAAACCTAACCTCTCTAGGACATTCAGAAGCCAAGTTATAAGCCCACAAAGGTGTAACTGGACTGCTTCTTTAAAGTGACACCAGGCCCGGTGACCTTTGGGACATGGTTTGACCCCCTATAGGAATGTGCGATCATCTTGAAACGTTCAGATCACTTACAACTCAATAGATTTTAGTTTCCTGTAACGTTTCAGCCTGATTGGACCTTGTTTTCACACAAATGAACCCAGAATGATGTGAAATTGTGCTTCGTGCAACATAATTCTGGGTGCCATTTAAAAACTATAAGTGCTAATGACTCCATTCCTTTTAGTGGTTGTAGGGGCTGTTTATTGGAGTACACTAAAACAAACCTGATCTCTCTAGGATATTCAGAAGCCAAGTTATAAGCCCTCAAAGGTGTAACTGGACTACTTCTTTAAAGTGACACCAGGCCCGGTGACCTTTGGGGACATGGTTTGACCCCCTTAGGAAAGTGCTATCATCATGAAACGTTCAGATCACTTACAACTCAATAGATTCTACCTTCCTGTAACATTTCAGCCTGATTGGACCTTGTTTTCACACAAATGAACCCAGAATGATGTGAAATTGTGCTTCGTGCAACATAATTCTGGGTGCCATTTAAAAACCATAAGTGCTAATGACTCCATTCCTTTTTGGGGTTGTAGGGGCTGTTGATTGGAGTACACTAAAACAAACCTGATCTCTCTAGGACATTCAGAAGCCAAGTTATAAGCCCTCAAAGGTGTAAATGGACTACTTCTTTAAATTGACACCAGATCCGGTGACCTTTGGGACATGGTTTGACCCCCTTAGGAAAGAGCTATCATCATGAAACGTTCAGATCACTTACAACTCAATAGATTCTACGTTCTTGCAGCGTTTCAGCCTGATTGGACCTTGTTTTCACACAAATGAACCCAGAATGATGTGAAATTGTGCTTTGTGCAGCATAATTCTGGGTGCCATTTAAAGACCATAAGTGCTAATGACTCCATTCATTTTTGTGGTTGTAGGGGCTGTTGATTGGAGTACACTAAAACAAACCTAACCTCTCTAGGACATTCAGAAGCCAAGCTATAAGCCCACAAAGGTGTAACTGGACTACTGCTTTAAGGTGACACCAGACCCGGTGACCTTTGGGACATGGTTTGACCCCCTATAGGAATGTGCGATCATCTTGAAACGTTCAGATCACTTACAACTCAATAGATTCTACCTTCCTGTAACGTTTCAGCCTGATTGGACCTTGTTTTCACACAAATGAACCCAGAATGATGTGAAATTGTGCTTCGTGCAACATAATTCTGGGTGCCATTTACAAACCATAAGTGCTAATGACTCCATTCCTTTTTGTGGTTGTAGGGGCTGTTGATTGGAGAACACTAAAACAAGCCTAACCTCTCTAGGACATTCCGAAGCCAAGTTATAAGCCCACAAAGGTGTAACTGGACTGCTTCTTTAAAGTGACACCAGGCCCGGTGACCTTTGGGACATGGTTTGACCCCCTATAGGAATGTGCGATCATCTTGAAACGTTCAGATCACTTACAACTCAATAGATTGTAGTTTCCTGTAACGTTTCAGCCTGATTGGACCTTGTTTTCACACAAATGAACCCAGAATGATGTGAAATTGTGCTTCGTGCAACATAATTCTGGGTGCCATTTACAAACCATAAGTGCTAATGACTCCATTCCTTTTTGTGGTTGTAGGGGCAGTTGATTGGAGTACACTAAAACAAACCTGATCTCTCTAGGATATTCAGAAGCCAAGTTATAAGCCCTCAAAGATGTAACTGGACTACTTCTTTAAAGTGACACCAGGCCTGGTGACCTTTGGGACATGGTTTGACCCCCTTAGGAAAGTGCTATCATCATGAAACGTTCAGATCACTTACAACTCAATAGATTCTACCTTCTTGTAGCGTTTCAGCCTGATTGGACCTTGTTTTCACACAAATGAACCCAGAATGATGTGAAATTTTGCTTCGTGCAACATAATTCTGGGTGCCATTTAAACACCATAAGTGCTAATGACTCCATTCCTTTTTGTGGTTGTAGGGGCTGTTGATTGGAGTACACTAAAACAAACCTAACCTCTCTAGGACATTCAGAAGCCAAGTTATAAGCCCACAAAGGTGTAACTGGACTACTTCTTTAAAGTGACACCAGGCCTGGTGACCTTTGGGACATGGTTTGACCCTCTTAGGAAAGTGCTATCATCATGAAACGTTCAGATCACTTACAACTCAATAGATTCTTTCAGCCAGATTGGACCTTGTTTTCACACAAATGAACCCAGAATGATGTGAAATTGTGCTTCGTGCAACATAATTCTGGGTGCCATTTACAAACCATAAGTGCTAATGACTCCATTCCTTTTAGTGGTTGTAGGGGCTGTTGATTGGAGAACACTAAAACAAACCTAACCTCTCTAGGACATTCAGAAGCCAAGTTATAAGCCCACAAAGGTGTAACTGGACTGCTTCTTTAAAGTGACACCAGGCCCGGTGACCTTTGGGACATGGTTTGACCCCCTTCGGAAAGTGCTATCATCATGAAACGTTCAGATCACTTACAACTCAATAGATTCTACCTTCCTGTAACGTTTCAGCCTGATTGGACCTTGTTTTCACACAAATGAACCCAGAATGATGTGAAATTGTGCTTAGTGCAGCATAATTCTGGGTGCCATTTAAAAACCATAAGTGCTAATGACTCCATTCCTTTTTGTGGTTGTAGGGGCTGTTGATTGGAGTATACTAAAACAAACCTGATCTCTCTAGGACATTCAGAAGCCAAGTTATAAGCCCACAAAGGTGTAACTGGACTACTTCTTTAAAGTGACACCAGGCCCGGTGACCTTTGGGACATGGTTTGACCCCCTATAGGAATGTGCGATCATCATGAAACGTTCAGATCACTTACAACTCAATAGATTCTACCTTCTTGTAACGTTTCAGCCTGATTGGACCTTGTTTTCACACAAATGAACCCAGAATGATGTGAAATTGTGCTTAGTAGAGCATAATTCTGGGTGCCATTTACAAACCATAAGTGCTAATGACTCCATTCCTTTTTGTGGTTGTAGGGGCTGTTGGTTGGAGTACATTAAAACAAACCTGATCTCTCTAGGACATTCAGAAGCCAAGTTATAAGCCCACAAATGTGTAACTGGACTACTTCTTTAAATTGACACCAGATCCGGTGACCTTTGGGACATGGTTTGACCCCCTTAGGAAAGTGCTATCATCATGAAACGTTCAGATCGCTTACAACTCAATAGATTCTACCTTCCTGTAACATTTCAGCCTGATTGGACCTTGTTTTCACACAAATGAACCCAGAATGATGTGAAATTGTGCTTCGTGCAACATAATTCTGGGTGCCATTTACAAACCATAAGTGCTAATGACTCCATTCCTTTTTGTGGTTGTAGGGGCTGTTGATTGGAGAACACTTAAACAAACCTAACCTCTCTAGGACATTCAGAAGCCAAGTTATAAGCCCACAAAGGTGTAACTGGACTGCTTCTTTAAAGTGACACCAGGCCCGGTGACCTTTGGGACATGGTTTGACCCCCTATAGGAATGTGCGATCATCTTGAAACGTTCAGATCACTTACAACTCAATAGATTTTAGTTTCCTGTAACGTTTCAGCCTGATTGGACCTTGTTTTCACACAAATGAACCCAGAATGATGTGAAATTGTGCTTCGTGCAACATAATTCTGGGTGCCATTTAAAAACTATAAGTGCTAATGACTCCATTCCTTTTTGTGGTTGTAGGGGCTGTTTATTGGAGTACACTAAAACAAACCTGATCTCTCTAGGATATTCAGAAGCCAAGTTATAAGCCCTCAAAGGTGTAACTGGACTACTTCTTTAAAGTGACACCAGGCCCGGTGACCTTTGGGACATGGTTTGACCCCCTTAGGAAAGTGCTATCATCATGAAACGTTCAGATCACTTACAACTCATTAGATTCTACCTTCCTGTAACATTTCAGCCTGATTGGACCTTGTTTTCACACAAATGAACCCAGAATGATGTGAAATTGTGCTTCGTGCAACATAATTCTGGGTGCCATTTAAAAACCATAAGTGCTAATGACTCCATTCCTTTTTGGGGTTGTAGGGGCTGTTGATTGGAGTACACTAAAACAAACCTGATCTCTCTAGGACATTCAGAAGCCAAGTTATAAGCCCTCAAAGGTGTAAATGGACTACTTCTTTAAATTGACACCAGATCCGGTGACATTTGGGACATGGTTTGACCCCCTTAGGAAAGAGCTATCATCATGAAACGTTCAGATCACTTACAACTCAATTGATTCTACGTTCTTGTAGCGTTTCAGCCTGATTGGACCTTGTTTTCACACAAATGAACCCAGAATGATGTGAAATTGTGCTTTGTGCAGCATAATTCTGGGTGCCAGTTAAAGACCATAAGTGCTAATGACTCCATTCATTTTTGTGCTTGTAGGGGCTGTTGATTGGAGTACACTAATACAAACCTAACCTCTCTAGGACATTCAGAAGCCAAGCTATAAGCCCACAAAGGTGTAACTGGACTACTTCTTTAAGGTGACACCAGACCCGGTGACCTTTGGGACATGGTTTGACCCCCTATAGGAATGTGCGATCATCTTGTAACGTTCAGATCACTTACAACTCAATAGATTCTACCTTCCTGTAACGTTTCAGCCTGATTGGACCTTGTTTTCACACAAATGAACCCAGAATGATGTGAAATTGTGCTTAGTGCAGCATAATTCTGGGTGCCATTTACAAACCATAAGTGCTAATGACTCCATTCTTTTTTGTGGTTGTAGGGGCTGTTGGTTGGAGTACATTAAAACAAACCTGATCTCTCTAGGACATTCAGAAGCCAAGTTATAAGCCCACAAATGTGTAACTGGACTACTTCTTTAAATTGACACCAGATCCGGTGACCTTTGGGACATGGTTTGACCCCCTTAGGAAAGTGCTATCATCATGAAACGTTCAGATCGCTTACAACTCAATAGATTCTACCTTCCTGTAACGTTTCAGCCTAATTGGACCTTGTTTTCACACAAATGAACCCAGAATGATGTGAAATTGTGCTTCGTGCCACATAATTCTGGGTGCCATTTAAAAACCATAAGTGCTAATGACTCCATTCCTTTTTGGGGTTGTAGGGGCTGTTGATTGGAGTACACTAAAACAAACCTGATGTCTCTAGGACATTCAGATGCCAAGTTATAAGCCCACAAAAGTGTAACTGGACTACTTCTTTAAATTGACACCAGATCTGGTGACCTTTGGGACATGGATTGACCCCCTTAGGAAGGTGCTATCATCATGAAACGTTCAGATCACTTACAACTCAATAGATTCTACCTTCCTGTAACGTTTCAGCCTGATTGGACCTTGTTTTCACACAAATGAACCCAGAATGATGTGAAATTGTGCTTCGTGCAACATAATTCTGGGTGCCATTTACAAACCATAAGTGCTAATGACTCCATTCCTTTTTGTGGTTGTAGGGGCTGTTGATTGGAGAACACTAAAACAAACCTAACCTCTCTAGGACATTCAGAAGCCAAGTTATAAGCCCACAAAGGTGTAACTGGACTGCTTCTTTAAAGTGACACCAGGCCCGGTGACCTTTGGGACATGGTTTGACCCCCTATAGGAATGTGCGATCATTTTGAAACGTTCAGATCACTTACAACTCAATAGATTTTACCTTCCTGTAACGTTTCAGCCTGATTGGACCTTGTTTTCACACAAATGAACCCAGAATGATGTGAAATTGTGCTTCGTGCAACATAATTCTGGGTGCCATTTAAAAACCATAAGTGCTAATGACTCCATTCCTTTTTGTGGTTGTAGGGGCTGTTTATTGGAGTATACTAAAACAAACCTGATCTCTCTTTGACATTCAGAAGCCAAGTTATAAGCCCACAAAGGTGTAACTGGACTACTTCTTTAAATTGACACCAGATCCGGTGACCTTTGGGACATGGTTTGACCCCCTTAGGAAAGTGCTATAATCATGAAACGTTCATATCACTTACAACTCAATAGATTCTACCTTCCTGTAACGTTTCAGCCTGATTGGACCTTGTTTTCACACAAATGAACCCAGAATGATGTGAAATTGTGCTTCGTGCAACATAATTCTGGGTGCCATTTACAAACCATAAGTGCTAATGACTCCATTCCTTTTTTTGGTTGTAGGGGCTGTTGATTGGAGAACACTAAAACAAACCTAACCTCTCTAGGACATTCAGAAGCCAAGTTATAAGCCCACAAAGGTGTAACTGGACTGCTTCTTTAAAGTGACACCAGGCCCGGTGACCTTTGGGACATGGTTTGACCCCCTATAGGAATGTGCGATCATTTTGAAATGTTCAGATCACTTACAACTCAATAGATTTTACCTTCCTGTAACGTTTCAGCCTGATTGGACCTTGTTTTCACACAAATGAACCCAGAATGATGTGAAATTGTGCTTCGTGCAACATAATTCTGGGTGCCATTTAAAAACCATAAGTGCTAATGACTCCATTCCTTTTTGTGGTTGTAGGGGCTGTTTATTGGAGTATACTAAAACAAACCTGATCTCTCTTTGACATTCAGAAGCCAAGTTATAAGCCCACAAAGGTGTAACTGGACTACTTCTTTAAATTGACACCAGATCCGGTGACCTTTGGGACATGGTTTGACCCCCTTAGGAAAGTGCTATCATCATGAAACGTTCAGATCACTTACAACTCAATAGATTCTACCTTCCTGTAACATTTCAGCCTGATTGGACCTTGTTTTCACACAAATGAACCCAGAATGATGTGAAATTGTGCTTAGTGCAGCATAATTCTGGGTGCCATTTACAAACCATAAGTGCTAATGACTCCATTCCTTTTTGTGGTTGTAGGGGCTGTTGGTTGGAGTACATTAAAACAAACCTGATCTCTCTAGGACATTCAGAAGCCAAGTTATAAGCCCACAAATGTGTAACTGGACTACTTCTTTAAATTGACACCAGATCCGGTGACCTTTGGGACATGGTTTGACCCCCTTAGGAAAGTGCTATCATCATGAAACGTTCAGATCGCTTACAACTCAATAGATTCTACCTTCCTGTAACATTTCAGCCTGATTGGACCTTGTTTTCACACAAATGAACCCAGAATGATGTGAAATTGTGCTTCGTGCAACATAATTCTGGGTGCCATTTACAAACCATAAGTGCTAATGACTCCATTCCTTTTTGTGGTTGTAGGGGCTGTTGATTGGAGAACACTTAAACAAACCTAACCTCTCTAGGACATTCAGAAGCCAAGTTATAAGCCCACAAAGGTGTAACTGGACTGCTTCTTTAAAGTGACACCAGGCCCGGTGACCTTTGGGACATGGTTTGACCCCCTATAGGAATGTGCGATCATCTTGAAACGTTCAGATCACTTACAACTCAATAGATTTTAGTTTCCTGTAACGTTTCAGCCTGATTGGACCTTGTTTTCACACAAATGAACCCAGAATGATGTGAAATTGTGCTTCGTGCAACATAATTCTGGGTGCCATTTAAAAACTATAAGTGCTAATGACTCCATTCCTTTTTGTGGTTGTAGGGGCTGTTTATTGGAGTACACTAAAACAAACCTGATCTCTCTAGGATATTCAGAAGCCAAGTTATAAGCCCTCAAAGGTGTAACTGGACTACTTCTTTAAAGTGACACCAGGCCCGGTGACCTTTGGGACATGGTTTGACCCCCTTAGGAAAGTGCTATCATCATGAAACGTTCAGATCACTTACAACTCAATAGATTCTACCTTCCTGTAACATTTCAGCCTGATTGGACCTTGTTTTCACACAAATGAACCCAGAATGATGTGAAATTGTGCTTCGTGCAACATAATTCTGGGTGCCATTTAAAAACCATAAGTGCTAATGACTCCATTCCTTTTTGGGGTTGTAGGGGCTGTTGATTGGAGTACACTAAAACAAACCTGATCTCTCTAGGACATTCAGAAGCCAAGTTATAAGCCCTCAAAGGTGTAAATGGACTACTTCTTTAAATTGACACCAGATCCGGTGACCTTTGGGACATGGTTTGACCCCCTTAGGAAAGAGCTATCATCATGAAACGTTCAGATCACTTACAACTCAATTGATTCTACTTTCTTGTAGCGTTTCAGCCTGATTGGACCTTGTTTTCACACAAATGAACCCAGAATGATGTGAAATTGTGCTTTGTGCAGCATAATTCTGGGTGCCAGTTAAAGACCATAAGTGCTAATGACTCCATTCATTTTTGTGCTTGTAGGGGCTGTTGATTGGAGTACACTAAAACAAACCTAACCTCTCTAGGACATTCAGAAGCCAAGCTATAAGCCCACAAAGGTGTAACTGGACTACTTCTTTAAGGTGACACCAGACCCGGTGACCTTTGGGACATGGTTTGACCCCCTATAGGAATGTGCGATCATCTTGAAACGTTCAGATCACTTACAACTCAATAGATTCTACCTTCCTGTAACGGTTCAGCCTGATTGGACCTTGTTTTCACACAAATGAACCCAGAATGATGTGAAATTGTGCTTAGTGCAGCATAATTCTGGGTGCCATTTACAAACCATAAGTGCTAATGACTCCATTCCTTTTTGTGGTTGTAGGGGCTGTTGGTTGGAGTACATTAAAACAAACCTGATCTCTCTAGGACATTCAGAAGCCAAGTTATAAGCCCACAAATGTGTAACTGGACTACTTCTTTAAATTGACACCAGATCCGGTGACCTTTGGGACATGGTTTGACCCCCTTAGGAAAGTGCTATCATCATGAAACGTTCAGATCGCTTACAACTCAATAGATTCTACCTTCCTGTAACGTTTCAGCCTGATTGGACCTTGTTTTCACACAAATGAACCCAGAATGATGTGAAATTGTGCTTCGTGCCACATAATTCTGGGTGCCATTTAAAAACCATAAGTGCTAATGACTCCATTCCTTTTTGGGGTTGTAGGGGCTGTTGATTGGAGTACACTAAAACAAACCTGATGTCTCTAGGACATTCAGAAGCCAAGTTATAAGCCCACAAAAGTGTAACTGGACTACTTCTTTAAATTGACACCAGATCTGGTGACCTTTGGGACATGGATTGACCCCCTTAGGAAAGTGCTATCATCATGAAACGTTCAGATCACTTACAACTCAATAGATTCTACCTTCCTGTAACGTTTCAGCCTGATTGGACCTTGTTTTCACACAAATGAACCCAAAATGATGTGAAATTGTGCTTCGTGCAACATAATTCTGGGTGCCATTTACAAACCATAAGTGCTAATGACTCCATTCCTTTTTGTGGTTGTAGGGGCTGTTGATTGGAGAACACTAAAACAAACCTAACCTCTCTAGGACATTCAGAAGCCAAGTTATAAGCCCACAAAGGTGTAACTGGACTGCTTCTTTAAAGTGACACCAGGCCCGGTGACCTTTGGGACATGGTTTGACCCCCTATAGGAATGTGCGATCATTTTGAAACGTTCAGATCACTTACAACTCAATAGATTTTACCTTCCTGTAACGTTTCAGCCTGATTGGACCTTGTTTTCACACAAATGAACCCAGAATGATGTGAAATTGTGCTTCGTGCAACATAATTCTGGGTGCCATTTAAAAACCATAAGTGCTAATGACTCCATTCCTTTTTGTGGTTGTAGGGGCTGTTTATTGGAGTATACTAAAACAAACCTGATCTCTCTTTGACATTCAGAAGCCAAGTTATAAGCCCACAAAGGTGTAACTGGACTACTTCTTTAAATTGACACCAGATCCGGTGACCTTTGGGACATGGTTTGACCCCCTTAGGAAAGTGCTATAATCATGAAACGTTCATATCACTTACAACTCAATAGATTCTACCTTCCTGTAACGTTTCAGCCTGATTGGACCTTGTTTTCACACAAATGAACCCAGAATGATGTGAAATTGTGCTTCGTGCAACATAATTCTGGGTGCCATTTACAAACCATAAGTGCTAATGACTCCATTCCTTTTTGTGGTTGTAGGGGCTGTTGATTGGAGAACACTAAAACAAACCTAACCTCTCTAGGACATTCAGAAGCCAAGTTATAAGCCCACAAAGGTGTAACTGGACTGCTTCTTTAAAGTGACACCAGGCCCGGTGACCTTTGGGACATGGTTTGACCCCCTATAGGAATGTGCGATCATTTTGAAACGTTCAGATCACTTACAACTCAATAGATTTTACCTTCCTGTAACGTTTCAGCCTGATTGGACCTTGTTTTCACACAAATGAACCCAGAATGATGTGAAATTGTGCTTCGTGCAACATAATTCTGGGTGCCATTTAAAAACCATAAGTGCTAATGACTCCATTCCTTTTTGTGGTTGTAGGGGCTGTTTATTGGAGTATACTAAAACAAACCTGATCTCTCTTTGACATTCAGAAGCCAAGTTATAAGCCCACAAAGGTGTAACTGGACTACTTCTTTAAATTGACACCAGATCCGGTGACCTTTGGGACATGGTTTGACCCCCTTAGGAAAGTGCTATCATCATGAAACGTTCATATCACTTACAACTCAATAGATTCTACCTTCTTTTAACATTACAGCCTGATTGGACCTTGTTTTCGCACAAATGAACCCAGAATGATGTGAAATTGTGCTTCGTGCAACATAATTCTGGGTGCCATTTAAAAACCATAAGTGCTAATGACTCCATTCCTTTTTGAGGTTTTAGGAGCTGTTGATTGAAGTACACTAAAACAAACCTGATCTCTCTAGGATATTCAGAAGCCAAGTTATAATCCCTCAAAGGTGTAACTGGACTACCTCTTTAAAGGGACACCAGGCCCGGTGACCTTTGGGACATGGTTTGACCCCCTATAGGAATGTGCGATCATCATGAAATGTTCAGATCACTTACAACTCAATAGAATCTACCTTCCTGTAACGTTTCAGCCTGATTGGACCTTGTTTTCACACAAATGAACCCAGAATGTTGTGAAATTGTGCTTAGTGCAGCATAATTCTGGGTGCCATTTAAAAACCATAAGTGCTAATGACTCCATTCCTTTTTGGGGTTGTAGGGGCTGTTGATTGGAGTACACTAAAACAAACCTGATCTCTCTAGGACATTCAGAAGCCAAGTTATAAGCCCTCAAAGGTGTAAATGGACTACTTCTTTAAATTGACACCAGATCCGGTGACCTTTGGGACATGGTTTGACCCCCTTAGGAAAGAGCTATCATCATGAAACGTTCAGATCACTTACAACTCAATTGATTCTACTTTCTTGTAGCGTTTCAGCCTGATTGGACCTTGTTTTCACACAAATGAACCCAGAATGATGTGAAATTGTGCTTTGTGCAGCATAATTCTGGGTGCCAGTTAAAGACCATAAGTGCTAATGACTCCATTCATTTTTGTGCTTGTAGGGGCTGTTGATTGGAGTACACTAAAACAAACCTAACCTCTCTAGGACATTCAGAAGCCAAGCTATAAGCCCACAAAGGTGTAACTGGACTACTTCTTTAAGGTGACACCAGACCCGGTGACCTTTGGGACATGGTTTGACCCCCTATAGGAATGTGCGATCATCTTGAAACGTTCAGATCACTTACAACTCAATAGATTCTACCTTCCTGTAACGGTTCAGCCTGATTGGACCTTGTTTTCACACAAATGAACCCAGAATGATGTGAAATTGTGCTTAGTGCAGCATAATTCTGGGTGCCATTTACAAACCATAAGTGCTAATGACTCCATTCCTTTTTGTGGTTGTAGGGGCTGTTGGTTGGAGTACATTAAAACAAACCTGATCTCTCTAGGACATTCAGAAGCCAAGTTATAAGCCCACAAATGTGTAACTGGACTACTTCTTTAAATTGACACCAGATCCGGTGACCTTTGGGACATGGTTTGACCCCCTTAGGAAAGTGCTATCATCATGAAACGTTCAGATCGCTTACAACTCAATAGATTCTACCTTCCTGTAACGTTTCAGCCTGATTGGACCTTGTTTTCACACAAATGAACCCAGAATGATGTGAAATTGTGCTTCGTGCCACATAATTCTGGGTGCCATTTAAAAACCATAAGTGCTAATGACTCCATTCCTTTTTGGGGTTGTAGGGGCTGTTGATTGGAGTACACTAAAACAAACCTGATGTCTCTAGGACATTCAGAAGCCAAGTTATAAGCCCACAAAAGTGTAACTGGACTACTTCTTTAAATTGACACCAGATCTGGTGACCTTTGGGACATGGATTGACCCCCTTAGGAAAGTGCTATCATCATGAAACGTTCAGATCACTTACAACTCAATAGATTCTACCTTCCTGTAACGTTTCAGCCTGATTGGACCTTGTTTTCACACAAATGAACCCAAAATGATGTGAAATTGTGCTTCGTGCAACATAATTCTGGGTGCCATTTACAAACCATAAGTGCTAATGACTCCATTCCTTTTTGTGGTTGTAGGGGCTGTTGATTGGAGAACACTAAAACAAACCTAACCTCTCTAGGACATTCAGAAGCCAAGTTATAAGCCCACAAAGGTGTAACTGGACTGCTTCTTTAAAGTGACACCAGGCCCGGTGACCTTTGGGACATGGTTTGACCCCCTATAGGAATGTGCGATCATTTTGAAACGTTCAGATCACTTACAACTCAATAGATTTTACCTTCCTGTAACGTTTCAGCCTGATTGGACCTTGTTTTCACACAAATGAACCCAGAATGATGTGAAATTGTGCTTCGTGCAACATAATTCTGGGTGCCATTTAAAAACCATAAGTGCTAATGACTCCATTCCTTTTTGTGGTTGTAGGGGCTGTTTATTGGAGTATACTAAAACAAACCTGATCTCTCTTTGACATTCAGAAGCCAAGTTATAAGCCCACAAAGGTGTAACTGGACTACTTCTTTAAATTGACACCAGATCCGGTGACCTTTGGGACATGGTTTGACCCCCTTAGGAAAGTGCTATAATCATGAAACGTTCATATCACTTACAACTCAATAGATTCTACCTTCCTGTAACGTTTCAGCCTGATTGGACCTTGTTTTCACACAAATGAACCCAGAATGATGTGAAATTGTGCTTCGTGCAACATAATTCTGGGTGCCATTTACAAACCATAAGTGCTAATGACTCCATTCCTTTTTGTGGTTGTAGGGGCTGTTGATTGGAGAACACTAAAACAAACCTAACCTCTCTAGGACATTCAGAAGCCAAGTTATAAGCCCACAAAGGTGTAACTGGACTGCTTCTTTAAAGTGACACCAGGCCCGGTGACCTTTGGGACATGGTTTGACCCCCTATAGGAATGTGCGATCATTTTGAAACGTTCAGATCACTTACAACTCAATAGATTTTACCTTCCTGTAACGTTTCAGCCTGATTGGACCTTGTTTTCACACAAATGAACCCAGAATGATGTGAAATTGTGCTTCGTGCAACATAATTCTGGGTGCCATTTAAAAACCATAAGTGCTAATGACTCCATTCCTTTTTGTGGTTGTAGGGGCTGTTTATTGGAGTATACTAAAACAAACCTGATCTCTCTTTGACATTCAGAAGCCAAGTTATAAGCCCACAAAGGTGTAACTGGACTACTTCTTTAAATTGACACCAGATCCGGTGACCTTTGGGACATGGTTTGACCCCCTTAGGAAAGTGCTATCATCATGAAACGTTCATATCACTTACAACTCAATAGATTCTACCTTCTTTTAACATTACAGCCTGATTGGACCTTGTTTTCGCACAAATGAACCCAGAATGATGTGAAATTGTGCTTCGTGCAACATAATTCTGGGTGCCATTTAAAAACCATAAGTGCTAATGACTCCATTCCTTTTTGAGGTTTTAGGAGCTGTTGATTGAAGTACACTAAAACAAACCTGATCTCTCTAGGATATTCAGAAGCCAAGTTATAATCCCTCAAAGGTGTAACTGGACTACCTCTTTAAAGGGACACCAGGCCCGGTGACCTTTGGGACATGGTTTGACCCCCTATAGGAATGTGCGATCATCATGAAATGTTCAGATCACTTACAACTCAATAGAATCTACCTTCCTGTAACGTTTCAGCCTGATTGGACCTTGTTTTCACACAAATGAACCCAGAATGTTGTGAAATTGTGCTTAGTGCAGCATAATTCTGGGTGCCATTTAAAAACCATAAGTGCTAATGACTCCATTCCTTTTTGAGGTTGTAGGAGATGTTGATTGGAGTACACTAAAACAAACCTGATCTCTCTAGGACATTCAGAAGCCAAGTTATAAGCCCACAAATGTGTAACTGGACAACTTCTTTAAATTGACACCAGATCTGGTGACCTCTGGGACATGGTTTGACCCCCTTAGGAAAGTGCTATCATCATGAAACGTTCAAATCACTTACAACTCAATAGATTCTACCTTCCTGTAACGTTTCAGCCTGATTGGACCTTGTTTTCACACAAATGAACCCAGAATGATGTGAAATTGTGCTTCGTGCAACATAATTCTGGGTGCCATTTACAAACCATAAGTGCTAATGACTCCATTCCTTTTTGTGGTTGTAGGGGCTGTTGATTGGAGTACACTAAAACAAACCTAACCTCTCTAGGTCATTCAGAAGCCAAGTTATAAGCCCACAAAGGTGTAACTGGACTACTTCTTTAAAGTGACACCAGGCCCGGTGACCTTTGGGACATGGTTTGACCCCCTATAGGAATGTGCGATCATCTTGAAACGTTCAGATCACTTACAACTCAATAGATTCTACCTTCTTGTAGCGTTTCAGCCTGATTGGACCTTGTTTTCACACAAATGTTCCCAGAATGATGTGAAATTGTGCTTCGTGCAACATAAGTCTGGGTGCCATTTACAAACCATAAGTGCTAATGACTCCATTCCTTTTTGTGGTTGTAGGGGCTGTTGATTGGAGTACATTTAAACAAACCTGATCTCTCTAGGACATTCAGAAGCCAAGTTATAAGCCCACAAAGGTGTAACTGGACAACTTCTTTAAAGTGACACCAGGCCCGGTGACCTTTGGGACATGGTTTGACCCCCTTAGGAAAGTGCTATCATCATGAAACGTTCAGATCACTTACAACTCAATAGATTCTACCTTCTTGTAGCGTTTCAGCCTGATTGGACCTTGTTTTCACACAAATGAACCCAGAATGATGTGAAATTGTGCTTCGTGCAACATAATTCTGGGTGCCATTTAAACACCATAAGTGCAAATGACTCCATTCCTTTTTGTGGTTGTAGGGGCTGTTGATTGGAGTATACTAAAACAAACCTGATCTCTCTAGGACATTCAGAAGCCAAGTTATAAGCCCACAAAGGTGTAACTGGACTACTTCTTTAAATTGACACCAGATCCGGTGACCTTTGGGACATGGTTTGACCCCCTTAGGAAAGTGCTATCATCATGAAACGTTCAGATCACTTACAACTCAATAGATTCTACCTTCCTGTAACATTTCAGCCTGATTGGACCTTGTTTTCACACAAATGAACCCAGAATGATGTGAAATTGTGCTTCGTGCAACATAATTCTGGGTGCCATTTAAACATCATAAGTGCAAATGACTCCATTCCTTTTTGTGGTTGTAGGGGCTGTTGATTGGAGTATACTAAAACAAACCTGATCTCTCTAGGACATTCAGAAGCCAAGTTATAAGCCCTCAAAGGTGTAACTGGACTACTTCTTTAAAGTGACACCAGGCCCGGTGACCTTTGGGACATGGTTTTACCCCCTATAGGAATGTGCGATCATCTTGAAACGTTCAGATCACTTACAACTCAATAGATTCTACCTTCTTGTAGCGTTTCAGCCTGATTGGACCTTGTTTTCACACAAATGGACCCAGAATGATGTGAAATTGTGCTTCGTGCAACATAATTCTGGGTGCCATTTACAAACCATAAGTGCTAATGACTCCATTCCTTTTTGTGGTTGTAGGGGCTGTTGATTGGAGAACACTAAAACAAACCTAACCTCTCTAGGACATTCAGAAGCCAAGTTATAAGCCCACAAAGGTGTAACTGGACTGCTTCTTTAAAGTGACACCAGGCCCGGTGACCTTTGGGACATGGTTTGACCCCCTATAGGAATGTGCGATCATCTTGAAATGTTCAGATCACTTACAACTCAATAGATTCTACCTTCTTGTAGCGTTTCAGCCTGATTGGACCTTGTTTTCACACAAATGGACCCAGAATGATGTGAAATTGTGCTTCGTGCAACATAATTCTGGGTGCCATTTACAAACCTTAAGTGCTAATGACTCCATTCCTTTTTGTGGTTGTAGGGGCTGTTGATTGGAGTACACTAAAAAAAACCTAACCTCTCTAGGACATTCAGAAGCCAAGTTATAAGCCCACAAAGGTGTAACTGGACTACTTCTTTAAAGTGACACCAGGCCCAGTGACCTTTGGGACATGGTTTGACCCCCTTAGGAAAGTGCTATCATCATGAAACGTTCAGATCACTTACAACTCAATAGATTCTTTCAGCCTGATTGGACCTTGTTTTCACACAAATGAACCCAGAATGATGTGAAATTGTGCTTCGTGCAACATAATTCTGGGTGCCATTTACAAACCATAAGTGCTAATGACTCCATTCCTTTTTGTGGTTGTAGGGGCTGTTGATTGGAGAACACTAAAACAAACCTAACCTCTCTAGGACATTCAGAAGCCAAGTTATAAGCCCACAAAGGTGTAACTGGACTGCTTCTTTAAAGTGACACCAGGCCCGGTGACCTTTGGGACATGGTTTGACCCCCTTAGGAAAGTGCTATTATCATGAAACGTTCAGATCACTTACAACTCAATAGATTCTACCTTCCTGTAACGTTTCAGCCTGATTGGACCTTGTTTTCACACAAATGAACCCAGAATGATGTGAAATTGTGCTTCATGCAACATAATTCTGGGTGCCATTTACAAACCATAAGTGCTAATCACTCCATTCCTTTTTGTGGTTTTAGGGGCTGTTGGTTGGAGTACATTAAAACAAACCTGATCTCTCTAGGACATTCAGAAGCCAAGTTATAAGCCCACAAATGTGTAACTGGACTACTTTAAATTGACACCAGATCTGGTGACCTTTGGGACAAGGTTTGACCCCCTTAGGAAAATGCTATTATCATGAAACGTTCAGATCACTTACAACTCAATAGATTCTACCTTCCTGTAACGTTTCAGCCTGATTGGACCTTGTTTTCACACAAATGAACCCAGAATGATGTGAAATTGTGCTTCATGCAACATAATTCTGGGTGCCATTTACAAACCATAAGTGCTAATCACTCCATTCCTTTTTGTGGTTTTAGGGGCTGTTGGTTGGAGTACATTAAAACAAACCTGATCTCTCTAGGACATTCAGAAGCCAAGTTATAAGCCCACAAATGTGTAACTGGACTGCTTCTTTAAATTGACACCAGATCCGGTGACCTTTGGGACATGGTTTGACCCCCTATAGGAATGTGCGATCATCTTGAAACGTTCAGATCACTTACAACTCAATAGATTGTAGTTTCCTGTAATGTTTCAGCCTGATTGGACCTTGTTTTCACACAAATGAACCCAGAATGATGTGAAATTGTGCTTCGTGCAACATAATTCTGGGTGCCATTTAAAAACCATAAGTGCTAATGACTCCATTCCTTTTTGTGGTTGTAGGGGCTGTTGATTGGAGTACACTAAAACAAACCTGATCTCTCTAGGATATTCAGAATCCAAGTTATAAGCCCTCAAAGATGTAACTGGACTACTTCTTTAAAGTGACACCAGGCCCGGTGACCTTTGAGACATGGTTTGACCCCCTTAGGAAAGTGCTATAATCATGAAACGTTCAGATCACTTACAACTCAATAGATTCTACCTTCCTGTAACATTTAAGCCTGATTGGACCTTGTTTTCACACAAATGAACCCAGAATGATGTGAAATTGTGCTTCGTGCAACATAATTCTGGGTGCCATTTAAAAACCATAAGTGCTAATGACTCCATTCCTTTTTGAGGTTGTAGGGGCTGTTGATTGGAGTACACTAAAACAAACCTGATCTCTCTAGGGCATTCAGAAGCCAAGGTATAAGCCCTCAAAGGTGTAACTGGACTACTTCTTTAAATTGACACCAGATCCGGTGACCTTTGGGACATGGTTTGACCCCCTTAGGAAAGTGCTATCATCATGAAACGTTCAGATCACTTACAACTCAATAGATTCTACCGTCCTGTAACGTTTCAGCCTGATTGGACCTTGTTTTCACACAAATGAACCCAGAATGATGTGAAATTGTGCTTCGTGCAACATAATTCTGGGTGCCATTTACAAACCATAAGTGCTAATGACTCCATTCCTTTTTGTGGTTGGAGGGGCTGTTGATTGGAGAACACTAAAACAAACCTAACCTCTCTAGGACATTCAGAAGCCAAGTTATAAGCCCACAAAGGTGTAACTGGACTGCTTCTTTAAAGTGACACCAGGCCCGGTGACCTTTGGGACATGGTTTGACCCCCTATAGGAATGTGCGATCATTTTGAAACGTTCAGATCACTTACAACTCAATAGATTTTACCTTCCTGTAACGTTTCAGCCTGATTGGACCTTGTTTTCACACAAATGAACCCAGATTGATGTGAAATTGTGCTTCGTGCAACATAATTCTGGGTGCCATTTAAAAACCATAAGTGCTAATGACTCCATTCCTTTTTGTGGTTGTAGGGGCTGTTTATTGGAGTATACTAAAACAAACCTGATCTCTCTTTGACATTCAGAAGCCAAGTTATAAGCCCACAAAGGTGTAACTGGACTACTTCTTTAAATTGACACCAGATCCGGTGACCTTTGGGACATGGTTTGACCCCCTTAGGAAAGTGCTATCATCATGAAACGTTAATATCACTTACAACTCAATAGATTCTACCTTCCTGTAACGTTTCAGCCTGATTGGACCTTGTTTTCACACAAATGAACCCAGAATGATGTGAAATTGTGCTTCGTGCAACATAATTCTGGGTGCCATTTACAAACCATAAGTGCTAATGACTCCATTCCTTTTTGTGGTTGTAGGGGCTGTTGATTGGAGAACACTAAAACAAACCTAACCTCTCTAGGACATTCAGAAGCCAAGTTATAAGCCCACAAAGGTGTAACTGGACTGCTTCTTTAAAGTGACACCAGGCCCGGTGACCTTTGGGACATGGTTTGACCCCCTATAGGAATGTGCGATCATTTTGAAACATTCAGATCACTTACAACTCAATAGATTTTACCTTCCTGTAACGTTTCAGCCTGATTGGACCTTGTTTTCACACAAATGAACCCAGAATGATGTGAAATTGTGCTTCGTGCAACATAATTCTGGGTGCCATTTAAAAACCATAAGTGCTAATGACTCCATTCCTTTTTGTGGTTGTAGGGGCTGTTTATTGGAGTATACTAAAACAAACCTGATCTCTCTTTGACATTCAGAAGCCAAGTTATAAGCCCACAAAGGTGTAACTGGACTACTTCTTTAAATTGACACCAGATCCGGTGACCTTTGGGACATGGTTTGACCCCCTTAGGAAAGTGCTATCATCATGAAACGTTCATATCACTTACAACTCAATAGATTCTACCTTCCTGTAACATCACAGCCTGATTGGACCTTGTTTTCACACAAATGAACCCAGAATGATGTGAAATTGTGCTTCGTGCAACATAATTCTGGGTGCCATTTAAAAACCATAAGTGCTAATGACTCCATTCCTTTTTGAGGTTTTAGGAGCTGTTGATTGAAGTACACTAAAACAAACCTGATCTCTCTAGGATATTCAGAAGCCAAGTTATAATCCCTCAAAGGTGTAACTGGACTACCTCTTTAAAGGGACACCAGGCCCGGTGACCTTTGGGACATGGTTTGACCCCCTATAGGAATGTGCGATCATCATGAAATGTTCAGATCACTTACAACTCAATAGAATCTACCTTCCTGTAACGTTTCAGCCTGATTGGACCTTGTTTTCACACAAATGAACCCAGAATGTTGTGAAATTGTGCTTAGTGCAGCATAATTCTGGGTGCCATTTAAAAACCATAAGTGCTAATGACTCCATTCCTTTTTGAGGTTGTAGGAGATGTTGATTGGAGAACACTAAAACAAACCTAACCTCTCTAGGACATTCAGAAGCCAAGTTATAAGCCCACAAAGGTGTAACTGGACTGCTTCTTTAAAGTGACACCAGGCCCGGTGACCTTTGGGACATGGTTTGACCCCCTTAGGAAAGTGCTATTATCATGAAACGTTCAGATCACTTACAACTCAATAGATTCTACCTTCCTGTAACGTTTCAGCCTGAATGGACCTTGTTTTCACACAAATGAACCCAGAATGATGTGAAATTGTGCTTCATGCAACATAATTCTGGGTGCCATTTACAAACCATAAGTGCTAATCACTCCATTCCTTTTTGTGGTTGTAGGGGCTGTTGGTTGGAGTACATTAAAACAAACCTGATCTCTCTAGGACATTCAGAAGCCAAGTTATAAGCCCACAAATGTGTAACTGGACTACTTTAAATTGACACCAGATCTGGTGACCTTTGGGACATGGTTTGACCCCCTTAGGAAAATGCTATCAACATGAAACGTTCAGATCACTTACAACTCAATAGATTCTACCTTCCTGTAACGTTTCAGCCTGATTGGACCTTGTTTTCACACAAATGAACCCAGAATGATGTGAAATTGTGCTTCGTGCAACATAATTCTGGGTGCCATTTACAAACCATAAGTGCTAATGACTCCATTCCTTTTTGTGGTTGTAGCGGCTGTTGATTGGAGAACACTAAAACAAGCCTAACCTCTCTAGGACATTCCGAAGCCAAGTTATAAGCCCACAAAGGTGTAACTGGACTGCTTCTTTAAAGTGACACCAGGCCCGGTGACCTTTGGGACATGGTTTGACCCCCTATAGGAATGTGAGATCATCTTGAAACGTTCAGATCACTTACAACTCAATAGATTGTAGTTTCCTGTAATGTTTCAGCCTGATTGGACCTTGTTTTCACACAAATGAACCCAGAATGATGTGAAATTGTGCTTCGTGCAACATAATTCTGGGTGCCATTTAAAAACCATAAGTGCTAATGACTCCATTCCTTTTTGTGGTTGTAGGGGCTGTTGATTGGAGTACACTAAAACAAACCTGATCTCTCTAGGATATTCAGAATCCAAGTTATAAGCCCTCAAAGATGTAACTGGACTACTTCTTTAAAGTGACACCAGGCCCGGTGACCTTTGGGACATGGTTTTACCCCCTATAGGAATGTGCGATCATCTTGAAACGTTCAGATCACTTACAACTCAATAGATTCTACCTTCTTGTAGCGTTTCAGCCTGATTGGACCTTGTTTTCACACAAATGGACCCAGAATGATGTGAAATTGTGCTTCGTGCAACATAATTCTGGGTGCCATTTACAAACCTTAAGTGCTAATGACTCCATTCCTTTTTGTGGTTGTAGGGGCTGTTGATTGGAGTACACTAAAACAAACCTAACCTCTCTAGGACATTCAGAAGCGAAGTTATAAGCCCACAAAGGTGTAACTGGACTACTTCTTTAAAGTGACACCAGGCCCGGTGACCTTTGGGACATGGTTTGACCCCCTTAGGAAAGTGCTATCATCATGAAACGTTCAGATCACTTACAACTCAATAGATTCTACCTTCCTGTAACGTTTCAGCCTGATTGGACCTTGTTTTCACACAAATGAACCCAGAATGATGTGAAATTGTGCTTAGTGCAGCATAATTCTGGGTGCCATTTAAAAACCATAAGTGCAAATGACTCCATTCCTTTTTGTGGTTGTAGGGGCTGTTGATTGGAGTATACTAAAACAAACCTGATCTCTCTAGGACATTCAGAAGCCAAGTTATAAGCCCACAAAGGTGTAACTGGACTACTTCTTTAAAGTGACACCAGGCCCGGTGACCTTTGGGACATGGTTTGACCCCCTATAGGAATGTGCGATCATCATGAAACGTTCAGATCACTTACAACTCAATAGATTCTACCTTCTTGTAATGTTTCAGCCTGAATGGACCTTGTTTTCACACAAATGGACCCAGAATGATGTGAAATTGTGCTTCGTGCAACATAATTCTGGGTGCCATTTACAAACCATAAGTGCTAATCACTCCATTCCTTTTTGTGGTTGTAGGGGCTGTTGGTTGGAGTACATTAAAACAAACCTGATCTCTCTAGGACATTCAGAAGCCAAGTTATAAGCCAACAAATGTGTAAATGGACTACTTTAAATTGACACCAGATCTGGTGACCTTTGGGACATGGTTTGACCCCCTTAGGAAAGTGCTATCATCATGAAACGTTCAGATCACTTACAACTCAATAGATTCTACCTTCCTGTAACGTTTCAGCCTGATTGGACCTTGTTTTCACACAAATGAACCCAGAATGATGTGAAATTGTGCTTCGTGCAACATAATTCTGGGTGCCATTTACAAACCATAAGTGCTAATGACTCCATTCCTTTTTGTGGTTGTAGGGGCTGTTGATTGGAGAACACTAAAACAAGCCTAACCTCTCTAGGACATTCCGAAGCCAAGTTATAAGCCCACAAAGGTGTAACTGGACTGCTTCTTTAAAGTGACACCAGGCCCGGTGACCTTTGGGACATGGTTTGACCCCCTATAGGAATGTGCGATCATCTTGAAACGTTCAGATCACTTACAACTCAATAGATTGTAGTTTCCTGTAACGTTTCAGCCTGATTGGACCTTGTTTTCACACAAATGAACCCAGAATGATGTGAAATTGTGCTTCGTGCAACATAATTCTGGGTGCCATTTAAAAACCATAAGTGCTAATGACTCCATTCCTTTTTGTGGTTGTAGGGGCAGTTGATTGGAGTACACTAAAACAAACCTGATCTCTCTAGGATATTCAGAAGCCAAGTTATAAGCCCTCAAAGATGTAACTGGACTACTTCTTTAAAGTGACACCAGGCCTGGTGACCTTTGGGACATGGTTTGACCCCCTTAGGAAAGTGCTATCATCATGAAACGTTCAGATCACTTACAACTCAATAGATTCTACCGTCTTGTAGCGTTTCAGCCTGATTGGACCTTGTTTTCACACAAATGAACCCAGAATGATGTGAAATTGTGCTTCGTGCAACATAATTCTGGGTGCCATTTAAACACCATAAGTGCTAATGACTCCATTCCTTTTTGTGGTTGTAGGGGCTGTTGATTGGAGTATACTAAAAAAACCTGATCTCTCTTGGACATTCAGAAGCCAAGTTATAAGCCCTCAAAGATGTAACTGGACTACTTCTTTAAAGTGACACCAGGCCCGGTGACCTTTGGGACATGGTTTTACCCCCTATAGGAATGTGCGATCATCTTGAAACGTTCAGATCACTTACAACTCAATAGATTCTACCTTCTTGTAGCGTTTCAGCCTGATTGGACCTTGTTTTCACACAAATGGACCCAGAATGATGTGAAATTGTGCTTCGTGCAACATAATTCTGGGTGCCATTTACAAACCTTAAGTGCTAATGACTCCATTCCTTTTTGTGGTTGTAGGGGCTGTTGATTGGAGTACACTAAAACAAACCTAACCTCTCTAGGACATTCAGAAGCGAAGTTATAAGCCCACAAAGGTGTAACTGGACTACTTCTTTAAAGTGACACCAGGCCCGGTGACCTTTGGGACATGGTTTGACCCCCTTAGGAAAGTGCTATCATCATGAAACGTTCAGATCACTTACAACTCAATAGATTCTACCTTCCTGTAACGTTTCAGCCTGATTGGACCTTGTTTTCACACAAATGAACCCAGAATGATGTGAAATTGTGCTTAGTGCAGCATAATTCTGGGTGCCATTTAAAAACCATAAGTGCAAATGACTCCATTCCTTTTTGTGGTTGTAGGGGCTGTTGATTGGAGTATACTAAAACAAACCTGATCTCTCTAGGACATTCAGAAGCCAAGTTATAAGCCCACAAAGGTGTAACTGGACTACTTCTTTAAAGTGACACCAGGCCCGGTGACCTTTGGGACATGGTTTGACCCCCTATAGGAATGTGCGATCATCATGAAACGTTCAGATCACTTACAACTCAATAGATTCTACCTTCTTGTAATGTTTCAGCCTGAATGGACCTTGTTTTCACACAAATGGACCCAGAATGATGTGAAATTGTGCTTCGTGCAACATAATTCTGGGTGCCATTTACAAACCATAAGTGCTAATCACTCCATTCCTTTTTGTGGTTGTAGGGGCTGTTGGTTGGAGTACATTAAAACAAACCTGATCTCTCTAGGACATTCAGAAGCCAAGTTATAAGCCAACAAATGTGTAAATGGACTACTTTAAATTGACACCAGATCTGGTGACCTTTGGGACATGGTTTGACCCCCTTAGGAAAGTGCTATCATCATGAAACGTTCAGATCACTTACAACTCAATAGATTCTACCTTCCTGTAACGTTTCAGCCTGATTGGACCTTGTTTTCACACAAATGAACCCAGAATGATGTGAAATTGTGCTTCGTGCAACATAATTCTGGGTGCCATTTACAAACCATAAGTGCTAATGACTCCATTCCTTTTTGTGGTTGTAGGGGCTGTTGATTGGAGAACACTAAAACAAGCCTAACCTCTCTAGGACATTCCGAAGCCAAGTTATAAGCCCACAAAGGTGTAACTGGACTGCTTCTTTAAAGTGACACCAGGCCCGGTGACCTTTGGGACATGGTTTGACCCCCTATAGGAATGTGCGATCATCTTGAAACGTTCAGATCACTTACAACTCAATAGATTGTAGTTTCCTGTAACGTTTCAGCCTGATTGGACCTTGTTTTCACACAAATGAACCCAGAATGATGTGAAATTGTGCTTCGTGCAACATAATTCTGGGTGCCATTTAAAAACCATAAGTGCTAATGACTCCATTCCTTTTTGTGGTTGTAGGGGCAGTTGATTGGAGTACACTAAAACAAACCTGATCTCTCTAGGATATTCAGAAGCCAAGTTATAAGCCCTCAAAGATGTAACTGGACTACTTCTTTAAAGTGACACCAGGCCTGGTGACCTTTGGGACATGGTTTGACCCCCTTAGGAAAGTGCTATCATCATGAAACGTTCAGATCACTTACAACTCAATAGATTCTACCGTCTTGTAGCGTTTCAGCCTGATTGGACCTTGTTTTCACACAAATGAACCCAGAATGATGTGAAATTGTGCTTCGTGCAACATAATTCTGGGTGCCATTTAAACACCATAAGTGCTAATGACTCCATTCCTTTTTGTGGTTGTAGGGGCTGTTGATTGGAGTATACTAAAAAAACCTGATCTCTCTTGGACATTCAGAAGCCAAGTTATAAGCCCTCAAAGATGTAACTGGACTACTTCTTTAAAGTGACACCAGGCCTGGTGACCTTTGGGACATGGTTTGACCCTCTTAGGAAAGTGCTATCATCATGAAACGTTCAGATCACTTACAACTCAATAGATTCTTTCAGCCAGATTGGACCTTGTTTTCACACAAATGAACCCAGAATGATGTGAAATTGTGCTTCGTGCAACATAATTCTGGGTGCCATTTACAAACCATAAGTGCTAATGACTCCATTCCTTTTAGTGGTTGTAGGGGCTGTTGAATGGAGAACACTAAAACAAACCTAACCTCTCTAGGACATTCAGAAGCCAAGTTATAAGCCCACAAAGGTGTAACTGGACTGCTTCTTTAAAGTGACACCAGGCCCGGTGACCTTTGGGACATGGTTTGACCCCCTTCGGAAAGTGCTATCATCATGAAACGTTCAGATCACTTACAACTCAATAGATTCTACCTTCCTGTAACGTTTCAGCTTGATTGGACCTTGTTTTCACACAAATGAACCCAGAATGATGTGAAATTGTGCTTAGTGCAGCATAATTCTGGGTGCCATTTAAAAACCATAAGTGCTAATGACTCCATTCCTTTTTGTGGTTGTAGGGGCTGTTGATTGGAGTATACTAAAACAAACCTGATCTCTCTAGGACATTCAGAAGCCAAGTTATAAGCCCACAAAGGTGTAACTGGACTACTTCTTTAAAGTGACACCAGGCCCGGTGACCTTTGGGCCATGGTTTGACCCCCTTAGGAAAGTGCTATCATCATGAAACGTTCAGATCACTTACAACTCAATAGATTCTACCTTCTTGTAATGTTTCAGCCTGAATGGACCTTGTTTTTTACACAAATGGACCCAGAATGATGTGAAATTGTGCTTCGTGCAACATAATTCTGGGTGCCATTTACAAACCATAAGTGCTAATCACTCCATTCCTTTTTGTGGTTGTAGGGGCTGTTGGTTGGAGAACACTAAAACAAGCCTAACCTCTCTAGGACATTCCGAAGCCAAGTTATAAGCCCACAAAGGTGTAACTGGACTGCTTCTTTAAAGTGACACCAGGCCCGGTGACCTTTGGGACATGGTTTGACCCCCTATAGGAATGTGCGATCATCTTGAAACGTTCAGATCACTTACAACTCAATAGATTGTAGTTTCCTGTAACGTTTCAGCCTGATTGGACCTTGTTTTCACACAAATGAACCCAGAATGATGTGAAATTGTGCTTCGTGCAACATAATTCTGGGTGCCATTTAAAAACCATGAGTGGTAATGACTCCATTCCTTTTTGTGGTTGTAGGGGCTGTTGATTGGAGTACACTAAAACAAACCTGATCTCTCTAGGATATTCAGAAGCCAAGTTATAAGCCCTCAAAGATGTAACTGGACTACTTCTTTAAAGTGACACCAGGCCTGGTGACCTTTGGGACATGGTTTGACCCCCTTAGGAAAGTGCTATCATCATGAAACGTTCAGATCACTTACAACTCAATAGATTCTACCGTCTTGTAGCGTTTCAGCCTGATTGGACCTTGTTTTCACACAAATGAACCCAGAATGATGTGAAATTGTGCTTCGTGCAACATAATTCTGGGTGCCATTTAAACACCATAAGTGCTAATGACTCCATTCCTTTTTGTGGTTGTAGGGGCTGTTGATTGGAGTACACTAAAACAAACCTAACCTCTCTAGGACATTCAGAAGCCAAGTTATAAGCCCACAAAGGTGTAACTGGACTACTTCTTTAAAGTGACACCAGGCCTGGTGACCTTTGGGACATGGTTTGACCCTCTTAGGAAAGTGCTATCATCATGAAACGTTCAGATCACTTACAACTCAATAGATTCTACCTTCCTGTAACGTTTCAGCCTGATTGGACCTTGTTTTCACACAAATGAACCCAGAATGATGTGAAATTGTGCTTAGTGCAGCATAATTCTGGGTGCCATTTAAAAACCATAAGTGCTAATGACTCCATTCCTTTTTGTGGTTGTAGGGGCTGTTGATTGGAGTATACTAAAACAAACCTGATCTCTCTAGGACATTCAGAAGCCAAGTTATAAGCCCACAAAGGTGTAACTGGACTACTTCTTTAAAGTGACACCAGGCCCGGTGACCTTTGGGCCATGGTTTGACCCCCTTAGGAAAGTGCTATCATCATGAAAGGTTCAGATCACTTACAACTCAATAGATTCTACCTTCTTGTAATGTTTCAGCCTGAATGGACCTTGTTTTTTACACAAATGGACCCAGAATGATGTGAAATTGTGCTTCGTGCAACATAATTCTGGGTGCCATTTACAAACCATAAGTGCTAATCACTCCATTCCTTTTTGTGGTTGTAGGGGCTTTTGGTTGGAGTACATTAAAACAAACCTGATCTCTCTAGGACATTCAGAAGCCAAGTTATAAGCCCACAAATGTGTAACTGGACTACTTTAAATTGACACCAGATCTGGTGACCTTTGGGACATGGTTTGACCCCCTTAGGAAAATGCTATCATTATGAAACGTTCAGATCAATTACAACTCAATAGATTCTACCTCCCTGTAACGTTTCAGCCTGATTGGACCTTGTTTTCACACAAATGAACCCAGAATGATGTGAAATTGTGCTTCGTGCAACATAATTCTGGGTGCCATTTACAAACCATAATTGCTAATGACTCCATTCCTTTTTGTGGTTGTAGCGGCTGTTGATTGGAGAACACTAAAACAAGCCTAACCTCTCTAGGACATTCCGAAGCCAAGTTATAAGCCCACAAAGGTGTAACTGGACTGCTTCTTTAAAGTGACACCAGGCCCGGTGACCTTTGGGACATGGTTTGACCCCCTATAGGAAAGTGCGATCATCTTGAAACGTTCAGATCACTTACAACTCAATAGATTGTAGTGTCCTGTAATGTTTCAGCCTGATTGGACCTTGTTTTCACACAAATGAACCCAGAATGATGTGAAATTGTGCTTCGTGCAACATAATTCTGGGTGCCATTTAAAAACCATAAGTGCTAATGACTCCATTCCTTTTTGTGGTTGTAGGGGCTGTTGATTGGAGTACACTAAAACAAACCTGATCTCTCTAGGATATTCAGAAGCCAAGTTATAAGCCCTCAAAGATGTAACTGGACTACTTCTTTAAAGTGACACCAGGCCCGGTGACCTTTGGGACATGGTTTGACCCCCTTAGGAAAGTGCTATAATCATGAAACGTTCAGATCACTTACAACTCAATAGATTCTACCTTCCTGTAACGTTTCAGCCTGATTGGACCTTGTTTTCACACAAATGAACCCAGAATGATGTGAAATTGTGCTTCGTGCAACATAGATCTGGGTGCCATTTACAAACCATAAGTGCTAATGACTCCATTCCTTTTTGTGGTTGTAGGGGCTGTTGATTGGAGAAAACTAAAACAAGCCTAACCTCTCTAGGACATTCCGAAGCCAAGTTATACGCCCACAAAGGTGTAACTGGACTGCTTCTTTAAAGTGACACCAGGCCCGGTGACCTTTGGGACATGGTTTGACCCCCTATAGTAATGTGCGATCATCTTGAAACGTTCAGATCACTTACAACTCAATAGATTGTAGTTTCCTGTAACGTTTCAGCCTGATTGGACCTTGTTTTCACACAAATGAACCCAGAATGATGTGAAATTGTGCTTCGTGCAACATAATTCTGGGTGCCATTTAAAAACCATAAGTGGTAATGACTCCATTCCTTTTTGTGGTTGTAGGGGCTGTTGATTGGAGTACACTAAAACAAACCTGATCTCTCTAGGATATTCAGAAGCCAAGTTATAAGCCCTCAAAGATGTAACTGGACTACTTCTTTAAAGTGACACCAGGCCTGGTGACCTTTGGGACATGGTTTGACCCCCTTAGGAAAGTGCTATCATCATGAAACGTTCAGATCACTTACAACTCAATAGATTCTACCGTCTTGTAGCGTTTCAGCCTGATTGGACCTTGTTTTCACACAAATGAACCCAGAATGATGTGAAATTGTGCTTCGTGCAACATAATTCTGGGTGCCATTTAAACACCATAAGTGCTAATGACTCCATTCCTTTTTGTGGTTGTAGGGGCTGTTGATTGGAGTACACTAAAACAAACCTAACCTCTCTAGGACATTCAGAAGCCAAGTTATAAGCCCACAAAGGTGTAACTGGACTACTTCTTTAAAGTGACACCAGGCCTGGTGACCTTTGGGACATGGTTTGACCCTCTTAGGAAAGTGCTATCATCATGAAACGTTCAGATCACTTACAACTCAATAGATTCTTTCAGCCAGATTGGACCTTGTTTTCACACAAATGAACCCAGAATGATGTGAAATTGTGCTTCGTGCAACATAATTCTGGGTGCCATTTACAAACCATAAGTGCTAATGACTCCATTCCTTTTAGTGGTTGTAGGGGCTGTTGATTGGAGAACACTAAAACAAACCTAACCTCTCTAGGACATTCAGAAGCCAAGTTATAAGCCCACAAAGGTGTAACTGGACTGCTTCTTTAAAGTGACACCAGGCCCGGTGACCTTTGGGACATGGTTTGACCCCCTTCGGAAAGTGCTATCATCATGAAACGTTCAGATCACTTACAACTCAATAGATTCTACCTTCCTGTAACGTTTCAGCCTGATTGGACCTTGTTTTCACACAAATGAACCCAGAATGATGTGAAATTGTGCTTAGTGCAGCATAATTCTGGGTGCCATTTAAAAACCATAAGTGCTAATGACTCCATTCCTTTTTGTGGTTGTAGGGGCTGTTGATTGGAGTATACTAAAACAAACCTGATCTCTCTAGGACATTCAGAAGCCAAGTTATAAGCCCACAAAGGTGTAACTGGACTACTTCTTTAAAGTGACACCAGGCCCGGTGACCTTTGGGCCATGGTTTGACCCCCTTGGGAAAGTGCGATCATCTTGAAACGTTCAGATCACTTACAACTCAATAGATTCTACCTTCTTGTAATGTTTCAGCCTGATTGGATCTTGTTTTCACACAAATGGACCCAGAATGATGTGAAATTGTGCTTCGTGCAACATAATTCTGGGTGCCATTTACAAACCTTAAGTGCTAATGACTCCATTCCTTTTTGTGGTTGTAGGGGCTGTTGATTGGAGTACACTAAAACAAACCTAACCTCTCTAGGACATTCAGAAGCCAAGTTATAAGCCCACAAAGGTGTAACTGGACTACTTCTTTAAAGTGACACCAGGCGCGGTGACCTTTGGGACATGGTTTGACCCCCTTAGGAAAGTGCTATCATCTTGAAACGTTCAGATCACTTACAACTCAATAGATTGTAGTTTCCTGTAACGTTTCAGCCTGATTGGACCTTGTTTTCACACAAATGAACCCAGAATGATGTGAAATTGTGCTTCGTGCAACATAATTCTGGGTGCCATTTACAAACCATAAGAGCTAATGACTCCATTCCTTTTTGTGGTTGTAGGGGCTGTTGATTGGAGAACACTAAAACAAACCTAACCTCTCTAGGACATTCAGAAGCCAAGTTATAAGCCCACAAAGGTGTAACTGGACTGCTTCTTTAAAGTGACACCAGGCCCGGTGACCTTTGGGACATGGTTTGACCCCCTTAGGAAAGTGCTATCATCATGAAACGTTCAGATCACTTACAACTCAATAGATTCTACCTTCCTGTAACGTTTCAGCCTGATTGGACCTTGTTTTCACACAAATGAACCCAGAATGATGTGAAATTGTGCTTAGTGCAGCATAATTCTGGGTGCCATTTACAAACCATAAATGCTAATGACTCCATTCCTTTTTGTGGTTGTAGGGGCTGTTGGTTGGAGTACATTAAAACAAACCTGATCTCTCTAGGACATTCAGAAGCCAAGTTATAAGCCCACAAATGTGTAACTGGACTACTTCTTTAAATTGACACCAGATCCGGTGACCTTTGGGACATGGTTTGACCCCCTTAGGAAAGTGCTATCATCATGAAACGTTCAGATCGCTTACAACTCAATAGATTCTACCTTCCTGCAACGTTTCAGCCTGATTGGACCTTGTTTTCACACAAATGAACCCAGAATGATGTGAAATTGTGCTTCGTGCAACATAATTCTGGGTGCCATTTAAAAACCATAAGTGCTAATGACTCCATTCCTTTTTGGGGTTGTAGGGGCTGTTGATTGGAGTACACTAAAACAAACCTGATCTCTCTAGGACATTCAGAAGCCAAGTTATAAGCCCTCAAAGGTGTAAATGGACTACTTCTTTAAAGTGACACCAGGCCCGGTGACCTTTGGGACATGGTTTGACCCCCTATAGGAATGTGCGATCATCATGAAAAGTTCAGATCACTTACAACTCAATAGATTCTACCTTCTTGTAACGTTTCAGCCTGATTGGACCTTGTTTTCACACAAATGAACCCAGAATGATGTGAAATTGTGCTTAATGCAGCATAATTCTGGGTGCCATTTACAAACCATAAGTGCTAATGACTCCATTCCTTTTTGTGGTTGTAGGGGCTGTTGGTTGGAGTACATTAAAACAAACCTGATCTCTCTAGGACATTCAGAAGCCAAGTTATAAGCCCACAAATGTGTAACTGGACTACTTCTTTAAATTGACACCAGATCCGGTGACCTTTGGGACATGGTTTGACCCCCTTAGGAAAGTGCTATCATCATGAAACGTTCAGATCGCTTACAACTCAATAGATTCTACCTTCCTGTAACGTTTCAGCCTGATTGGACCTTGTTTGCACACAAATGAACCCAGAATGATGTGAAATTGTGCTTCGTGCAACATAATTCTTGGTGCCATTTACAAACCATAAGTGCTAATGACTCCATTCCTTTTTGTGGTTGTAGGGGCTGTTGATTGGAGTACATTAAAACAAACCTGATCTCTCTAGGACATTCAGAAGCCAAGTTATAAGCCCACAAATGTGTAACTGGACTACTTTAAATTGACACCAGATCTGGTGACCTTTGGGACAGGGTTTGACCCCCTTAAGAAAGTGCTATCATCATGAAACGTTCAGATCACTTACAACTCAATAGATTCTACCTTCCTGTAACGTTTCAGCCTGATTGGACCTTATTTTCACACAAATGAACCCAGAATGATGTGAAATTGTGCTTCGTGCAACATAATTCTGGGTGCCATTTACAAACCATAAGTGCTAATGACTCCATTCCTTTTTGTGGTTGTAGGGGCTGTTGATTGGAGAACACTAAAACAAGCCTAACCTCTCTAGGACATTCTGAAGCCAAGTTATAAGCCCACAAACGTGTAACTGGACTGCTTCTTTAAAGTGACACCAGGCCCGGTGACCTTTGGGACATGGTTTGACCCCCTATAGGAAATTGTGATCATCTTGAAACGTTCAGATCACTTACAACTCAATAGATTGTAGTTTCCTGTAACGTTTCAGCCTGATTGGACCTTGTTTTCACACAAATGAACCCAGAATGATGTGAAATTGTGCTTCGTGCAACATAATTCTGGGTGCCATTTAAAAACCATAAGTGCTAATGACTCCATTCCTTTTTTTGGTTGTAGGGGCTGTTGATTGGAGTACACTAAAACAAACCTGATCTCTCTAGGATATTCAGAAGCCAAGTTATAAGCCCTCAAAGATGTAACTGGACTACTTCTTTAAAGTGACACCAGGCCCGGTGACCTTTGGGACATGGTTTGACCCCCTTAGGAAAGTGCTATCATCATGAAACGTTCAGATCACTTACAACTCAATAGATTCTACCTTCCTGTAACATTTCAGCCTGATTGGACCTTGTTTTCACACAAATGAACCCAGAATGATGTGAAATTGTGCTTCGTGCAACATAATTCTGGGTGCCATTTAAAAACCATAAGTACTAATGACTCCATTCCTTTTTGGGGTTGTAGGGGCTGTTGATTGGAGTACACTAAAACAAACCTGATCTCTCTAGGACATTCAGAAGCCAAGTTATAAGCCCTCAAAGGTGTAAATGGACTACTTCTTTAAAGTGACACCAGGCCCGATGACCTTTGGGACATGGTTTGACCCCCTATAGGAATGTGCGATCATCATGAAAAGTTCAGATCACTTACAACTCAATAGATTCTACCTTCTTGTAACGTTTCAGCCTGATTGGACTTTGTTTTCACACAAATGAACCCAGAATGATGTGAAATTGTGCTTAGTGCAGCATAATTCTGGGTGCCATTTACAAACCATAAGTGCTAATGACTCCATTCCTTTTTGTGGTTGTAGGGGCTGTTGGTTGGAGTACATTAAAACAAACCTGATCTCTCTAGGACATTCAGAAGCCAAGTTATAAGCCCACAAATGTGTAACTGGACTACTTCTTTAAATTGACACCAGATCCGGTGACCTTTGGGACATGGTTTGACCCCCTTAGGAAAGTGCTATCATCATGAAACGTTCAGATCGCTTACAACTCAATAGATTCTACCTTCCTGCAACGTTTCAGCCTGATTGGACCTTGTTTTCACACAAATGAACCCAGAATGATGTGAAATTGTGCTTCGTGCAACATAATTCTGGGTGCCATTTACAAACCATAAGTGCTAATGACTCCATTCCTTTTTGTGGTTGTAGGGGCTGTTGATTGGAGAACACTAAAACAAACCTAACCTCTCTAGGATATTCAGAAGCCAAGTTATAAGCCCACAAAGGTTTAACTGGACTGCTTCTTTAAAGTGACACCAGGCCCGGTGACCTTTGGGACATGGTTTGACCCCCTATAGGAATGTGCGATCATCTTGAAATGTTCAGATCACTTACAACTCATTAGATTTTACCTTCCTGTAACGTTTCAGCCTGATTGGACCTTGTTTTCACACAAATGAACCCAGAATGATGTGAAATTGTGCTTCGTGCAACATAATTCTGGGTGCCATTTAAAAACCATAAGTGCTAATGACTCCATTCCTTTTTGTGGTTGTAGGGGCTGTTGATTGGAGTATACTAAAACAAACCTGATCTCTCTTGGACATTCAGAAGCCAAGTTATAAGCCCACAAAGGTGTAACTGGACTACTTCTTTAAATTGACACCAGATCCGGTGACCTTTGGGACATGGTTTGAACCCCTTAGGAAAGTGCTATCATCATGAAACGTTCAGATCACTTACAACTCAATAGATTCTACCTTCCTGTAACATTTCAGCCTGATTGGACCTTGTTTTCACACAAATGAACCCAGAATGATGTGAAATTGTGCTTCGTGCAACATAATTCTGGGTGCCATTTAAAAACCATAAGTGCTAATGACTCCATTCCTTTTTGAGGTTGTAGGAACTGTTGATTGGAGTACACTAAAACAAACCTGATCTCTCTAGGATATTCAGAAGCCAAGTTATAAGCCCTCAAAGGTGTAACTGGACTACCTCTTTAAAGGGACACCAGGCCCGGTGACCTTTGGGACATGGTTTGACCCCCTATAGGAATGTGCGATCATCATGAAACGTTCAGATCACTTACAACTCATTAGATTCTAACTTCTTGTAACGTTTCAGCCTGATAGGACCTTCTTTTTAAAAAAATGGACCCAGCATGATGTGAAATTGTGCTTCGTGCAACATAATTCTGGGTGCCATTTACAAACCATAAGTGCTAATGACTCCATTCCTTTTTGTGGTTGTAGGGGCTGTTGTTTGGAGTACATTAAAACAAACCTGATCTCTCTAGGACATTCAGAAGCCAAGTTATAAGCCCACAAATGTGTAACTGGACTACTTCTTTAAATTGACACCAGATCCGGTGACCTTTGGGACATGGTTTGACCCCCTTAGGAAAGTGCTATCATCATGAAACGTTCAGATCACTTACAACTCAATAGATTCTACCATCCTGTAACGTTTCAGCCTGATTGGACCTTGTTTTCACACAAATGAACCCAGAATGTTGTGAAATTGTGCTTAGTGCAGCATAATTCTGGGTGCCATTTAAAAACCATAAGTGCTAATGACTCCATTCCTTTTTGAGGTTGTAGGAGATGTTGATTGGAGTACACTAAAACAAACCTGATCTCTCTAGGACATTCAGAAGCCAAGTTATAAGCCCACAAATGTGTAACTGGACTACTTCTTTAAATTGACACCAGATCCGGTGACCTCTGGGACATGGTTTGACCCCCTTAGGAAAGTGCTATCATCATGAAACGTTCAAATCACTTACAACTCAATAGATTCTACCTTCCTGTAACGTTTCAGCCTGATTGGACCTTGTTTTCACACCAATGAACCCAGAATGATGTGAAATTGTGCTTCGTGCAACATAATTCTGGGTGCCATTTACAAACCATAAGTGCTAATGACTCCATTCCTTTTTGTGGTTGTAGGGGCTGTTGATTGGAGTACACTAAAACAAACCTAACCTCTCTAGGACATTCAGAAGCCAAGTTATAAGCCCACAAAGGTTTAACTGGACTACTTCTTTAAAGTGACACCAGGCCCGGTGACCTTTGGGACATGGTTTTACCCCCTATAGGAATGTGCGATCATCTTGAAACGTTCAGATCACTTACAACTCAATAGATTCTACCTTCTTGTAGCGTTTCAGCCTGATTGGACCTTGTTTTCACACAAATGTTCCCAGAATGATGTGAAATTGTGCTTCGTGCAACATAAGTCTGGGTGCCATTTACAAACCATAAGTGCTAATGACTCCATTCCTTTTTGTGGTTGTAGGGGCTGTTGATTGGAGTACATTTAAACAAACCTGATCTCTCTAGGACATTCAGAAGCCAAGTTATAAGCCCACAAAGGTGTAACTGGACTACTTCTTTAAAGTGACACCAGGCCCGGTGACCTTTGGGACATGGTTTGACCCCCTTCAGGAAAGTGCTCTCATCAGGAAACGTTCAGATCACTTACAACTCAATAGATTCTACCTTCTTGTAGCGTTTCAGCCTGATATGACCTTGTTTTCACACAAATGAACCCAGAATGATGTGAAATTGTGCTTCGTGCAACAAAATTCTGGGTGCCATTTAAACACCATAAGTGCTAATGACTCCATTCCTTTTTGTGGTTGTAGGGGCTGTTGATTGGAGTATACTAAAACAAACCTGATCTCTCTAGGACATTCAGAAGCCAAATTATAAGCCCACAAATGTGTAACTGGACTACTTCTTTAAATTGACACCAGATCCGGTGACCTTTGGGACATGGTTTGACCCCCTTAGGAAAGTGCTATCATCATGAAACGTTCAGATCACTTACAACTCAATAGATTCTATCTTCCTGTAACGTTTCAGCCTGATTGGACCTTGTTTTCACACAAATGAACCCAGAATGATGTGAAATTGTGCTTCATGCAACATAATTCTGGGTGACATTTACAAACCATAAGTGCTAATGACTCCATTCCTTTTTGTGGTTGTAGGGGCTGTTGATTGGAGTACACTAAAACAAACCTAACCTCTCTAGGACATTCAGAAGCCAAGTTATAAGCCCACAAAGGTGTAACTGGACTACTTCTTTAAATTGACACCAGATCCGGTGACCTTTGGGACATGGTTTGACCCTCTTAGGAAAGTGCTATCATCATGAAACGTTCAGATCACTTACAACTCAATAGATTCTACCTTCTTGTAGCGTTTCAGCCTGATTGGCCCTTGTTTTCACACAAATGATCCCAGAATGATGTGAAATTGTGCTTCGTGCAACAAAATTCGCTAATGACTCCATTCCTTTTTGTGGTTGTAGGGGCTGTTGATTGGAGTATACTAAAACAACCCTGATCTCTCTAGGACATTCAGAAGCCAAATTAAAAGCCCACAAAGGTGTAACTGGACTACTTCTTTAAATTGACACCAGATCCGGTGACCTTTGGGACATGGTTTGACCCTCTTAGGAAAGTGCTATCATCATGAAACGTTCAGATCACTTACAACTCAATAGATTCTACCTTCCTGTAATGTTTCAGCCTGATTGGACCTTGTTTTCACACAAATGAACCCAGAATGATGTGAAATTGTGCTTCGTGCAACATAATTCTGGGTGCCATTTACAAACCATAAGTGCTAATGACTCCATTCCTTTTTGTGGTTGTAGGGTCTGTTGATTGGAGTACACTAAAACAAACTTAACCTCTTTAGGACATTCAGAAGAAAAGTTATAAGCCCACAAAGGTGTAAATGGACTACTTCTTTAAAGTGACACCAGGCCCGGTGACCTTTGGGACATGGTTTTTCCCCCTATAGGAATGTGCGATCATCTTGAAACGTTCAGATCACTTACAACTCAATAGATTCTACCTTCTTGTAGCGTTTCAGCCTAATTGGACCTTGTTTTCACACAAATGTTCCCAGAATGATGTGAAATTGTGCTTCGTGCAACATCAGTCTGGGTGCCATTTACAAACCATAAGTGCTAAGGACTCCATTCCTTTTTGTGGTTGTAGGGGCTGTTGATTGGAGTACATTTAAACAAACCTGATCTCTCTAGGACATTCAGAAGCCAAGTTATAAGCCCACAAAGGTGTAACTGGACTACTTCTTTAAAGTGACACCAGGCCCGGTGACCTTTGGGACATGGTTTGACCCCCTTAGGAAAGTGCTATCATCATGAAACGTTCAGATCACTTACAACTCAATAGATTCTACCTTCTTGTAGCGTTTCAGCCTGATTGGACCTTGTTTTCACACAAATGAACCCAGAATGATGTGAAATTGTGCTTCATGCAAAATAATTCTGGGTGCCATTTAAACACCATAAGTGCAAATGACTCCATTCCTTTTTGTGGTTGTAGGGGCTGTTGATTGGAGTATACTAAAACAAACCTGATCTCTCTAGGACATTCAGAAGCCAAGTTATAAGCCCACAAAGGTGTAACTGGACTACTTCTTTAAATTGACACCAGATCCGGTGACCTTTGGGACATGGTTTGACCCCCTTAGGAAAGTGCTATCATCATGAAACGTTCAGATCACTTACAACTCAATAGATTCTACCTTCCTGTAACATTTCAGCCTGATTGGACCTTGTTTTCACACAAATGAACCCAGAATGATGTGAAATTGTGCTTCGTGCAACATAATTCTGGGTGCCATTTAAAAACCATAAGTGCTAATGACTCCATTCCTTTTTGAGGTTGTAGGGGCTGTTGATTGGAGTACACTAAAACAAACCTGATCTCTCTAGGACATTCAGAAGCCAAGTTATAAGCCCTCAAAGGTGTAACTGGACTACTTCTTTAAAGTGACACCAGGCCCGGTGACCTTTGGGACATGGTTTTACCCCCTATAGGAATGTGCGATCATCTTGAAACGTTCAGATCACTTACAACTCAATAGATTCTACCTTTTTGTAGCGTTTCAGCCTGATTGGACCTTGTTTTCACACAAATGGACCCAGAATGATGTGAAATTGTGCTTCGTGCAACATAATTCTGGGTGCCATTTACAAACCTTAAGTGCTAATGACTCCATTCCTTTTTGTGGTTGTAGGGGCTGTTGATTGGAGTACACTAAAACAAACCTAACCTCTCTAGGACATTCAGAAGCCAAGTTATAAGCCCACAAAGGTGTAACTGGACTACTTCTTTAAAGTGACACCAGGCCCGGTGACCTTTGGGACATGGTTTGACCCCCTTAGGAAAGTGCTATCATCATGAAACGTTCAGATCACTTACAACTCAATAGATTCTACCTTCCTGTAACGTTTCAGCCTGATTGGACCTTGTTTTCACACAAATGAACCCAGAATGATGTGAAATTGTGCTTCGTGCAACATAATTCTGGGTGCCATTTAAACACCATAAGTGCTAATGACTCCATTCCTTTTTGTGGTTGTAGGGGCTGTTGATTGGAGTATACTAAAACAAACCTGATCTCTCTAGGACATTCAGAAGCCAAGTTATAAGCCCACAAAGGTGTAACTGGACTACTTCTTTAAATTGACACCAGATCGGGTGACCTTTGGGACATGGTTTGACCCCCTTAGGAAAGTGCTATAATCATGAAACGTTCAGACCACTTACAACTCAATAGATTCTACCTTCCTGTAACATTTCAGCCTGATTGGACCTTGTTTTCACACAAATGAACCCAGAATGATGTGAAATTGTGCTTCATGCAACATAATTCTGGGTGCCATTTAAAAACCATAAGTGCTAATGACTCCATTCCTTTTTGAGGTTGTAGGGGCTGTTGATTGGAGTACACTAAAAAAAACCTGATCTCTCTACGACATTAAGAAGCCAAGGTATAAGCCCTCAAAGGTGTAACTGGACTACTTCTTTAAAGTGACACCAGGCCCTGTGACCTTTGGGACATGGTTTTACCCCCTATAGGAATGTGCGATCATCTTGAAACGTTCAGATCACTTACAACTCAATAGATTCTACCTTCTTGTAATGTTTCAGCCTGAATGGACCTTGTTTTCACACAAATGGACCCAGAATGATGTGAAATTGTGCTTCGTGCAACATAATTCTGGGTGCCATTTACAAACCATAAGTGCTAATGACTCCATTCCTTTTTGTGGTTGTAGGGGCTGTTGGTTGGAGTACATTAAAACAAACCTGATCTCTCTAGGACATTCAGAAGCCAAGTTATAAGCCCACAAATGTGTAACTGGACTACGTTAAATTGACACCAGATCTGGTGACCTTTGGGACATGGTTTGACCCCCTTAGGAAAGTGCTATCATCATGAAACGTTCAGATCACTTACAACTCAATAGATTCTACCTTCCTGTAACGTTTCAGCCTGATTGGACCTTGTTTTCACACAAATGAACCCAGAATGATGTGAAATTGTGCTTCGTGCAACATTATTCTGGGTGCCATTTACAAACCATAAGTGCTAATGACTCCATTCCTTTTTGTGGTTGTAGGGGCTGTTGATTGGAGAACACTAAAACAAGCCTAACCTCTCTAGGACATTCCGAAGCCAAGTTATAAGCCCACAAACGTGTAACTGGACTGCTTCTTTAAAGTGACACCAGGCCCGGTGACCTTTGGGACATGGTTTGAAACCCTATAGGAATGTGCGATCATCTTGAAACGTTCAGATCACTTACAACTCAATAGATTGTAGTTTCCTGTAACGTTTCAGCCTGATTGGACCTTGTTTTCACACAAATGAACCCAGAATGATGTGAAATTGTGCTTCGTGCAACATAATTCTGGGTGCCATTTAAAAACCATAAGTGCTAATGACTCAATTCCTTTTTGTGGTTGTAGGGGCTGTTGATTGGAGTACACTAAAACAAACCTGATCTCTCTAGGATATTCAGAAGCCAAGTTATAAGCCCTCAAAGATGTAACTGGACTACTTCTTTAAAGTGACACCAGGCCCGGTGACCTTTGGGACATGGTTTGACCCCCTTAGGAAAGTGCTATCTTCATGAAACGTTCAGATCACTTACAACTCAATAGATTCTACCTTCCTGTAACATTTCAGCCTGATTGGACCTTGTTTTCACACAAATGAACCCAGAATGATGTGAAATTGTGCTTCGTGCAACATAATTCTGGGTGCCATTTAAAAACCATAAGTGCTAATGACTCCATTCCTTTTTGGGGTTGTAGGGGCTGTTGATTGGAGTACACTAAAACAAACCTGATCTCTCTAGGACATTCAGAAGCCAAGTTATAAGCCCTCAAAGGTGTAAATGGACTACTTCTTTAAAGTGACACCAGGCCCGGTGACCTTTGGGACATGGTTTGACCCCCTATAGGAATGTGCGATCATCATGAAAAGTTCAGATCACTTACAACTCAATAGATTCTACCTTCTTGTAACGTTTCAGCCTAATTGGACCTTGTTTTCACACAAATGAACCCAGAATGATGTGAAATTGTGCTTAGTGCAGCATAATTCTGGGTGCCATTTACAAACCATAAGTGCTAATGACTCCATTCCTTTTTGTGGTTGTAGGGGCTGTTGACTGGAGTATACTAAAAAAACCTGATCTCTCTTGGACATTCAGAAGCCAAGTTATAAGCCCACAAAGGTGTAACTGGACTACTTCTTTAAAGTGACACCAGGCCCGGTGACCTTTGGGACATGGTTTGACCCCCTTAGGAAAGTGCTATCTTCATGAAACGTTCAGATCACTTACAACTCAACAGATTCTACCTTCCTGTAACATTTCAGCCTGATTGGACCTTGTTTTCACACAAATGAACCCAGAATGATGTGAAATTGTGCTTCGTGCAACATAATTCTGGGTGCCATTTAAAAACCATAAGTGCTAATGACTCCATTCCTTTTTGGGGTTGTAGGGGCTGTTGATTGGAGTACAGTAAAACAAACCCGATCTCTCTAGGACATTCAGAAGCCAAGTTATAAGCCCTCAAAGGTGTAAATGGACTACTTCTTTAAAGTGACACCAGGCCCGGTGACCTTTGGGACATGGTTTGACCCCCTATAGGAATGTGCGATCATCATGAAAAGTTCAGATCACTTACAACTCAATAGATTCTACCTTCTTGTAACGTTTCAGCCTGATTGGACCTTGTTTTCACACAAATGAACCCAGAATGATGTGAAATTGTGCTTAGTGCAGCATAATTCTGGGTGCCATTTACAAACCATAAGTGCTAATGACTCCATTCCTTTTTGTGGTTGTAGGGGCTGTTGGTTGGAGTACATTAAAACAAACCTGATCTCTCTAGGACATTCAGAAGCCAAGTTATAAGCCGACAAATGTGTAACTGGACTACTTCTTTAAATTGACACCAGATCCGGTGACCTTTGGGACATGGTTTGACCCCCTTAGGAAAGTGCTATCATCATGAAACGTTCAGATCGCTTACAACTCAATAGATTCTACCTTCCTGTAACGTTTCAGCCTGATTGGACCTTGTTTTCACACAAATGAACCCAGAATGATGTGAAATTGTGCTTCGTGCAACATAATTCTGGGTGCCATTTACAAACCATAAGTGCTAATGACTCCATTCCTTTTTGTGGTTGTAGGGGCTGTTGATTGGAGAACACTAAAACAAACCTAACCTCTCTAGGACATTCAGAAGCCAAGTTATAAGCCCACAAAGGTGTAACTGGACTGCTTCTTTAAAGTGACACCAGGCCCGGTGACCTTTGGGACATGGTTTGACCCCCTATAGGAATGTGCGATCATCTTGAAACGTTCATATCACTTACAACTCATTAGATTTTACCTTCCTGTAACGTTTCAGCCTGATTGGACCTTGTTTTCACACAAATGAACCCAGAATGATGTGAAATTGTGCTTCGTGCAACATAATTCTGGGTGCCATTTAAAAACCATAAGTGCTAATGACTCCATTCCTTTTTGTGGTTGTAGGGGCTGTTGATTGGAGTATACTAAAAAAAACCTGATCTCTCTTGGACATTCAGAAGCCAAGTTATAAGCCCACAAAGGTGTAACTGGACTAATTCTTTAAATTGACACCAGATCCGGTGACCTTTGGGACATGGTTTGACCCCCTTAGGAAAGTGCTATCATCATGAAACGTTCAGATCACTTACAACTCAATAGATTCTACCTTCCTGTAACATTTCAGCCTGATTGGACCTTGTTTTCACACAAATGAACCCAGAATGATGTGAAATTGTGCTTCGTGCAACATCAGTCTGGGTGCCATTTACAAACCATAAGTGCTAATGACTCCATTCCTTTTTGTGGTTGTAGGGGCTGTTGGTTGGAGTACATTAAAACAAACCTGATCTCTCTAGGACATTCAGAAGCCAAGTTATAAGCCGACAAATGTGTAACTGGACTACTTCTTTAAATTGACACCAGATCCGGTGACCTTTGGGACATGGTTTGACCCCCTTAGGAAAGTGCTATCATCATGAAACGTTCAGATCGCTTACAACTCAATAGATTCTACCTTCCTGTAACGTTTCAGCCTGATTGGACCTTGTTTTCACACAAATGAACCCAGAATGATGTGAAATTGTGCTTCGTGCAACATAATTCTGGGTGCCATTTACAAACCATAAGTGCTAATGACTCCATTCCTTTTTGTGGTTGTAGGGGCTGTTGATTGGAGAACACTAAAACAAACCTAACCTCTCTAGGACATTCAGAAGCCAAGTTATAAGCCCACAAAGGTGTAACTGGACTGCTTCTTTAAAGTGACACCAGGCCCGGTGACCTTTGGGACATGGTTTGACCCCCTATAGGAATGTGCGATCATCTTGAAACGTTCATATCACTTACAACTCATTAGATTTTACCTTCCTGTAACGTTTCAGCCTGATTGGACCTTGTTTTCACACAAATGAACCCAGAATGATGTGAAATTGTGCTTCGTGCAACATAATTCTGGGTGCCATTTAAAAACCATAAGTGCTAATGACTCCATTCCTTTTTGTGGTTGTAGGGGCTGTTGATTGGAGTATACTAAAAAAACCTGATCTCTCTTGGACATTCAGAAGCCAAGTTATAAGCCCACAAAGGTGTAACTGGACTAATTCTTTAAATTGACACCAGATCCGGTGACCTTTGGGACATGGTTTGACCCCCTTAGGAAAGTGCTATCATCATGAAACGTTCAGATCACTTACAACTCAATAGATTCTACCTTCCTGTAACATTTCAGCCTGATTGGACCTTGTTTTCACACAAATGAACCCAGAATGATGTGAAATTGTGCTTCGTGCAACATAATTCTGGGTGCCATTTAAAAACCATAAGTGCTAATGACTCCATTCCTTTTTGAGGTTGTAGGAACTGTTGATTGCAGTACACTAAAACAAACCTGATCTCTCTAGGATATTCAGAAGCCAAGTTATAAGCCCTCAAAGGTGTAACTGGACTACCTCTTTAAAGGGACACCAGGCCCGGTGACCTTTAGGACATGGTTTGACCCCCTATAGGAATGTGCGATCATCATGAAACGTTCAGATAACTTACAACTCAATAGATTCTACCTTCTTGTAACGTTTCAGCCTGATTGGACCTTGTTTTCACACAAATGGACCCAGAATGATGTGAAATTGTGCTTCGCGCAACATAATTCTGGGTGCCATTTACAAACCATAAGTGCTAATGACTCCATTCCTTTTTGTGGTTGTAGGGGCAGTTGTTTGGAGTACATTAAAACAAACCTAATCTCTCTAGGACATTCAGAAGCCAAGTTATAAGCCCACAAATGTGTAACTGGACTACTTCTTTAAATTGACACCAGATCCGGTGACCTTTGGGACATGGTTTGACGCCCTTAGGAAAGTGCTATCATCATGAAACGTTCAGATCACTTACAACTCAATAGATTCTACCTTCCTGAAACGTTTCAGCCTGATTGGACCTTGTTTTCACACAAATGAACCCAGAATGTTGTGAAATTTTCCTTAGTGCAGCATAATTCTGGGTGCCATTTAAAGACCATAAGTGCTAATGACTCCATTCCTTTTTGAGGTTGTAGGAAATGTTGATTGGAGTACACTAAAACAAACCTGATCTCTCTAGGACATTCAGAAGCCAAGTTATAAGCCCACAAATGTGTAACTGGACTACTTCTTTAAATTGACACCAGATCCGGTGACCTCTGGGACATGGTTTGACCCCCTTAGGAAAAAGCAATCTTCATGAAACGTTCAGATCACTTTCAACTCAATAGATTCTACCTTCCTGTAACATTTCAGCCTGATTGGACCTTGTTTTCACACAAATGAACCCAGAATGATGTGAAATTGTGCTTCGTGCAACATAATTCTGGGTGCCATTTAAAAACCATAAGTGCTAATGACTCCATTCCTTTTTGGGGTTGTAGGGGCTGTTGATTGGAGTACACTAAAACAAACCTGATCTCTCTAGGACGTTCAGAAGCCAAGTTATAAGCCCTCAAAGGTGTAACTGGACTACTTCTTTAAAGTGACACCAGGCCCGGTGACCTTTGGGACATGGTTTTACCCCCTATAGGAATGTGCGATCATCTTGAAACGTTCAGATCACTTACAACTCAATAGATTCTACCTTCTTGTAGCGTTTCAGCCTGATTGGACCTTGTTTTCACACAAATGGACCCAGAATGATGTGAAATTGTGCTTCGTGCAACATAATTCTGGGTGCCATTTACAAACCTTAAGTGCTAATGACTCCATTCCTTTTTGTGGTTGTAGGGGCTGTTGATTGGAGTACACTAAAACAAACCTAACCTCTCTAGGACATTCAGAAGCCAAGTTATAAGCCCACAAAGGTGTAACTGGACTACTTCTTTAAAGTGACACCAGGCCCGGTGACCTTTGGGACATGGTTTGACCCCCTTAGGAAAGTGCTATCATCATGAAACCTTCAGATCACTTACAAATCAATAGATTCTACCTTCCTGTAACATTTCAGCCTGATTGGACCTTGTTTTCACACAAATGAACCCAGAATGATGTGAAATTGTGCTTCGTGCAACATAATTCTGGGTGCCATTTAAAAACCATAAGTGCTAATGACTCCATTCCTTTTTGAGGTGTTAGGGGCTGTTGATTGGAGTACACTAAAACAAACCTGATCTCTCTAGGACATTCAGAAGCCAAGTTATAAGCCCTCAAAGGTGTAACTGGACTACTTCTTTAAAGTGACACCAGGCCCGGTGACCTTTGGGACATGGTTTTACCCCCTATAGGAATGTGCGATCATCTTGAAACGTTCAGATCACTTACAACTCAATAGATTCTACCTTCTTGTAGCGTTTCAGCCTGATTGGACCTTGTTTTCACACAAATGGACCCAGAATGATGTGAAATTGTGCTTCGTGCAACATAATTCTGGGTGCCATTTACAAACCTTAAGTGCTAATGACTCCATTCCTTTTTGTGGTTGTAGGGGCTGTTGATTGGAGTACACTAAAACAATTCTAACCTCTCTAGGACATTCAGAAGCCAAGTTATAAGCCCACAAAGGTGTAACTGGACTACTTCTTTAAAGTGACACCAGGCCCGGTGACCTTTGGGACATGGTTTGACCCCCTTAGGAAAGTGCTATCATCATGAAACGTTCAGATCACTTACAACTCAATAGATTCTTTCAGCCTGATTGGACCTTGTTTTCACACAAATGAACCCAGAATGATGTGAAATTGTGCTTCGTGCAACATAATTCTGGGTGCCATTTAAACACCATAAGTGCTAATGACTCCATTCCTTTTTGTGGTTGTAGGGGCTGTTGATTGGAGTACACTAAAACAAACCTAACCTCTCTAGGACATTCAGAAGCCAAGTTATAAGCCCACAAAGGTGTAACTGGACTACTTCTTTAAAGTGACACCAGGCCCGGTGACCTTTGGGACATGGTTTGACCCCCTTAGGAAAGTGCTATCATCATGAAACGTTCAGATCACTTACAACTCAATAGATTCTACCTTCCTGTAACGTTTCAGCCTGATTGGACCTTGTTTTCACACAAATGAACCCAGAATGATGTGAAATTGTGCTTAGTGCAGCATAATTCTGGGTGCCATTTAAAAACCATAAGTGCTAATGACTCCATTCCTTTTTGTGGTTGTAGGGGCTGTTGATTGGAGTATACTAAAACAAACCTGATCTCTCTAGGACATTCAGAAGCCAAGTTATAAGCCCACAAAGGTGTAACTGGACTACTTCTTTAAAGTGACACCAGGCCCGGTGACCTTTGGGCCATGGTTTGACCCCCTTAGGAAAGTGCTATCATCATGAAACATTCAGATCACTTACAACTCAATAGATTCTACCTTCTTGTAATGTTTCAGCCTGAATGGACCTTATTTTCACACAAATGGACCCAGAATGATGTGAAATTGTGCTTCGTGCAACATAATTCTGGGTGCCATTTACAAACCATAAGTGCTAATCACTCCATTCCTTTTTGTGGTTGTAGGGGCTGCTGGTTGGAGTACATTAAAACAAACCTGATCTCTCTAGGACATTCAGAAGCCAAGTTATATGCCCACAAATGTGTAACTCGACTACTTTAAATTGACACCAGATCTGGTGACCTTTGGGACATGGTTTGACCCCCTTAGGAAAATGCTATCATTATGAAACGTTCAGATCAATTACAACTCAATAGATTCTACCTTCCTGTAAGGTTTCAGCCTGATTGGACCTTGTTTTCACACAAATGAACCCAGAATGATGTGAAATTGTGCTTCGTGCAACATAATTCTGGGTGCCATTTACAAACCATAAGTGCTAATGACTCCATTCCTTTTTGTGGTTGTAGCGGCTGTTGATTGGAGAACACAAAAACAAGCCTAACCTCTCTAGGACATTCCGAAGCCAAGTTATAAGCCCACAAAGGTGTAACTGGACTGCTTCTTTAAAGTGACACCAGGCCCGGTGACCTTTGGGACATGGTTTGACCCCCTATAGGAATGTGCGATCATCTTGAAACGTTCAGATCACTTACAACTCAATAGATTGTAGTTTCCTGTAATGTTTCAGCCTGATTGGACCTTGTTTTCACACAAATGAACCCAGAATGATGTGAAATTGTGCTTCGTGCAACATAATTCTGGGTGCCATTTAAAAACCATAAGTGCTAATGACTCCAATCCTTTTTGAGGTTGTAGGGGCTGTTGATTGGAGTACACTAAAACAAACCTGATCTCTCTAGGACATTCAGAAGCCAAGGTATAAGCCCTCAAAGGGGTAACTGGACTACTTCTTTAAAGTGACACCAGGCCCGGTGACCTTTGGGACATGGTTTTACCCCCTATAGGAATGTGCGATCATCTTGAAACGTTCAGATCACTTACAACTCAATAGATTCTACCTTCTTGTAGCGTTTCAGCCTGATTGGACCTTGTTTTCACACAAATGGACCCAGAATGATGTGAAATTGTGCTTCGTGCAACATAATTCTGGGTGCCATTTACAAACCTTAAGTGCTAATGACTCCATTCCTTTTTGTGGTTGTAGGGGCTGTTGATTGGAGTACACTAAAACAAACCTAACCTCTCTAGGACATTCAGAAGCCAAGTTATAAGCCCACAAAGGTGTAACTGGACTACTTCTTTAAAGTGACACCAGGCCCGGTGACCTTTGGGACATGGTTTGACCCCCTTAGGTAAGTGCTATCATCTTGAAACGTTCAGATCACTTACAACTCAATAGATTGTAGTTTCCTGTAACGTTTCAGCCTGATTGGACCTTGTTTTCACACAAATGAACCCAGAATGATGTGAAATTGTGCTTCGTGCAACATAATTCTGGGTGCCATTTACAAACCATAAGAGCTAATGACTCCATTCCTTTTTGTGGTTGTAGGGGCTGTTGATTGGAGAACACTAAAACAAACCTAACCTCTCTAGGACATTCAGAAGCCAAGTTATAAGCCCACAAAGGTGTAACTGGACTGCTTCTTTAAAGTGACACCAGGCCCGGTGACCTTTGGGACATGGTTTGACCCCCTTAGGAAAGTGCTATCATCATGAAACGTTCAGATCACTTACAACTCAATAGATTCTACCTTCCTGTAACGTTTCAGCCTGATTGGACCTTGTTTTCACACAAATGAACCCAGAATGATGTGAAATTGTGCTTAGTGCAGCATAATTCTGGGTACCATTTAAAAACCATAAGTGCAAATGACTCCATTCCTTTTTGTGGTTGTAGGGGCTGTTGATTGGAGTATACAAAAACAAACCTGATCTCTCTAGGACATTCAGAAGCCAAGTTATAAGCCCACAAAGGTGTAACTGGTCTACTTCTTTAAAGTGACACCAGGCCCGGTGACCTTTGGGACATGGTTTGACCCCCTATAGGAATGTGCGATCATCATGAAACGTTCAGATCACTTACAACTCAATAGATTCTACCTTCTTGTAATGTTTCAGCCTGAATGGACCTTGTTTTCACACAAATGAACCCAGAATGATGTGAAATTGTGCTTCGTGCAACATAATTCTGGGTGCCATTTACAAACCATAAGTGCTAATCACTCCATTCCTTTTTGTGGTTGTAGGGGCTGTTGGTTGGAGTACATTAAAACAAACCTGATCTCTCTAGGACATTCAGAAGCCAAATTATAAGCCAACAAATGTGTAAATGGACTACTTTAAATTGACACCAGATCTGGTGACCTTTGGGACATGGTTTGACCCCCTTAGGAAAGTGCTATCATCATGAAACGTTCAGATCACTTACAACTCAATAGATTCTACCTTCCTGTAACGTTTCAGCCTGATTGGACCTTGTTTTCACACAAATGAACCCAGAATGATGTGAAATTGTGCTTCGTGCAACATAATTCTGGGTGCCATTTACAAACCATAAGTGCTAATGACTCCATTCCTTTTTGTGGTTGTAGGGGCTGTTGATTGGAGAACACTAAAACAAGCCTAACCTCTCTAGGACATTCCGAAGCCAAGTTATAAGCCCACAAAGGTGTAACTGGACTGCTTCTTTAAAGTGACACCAGGCCCGGTGACCTTTGGGACATGGTTTGACCCCCTTAGGAAAGTGCTATCATCATGAAACGTTCAGATCACTTACAACTCAATAGATTCTACCTTCTTGTAGCGTTTCAGCCTGATTGGACCTTGTTTTCACACAAATGAACCCAGAATGATGTGAAATTGTGCTTCGTGCAACATAATTCTGGGTGCCATTTAAACACCATAAGTGCTAATGACTCCATTCCTTTTTGTGGTTGTAGGGGCTGTTGATTGGAGTACACTAAAACAAACCTAACCTCTCTAGGACATTCAGAAGCCAAGTTATAAGCCCACAAAGGTGTAACTGGACTACTTCTTTAAAGTGACACCAGGCCCGGTGACCTTTGGGACATGGTTTGACCCTCTTAGGAAAGTGCTATCATCATGAAACGTTCAGATCACTTACAACTCAATAAATTCTTTCAGCCTGATTGGACCTTGTTTTCACACAAATGAACCCAGAATGATGTGAAATTGTGCTTCGTGCAACATAATTCTGGGTGCCATTTACAAACCATAAGTGCTAATGACTCCATTCCTTTTAGTGGTTGTAGGGGCTGTTGATTGGAGAACACTAAAACAAACCTAACCTCTCTAGGACATTCAGAAGCCAAGTTATAAGCCCACAAAGGTGTAACTGGACTGCTTCTTTAAAGTGACACCAGGCCCGGTGACCTTTGGGACATGGTTTGACCCCCTTAGGAAAGTGCTATCATCATGAAACGTTCAGATCACTTACAACTCAATAGATTCTACCTTCCTGTAACGTTTCAGCCTGATTGGACCTTGTTTTCACACAAATGAACCCAGAATGATGTGAAATTGTGCTTAGTGCAGCATAATTCTGGGTGCCATTTGAAAACCATAAGTGCTAATGACTCCATTCCTTTTTGTGGTTGTAGGGGCTGTTGATTGGAGTATACTAAAACAAACCTGATCTCTCTAGGACATTCAGAAGCCAAGTTATAAGCCCACAAAGGTGTAACTGGACTACTTCTTTAAAGTGACACCAGGCCCGGTGACCTTTGGGCCATGGTTTGACCCCCTTAGGAAAGTGCTATCATCATGAAACGTTCAGATCACTTACAACTCAATAGATTCTACCTTCTTGTAATGTTTCAGCCTGAATGGACCTTGTTTTCACACAAATGGACCCAGAATGATGTGAAATTGTGCTTCGTGCAACATAATTCTGGGTGCCATTTACAAACCATAAGTGCTAATGACTCCATTCCTTTTTGTGGTTGTAGCGGCTGTTGATTGGAGAACACAAAAACAAGCCTAACCTCTCTAGGACATTCCGAAGCCAAGTTATAAGCCCACAAAGGTGTAACTGGACTGCTTCTTTAAAGTGACACCAGGCCCGGTGACCTTTGGGACATGGTTTGACCCCCTATAGGAATGTGCGATCATCTTGAAACGTTCAGATCACTTACAACTCAATAGATTGTAGTTTCCTGTAATGTTTCAGCCTGATTGGACCTTGTTTTCACACAAATGAACCCAGAATGATGTGAAATTGTGCTTCGTGCAACATAATTCTGGGTGCCATTTAAAAACCATAAGTGCTAATGACTCCATTCCTTTTTGTGGTTGTAGGGGCTGTTGATTGGAGTACACTAAAACAAACCTGATCTCTCTAGGATATTCAGAAGCCAAGTTATAAGCCCTCAAAGATGTAACTGGACTACTTCTTTAAAGTGACACCAGGCCCGGTGACCTTTGGGACATGGTTTGACCCCCTTAGGAAAATGCTATAATCATGAAACGTTCAGATCACTTACAACTCAATAGATTCTACCTTCCTGTAACATTTCAGCCTGATTGGACCTTGTTTTCACACAAATGAACCCAGAATGATGTGAAATTGTGCTTCGTGCAACATAATTCTGGGTGCCATTTAAAAACCATAAGTGCTAATGACTCCAATCCTTTTTGAGGTTGTAGGGGCTGTTGATTGGAGTACACTAAAACAAACCTGATCTCTCTAGGACATTCAGAAGCCAAGGTATAAGCCCTCAAAGGTGTAACTGGACTACTTCTTTAAAGTGACACCAGGCCCGGTGACCTTTGGGACATGGTTTTACCCCCTATAGGAATGTGCGATCATCTTGAAACGTTCAGATCACTTACAACTCAATAGATTGTACCTTCTTGTAGCGTTTCAGCCTGATTGGACCTTGTTTTCACACAAATGGACCCAGAATGATGTGAAATTGTGCTTCGTGCAACATAATTCTGGGTGCCATTTACAAACCTTAAGTGCTAATGACTCCATTCCTTTTTGTGGTTGTAGGGGCTGTTGATTGGAGTACACTAAAACAAACCTAACCTCTCTAGGACATTCAGAATCCAAGTTATAAGCCCACAAAGGTGTAACTGGACTACTTCTTTAAAGTGACACCAGGCCCGGTGACCTTTGGGACATGGTTTGACCCCCTTAGGTAAGTGCTATCATCTTGAAACGTTCAGATCACTTACAACTCAATAGATTGTAGTTTCCTGTAACGTTTCAGCCTGATTGGACCTTGTTTTCACACAAATGAACCCAGAATGATTTGAAATTGTGCTTCGTGCAACATAATTCTGGGTGCTATTTACAAACCATAAGAGCTAATGACTCCATTCCTTTTTGTGGTTGTAGGGGCTGTTGATTGGAGAACACTAAAACAAACCTAACCTCTCTAGGACATTCAGAAGCCAAGTTATAAGCCCACAAAGGTGTAACTGGACTGCTTCTTTAAAGTGACACCAGGCCCGGTGACCTTTGGGACATGGTTTGACCCCCTTAGGAAAGTGCTATCATCATGAAACGTTCAGATCACTTACAACTCAATAGATTCTACCTTCCTGTAACGTTTCAGCCTGATTGGACCTTGTTTTCACACAAATGAACCCAGAATGATGTGAAATTGTGCTTAGTGCAAAATAATTCTGGGTGCCATTTAAAAACCATAAGTGCAAATGACTCCATTCCTTTTTGTGGTTGTAGGGGCTGTTGATTGGAGTATACTAAAACAAACCTGATCTCTCTAGGACATTCAGAAGCCAAGTTATAAGCCCACAAAGGTGTAACTGGACTACTTCTTTAAAGTGACACCAGGCCCGGTGACCTTTGGGACATGGTTTGACCCCCTATAGGAATGTGCGATCATCATGAAACGTTCAGATCACTTACAACTCAATAGATTCTACCTTCTTGTAATGTTTCAGCCTGAATGGACCTTGTTTTCACACAAATGGACCCAGAATAATGTGAAATTGTGCTTCGTGCAACATAATTCTGGGTGCCATTTACAAACCATAAGTGCTAATCACTCCATTCCTTTTTCTGGTTGTAGGGGCTGTTGGTTGGAGTACATTAAAACAAACCTGATCTCTCTAGGACATTCAGAAGCCAAATTATAAGCCAACAAATGTGTAAATGGACTACTTTAAATTGACACCAGATCTGGTGACCTTTGGGACATGGTTTGACCCCCTTAGGAAAGTGCTATCATCATGAAACGTTCAGATCACTTACAACTCAATAGATTCTACCTTCCTGTAATGTTTCAGCCTGATTGGACCTTGTTTTCACACAAATGAACCCAGAATGATGTGAAATTGTGCATCGTGCAACATAATTCTGGGTGCCATTTACAAACCATAAGTGCTAATGACTCCATTCCTTTTTGTGGTTGTAGGGGCTGTTGATTGGAGAACACTAAAACAAGCCTAACCTCTCTAGGACATTCCGAAGCCAAGGTATAAGCCCACAAAGGTGTAACTGGACTGCTTCTTTAAAGTGACACCAGGCCCGGTGACCTTTGGGACATGGTTTGACCCCCTTAGGAAAGTGCTATCATCATGAAACGTTCAGATCACTTACAACTCAATAGATTCTACCTTCTTGTAGCGTTTTAGCCTGATTGGACCTTGTTTTCACACAAATGAACCCAGAATGATGTGAAATTGTGCTTCGTGCAACATAATTCTGGGTGCCATTTAAACACCATAAGTGCTAATGACTCCATTCCTTTTTGTGGTTGTAGGGGCTGTTGATTGGAGTACACTAAAACAAACCTAACCTCTCTAGGACATTCAGAAGCCAAGTTATAAGCCCAGAAAGGTGTAACTGGACTACTTCTTTAAAGTGACACCAGGCCCGGTGACCTTTGGGACATGGTTTGACCCTCTTAGGAAAGTGCTATCATCATGAAACGTTCAGATCACTTACAACTCAATAGATTCTTTCAGCCTGATTGGACCTTGTTTTCACACAAATGAACCCAGAATGATGTGAAATTGTGCTTCGTGCAACATAATTCTGGGTGCCATTTACAAACCATAAGTGCTAATGACTCCATTCCTTTTAGTGGTTGTAGGGGCTGTTGATTGGAGAACACTAAAACAAACCTAACCTCTCTAGGACATTCAGAAGCCAAGTTATAAGCCCACAAAGGTGTAACTGGACTGCTTCTTTAAAGTGACACCAGGCCCGGTGACCTTTGGGACATGGTTTGCCCCCCTTAGGAAAGTGCTATCATCATGAAACGTTCAGATCACTTACAACTCAATAGATTCTACCTTCCTGTAACGTTTCAGCCTGATTGGACCTTGTTTTCACACAAATGAACCCAGAATGATGTGAAATTGTGCTTAGTGCAGCATAATTCTGGGTGCCATTTAAAAACCATAAGTGCTAATGACTCCATTCCTTTTTGTGGTTGTAGGGGCTGTTGATTGGAGTATACTAAAACAAACCTGATCTCTCTAGGACATTCAGAAGCCAAGTTATAAGCCCACAAAGGTGTAACTGGACTACTTCTTTAAAGTGACACCAGGCCCGGTGACCTTTGGGCCATGGTTTGACCCCCTTAGGAAAGTGCTATCATCATGAAACGTTCAGATCACTTACAACTCAATAGATTCTACCTTCTTGTAATGTTTCAGCCTGAATGGACCTTGTTTTCACACAAATGAACCCAGAATGATGTGAAATTGTGCTTCGTGCAACATAATTCTGGGTGCCATTTACAAACCATAAGTGCTAATCACTCCATTCCTTTTTGTGGTTGTAGGGGCTGTTGGTTGGAGTACATTAAAACAAACCTGATATCTCTAGGACATTCAGAAGCCAAGTTATAAGCCCACAAATGTGTAACTGGACTACTTTAAATTGACACCAGATCTGGTGACCTTTGGGACATGGTTTGACCCCCTTAGGAAAATGCTATCATTATGAAACGTTCAGATCAATTACAACTCAATAGATTCTACCTTCCTGTAACGTTTCAGCCTGATTGGACCTTGTTTTCACACAAATGAACCCAGAATGATGTGAAATTGTGCTTCATGCAACATAATTCTGGGTGCCATTTACAAACCATAAGTGCTAATGACTCCATTCCTTTTTGTTGGTGTAGCGGCTGTTGATTGGAGAACACAAAAACAAGCCTAACCTCTCTAGGACATTCCGAAGCCAAGTTATAAGCCCACAAAGGTGTAACTGGACTGCTTCTTTAAAGTGACACCAGGCCCGGTGACCTTTGGGACATGGTTTGACCCCCTATAGGAATGTGCGATCATCTTGAAACGTTCAGATCACTTACAACTCAATAGATTGTAGTTTCCTGTAATGTTTCAGCCTGATTGGACCTTGTTTTCACACAAATGAACCCAGAATGATGTGAAATTGTGCTTCGTGCAACATAATTCTGGGTGCCATTTAAAAACCATAAGTGCTAATGACTCCATTCCTTTTTGTGGTTGTAGGGGCTGTTGATTGGAGTACACTAAAACAAACCTGATCTCTCTAGGATATTCAGAAGCCAAGTTATAAGCCCTCAAAGATGTAACTGGACTACTTCTTTAAAGTGACACCAGGCCCGGTGACCTTTGGGACATGGTTTGACCCCCTTAGGAAAGTGCTATAATCATGAAACGTTCAGATCACTTACAACTCAATAGATTCTACCTTCCTGTAACATTTCAGCCTGATTGGACCTTGTTTTCACACAAATGAACCCAGAATGATGTGAAATTGTGCTTCGTGCAACATAATTCTGGGTGCCATTTAAAAACCATAAGTGCTAATGACTCCAATCCTTTTTGAGGTTGTAGGGGCTGTTGATTGGAGTACACTAAAACAAACCTGATCTCTCTAGGACATTCAGAAGCCAAGGTATAAGCCCTCAAAGGTGTAACTGGACTACTTCTTTAAAGTGACACCAGGCCCGGTGACCTTTGGGACATGGTTTTACCCCCTATAGGAATGTGCGATCATCTTGAAACGTTCAGATCACTTACAACTCAATAGATTCTACCTTCTTGTAGCGTTTCAGCCTGATTGGACCTTGTTTTCACACAAATGGACCCAGAATGATGTGAAATTGTGCTTCGTGCAACATAATTCTGGGTGCCATTTACAAACCTTAAGTGCTAATGACTCCATTCCTTTTTGTGGTTGTAGGGGCTGTTGATTGGAGTACACTAAAACAAACCTAACCTCTCTAGGACATTCAGAAGCCAAGTTATAAGCCCACAAAGGTGTAACTGGACTACTTCTTTAAAGTGACACAAGGCCCGGTGACCTTTGGGACAAGGTTTGACCCCCTTAGGTAAGTGCTATCATCTTGAAACGTTCAGATCACTTACAACTCAATAGATTGTAGTTTCCTGTAACGTTTCAGCCTGATTGGACCTTGTTTTCACACAAATGAACCCAGAATGATGTGAAATTGTGCTTCGTGCAACATAATTCTGGGTGCCATTTACAAACCATAAGAGCTAATGACTCCATTCCTTTTTGTGGTTGTAGGGGCTGTTGATTGGAGAACACTAAAACAAACCTAACCTCTCTAGGACATTCAGAAGCCAAGTTATAAGCCCACAAAGGTGTAACTGGACTGCTTCTTTAAAGTGACACCAGGCCCGGTGACCTTTGGGACATGGTTTGACCCCCTTAGGAAAGTGCTATCATCATGAAACGTTCAGATCACTTACAACTCAATAGATTCTACCTTCCTGTAACGTTTCAGCCTGATTGGACCTTGTTTTCACACAAATGAACCCAGAATGATGTGAAATTGTGCTTAGTGCAGCATAATTCTGGGTGCCATTTAAAAACCATAAGTGCAAATGACTCCATTCCTTTTTGTGGTTGTAGGGGCTGTTGATTGGAGTATACTAAAACAAACCTGATCTCTCTAGGACATTCAGAAGCCAAGTTATAAGCCCACAAAGGTGTAACTGGACTACTTCTTTAAAGTGACACCAGGCCCGGTGACCTTTGGGACATGGTTTGACCCCCTATAGGAATGTGCGATCATCATGAAACGTTCAGATCACTTACAACTCAATAGATTCTACCTTCTTGTAATGTTTCAGCCTGAATGGACCTTGTTTTCACACAAATGGACCCAGAATAATGTGAAATTGTGCTTCGTGCAACATAATTCTGGGTGCCATTTACAAACCATAAGTGCTAATCACTCCATTCCTTTTTGTGGTTGTAGGGGCTGTTGGTTGGAGTACATTAAAACAAACCTGATCTCTCTAGGACATTCAGAAGCCAAATTATAAGCCAACAAATGTGTAAATGGACTACTTTAAATTGACACCAGATCTGGTGACCTTTGGGACATGGTTTGACCCCCTTAGGAAAGTGCTATCATCATGAAACGTTCAGATCACTTACAACTCAATAGATTCTACCTTCCTGTAACGTTTCAGCCTGATTGGACCTTGTTTTCACACAAATGAACCCAGAATGATGTGAAATTGTGCTTCGTGCAACATAATTCTGGGTGCCATTTACAAACCATAAGTGCTAATGACTCCATTCCTTTTTGTGGTTGTAGGGGCTGTTGATTGGAGAACACTAAAACAAGCCTAACCTCTCTAGGACATTCCGAAGCCAAGTTATAAGCCCACAAAGGTGTAACTGGACTGCTTCTTTAAAGTGACACCAGGCCCGGTGACCTTTGGGACATGGTTTGACCCCCTTAGGAAAGTGCTATCATCATGAAACGTTCAGATCACTTACAACTCAATAGATTCTACCTTCTTGTAGCGTTTCAGCCTGAGTGGACCTTGTTTTCACACAAATGAACCCAGAATGATGTGAAATTGTGCTTCGTGCAACATAATTCTGGGTGCCATTTAAACACCATAAGTGCTAATGACTCCATTCCTTTTTGTGGTTGTAGGGGCTGTTGATTGGAGTATACTAAAACAAACCTGATCTCTCTAGGACATTCAGAAGCCAAGTTATAAGCCCACAAAGGTGTAACTGGACTACTTCTTTAAATTGACACCAGATCCGGTGACATTTGGGAAATGGTTTGACCCCCTTAGGAAAGTGCTATCATCATGAAACGTTCAGATCACTTACAACTCAATAAATTCTACCTTCCTGTAACATTTCAGCCCTATTGGACCTTGTTTTCACACAAATGAACCCAGAATGATGTGAAATTGTGCTTCGTGCAACATAATTCTGGGTGCCATTTAAAAACCATAAGTGCTAATGACTCAATTCCTTTTTGAGGTTGTAGGGGCTGTTGATTGGAGTACAAGAAAACAAACCTGATCTCTCTAGGACATTCAGAAGCCAAGTTATAAGCCCTCAAAGATGTAACTGGACTACTTCTTTAAAGTGACACCAGGCCTGGTGACCTTTGGGACATGGTTTTACCCCCTATAGGAATGTGCGATCATCTTGAAACTTTCAGATCACTTACAACTCAATAGATTCTACCTTCTTGTAGCGTTTCAGCCTGATTGGACCTTGTTTTCACACAAATGGACCCAGAATGATGTGAAATTGTGCTTCGTGCAACATAATTCTGGGTGCCATTTACAAACCTTAAGTGCTAATGACTCCATTCCTTTTTGTGGTTGTAGGGGCTGTTGATTGGAGTATACTAAAACAAACCTGATCTCTCTAGGACATTCAGAAGCCAAGTTATAAGCCCACAAAGGTGTAACTGGACTACTTCTTTAAAGTGACACCAGGCCCGGTGACCTTTGGGACATGGTTTTACCCCCTATAGGAATGTGCGATCATCATGAAACGTTCAGATCACTTACAACTCAATAGATTCTACCTTCCTGTAACGTTTCAGCCTGATTGGACCATGTTTTCACACAAATGAACCCAGAATGATGTGAAATTGTGCTTAGTGCAGCATAATTCTGGGTGCCATTTAAAAACCATAAGTGCTAATGACTCCATTCCTTTTTGTGATTATAGGGGCTGTTGGTTGGAGTACATTAAAACAAACCTGATCTCTCTAGGACATTCAGAAGCCAAGTTATAAGCCCACAAATGTGTAACTGGACTACTTTAAATTGACACCAGATCTGGTGACCTTTGGGACATGGTTTGACCCCCTTAGGAAAGTGCTATCATCATGAAACTTTCAGATCACTTACAACTCAATAGATTCTACCTTCCTGTAATGTTTAAGCCTGATTGGACCTTGTTTTCACACAAATGAACCCAGAATGATGTGAAATTGTGCTTCGTGCAACATAATTCTGGGTGCCATTTAAAAACCATAAGTGCTAATGACTCCATTCCTTTTTGTGGTTGTAGGGGCTGTTGATTGGAGTACACTAAAACAAACCTGATCTCTCTAGGATATTCAGAAGCCAAGTTATAAGCCCTCAAAGATGTAACTGGACTACTTCTTTAAAGTGACACCAGGCCCAGTGACCTTTGGGACATGTTTTGACCCCCTTAGGAAAGTGCTATCATCATGAAACGTTCAGATCACTTACAACTCAATAGATTCTACCTTCCTGTAACATTTCAGCCTGATTGGACCTTGTTTTCACACTAATGAACCCAGAATGATGTGAAATTGTGCTTCGTGCAACATAATTCTGGGTGCCATTTAAAAACCATAAGTGCTAATGACTCCATTCCTTTTTGGGGTTGTAGGGGCTGTTGATTGGAGTACACTAAAACAAACCTGATCTCTCTAGGACATTCAGAAGCCAAGTTATAAGCCCTCAAAGGTGTAAATGGACTACTTCTTTAAAGTGACACCAGGCCCGGTGACCTTTGGGACATGGTTTGACCCCCTATAGGAATGTGCGATCATCATGAAAAGTTCAGATCACTTACAACTCAATAGATTCTACCTTCTTGTAACGTTTCAGCCTGATTTGACCTTGTTTTCACACAAATGAACCCAGAATGATGTGAAATTGTGCTTAGTGCAGCATAATTCTGGGTGCCATTTACAAACCATAAGTGCTAATGACTCCATTCCTTTTTGTGGTTGTAGGGGCTGTTGGTTGGAGTACATTAAAACAAACCTGATCTCTCTAGGACATTCAGAAGCCAAGTTATAAGCCCACAAATGTGTAACTGGACTACTTCTTTAAATTGACACCAGATCCGGTGACCTTTGGGACATGGTTTGACCCCCTTAGGAAAGTGCTATCATCATGAAACGTTCAGATCGCTTACAACTCAATAGATTCTACCTTCCTGTAACGTTTCAGCCTGATTGGACCTTGTTTGCACACAAATGAACCCAGAATGATGTGAAATTGTGCTTCGTGCAACATAATTCTTGGTGCCATTTACAAACCATAAGTGCTAATGACTCCATTCCTTTTTGTGGTTGTAGGGGCTGTTGATTGGAGTACATTAAAACAAACCTGATCTCTCTAGGACATTCAGAAGCCAAGTTATAAGCCCACAAATGTGTAACTGGACTACTTTAAATTGACACCAGATCTGGTGACCTTTGGGACAGGGTTTGACCCCCTTAAGAAAGTGCTATCATCATGAAACGTTCAGATTACTTACAACTCAATAGATTCTACCTTCCTGTAACGTTTCAGCCTGATTGGACCTTGTTTTCACACAAATGAACCCAGAATGATGTGAAATTGTGCTTCGTGCAACATAATTCTGGGTGCCATTTACAAACCATAAGTGCTAATGACTCCATTCCTTTTTGTGGTTGTAGGGGCTGTTGATTGGAGAACACTAAAACAAGCCTAACCTCTCTAGGACATTCCGAAGCCAAGTTATAAGCCCACAAAGGTGTAACTGGACTGCTTCTTTAAAGTGACACCAGGCCCGGTGACCTTTGGGACATGGTTTGACCCCCTATAGGAAATTGTGATCATCTTGAAACGTTCAGATCACTTACAACTCAATAGATTGTAGTTTCCTGTAACGTTTCAGCCTGATTGGACCTTGTTTTCACACAAATGAACCCAGAATGATGTGAAATTGTGCTTCGTGCAACATAATTCTGGGTGCCATTTAAAAACCATAAGTGCTAATGACTCCATTCCTTTTTTTGGTTGTAGGGGCTGTTGATTGGAGTACACTAAAACAAACCTGATCTCTCTAGGATATTCAGAAGCCAAGTTATAAGCCCTCAAAGATGTAACTGGACTACTTCTTTAAAGTGACACCAGGCCCGGTGACCTTTGGGACATGGTTTGACCCCCTTAGGAAAGTGCTATCATCATGAAACGTTCAGATCACTTACAACTCAATAGATTCTACCTTCCTGTAACATTTCAGCCTGATTGGACCTTGTTTTCACACAAATGAACCCAGAATGATGTGAAATTGTGCTTCGTGCAACATAATTCTGGGTGCCATTTAAAAACCATAAGTGCTAATGACTCCATTCCTTTTTGGGGTTGTAGGGGCTGTTGATTGGAGTACACTAAAACAAACCTGATCTCTCTAGGACATTCAGAAGCCAAGTTATAAGCCCTCAAAGGTGTAAATGGACTACTTCTTTAAAGTGACACCAGGCCCGGTGACCTTTGGGACATGGTTTGACCCCCTATAGAAATGTGCGATCATCATGAAAAGTTCAGATCACTTACAACTCAATAGATTCTACCTTCTTGTAACGTTTCAGCCTGATTGGACCTTGTTTTCACACAAATGAACCCAGAATGATGTGAAATTGTGCTTAGTGCAGCATAATTCTGGGTGCCATTTACAAAACATAAGTGCTAATGACTCCATTCCTTTTTGTGGTTGTAGGGGCTGTTGGTTGGAGTACATTAAAACAAACCTGATCTCTCTAGGACATTCAGAAGCCAAGTTATAAGCCCACAAATGTGTAACTGGACTACTTCTTTAAATTGACACCAGATCCGGTGACCTTTGGGACATGGTTTGACCCCCTTAGGAAAGTGCTATCATCATGAAACGTTCAGATCGCTTACAACTCAATAGATTCTACCTTCCTGCAACGTTTCAGCCTGATTGGACCTTGTTTTCACACAAATGAACCCAGAATGATGTGAAATTGTGCTTCGTGCAACATAATTCTGGGTGCCATTTACAAACCATAAGTGCTAATGACTCCATTCCTTTTTGTGGTTGTAGGGGCTGTTGATTGGAGAACACTAAAACAAACCTAACCTCTCTAGGACATTCAGAAGCCAAGTTATAAGCCCACAAAGGTTTAACTGGACTGCTTCTTTAAAGTGACACCAGGCCCGGTGACCTTTGGGACATGGTTTGACCCCCTATAGGAATGTGCGATCATCTTGAAATGTTCAGATCACTTACAACTCATTAGATTTTACCTTCCTGTAACGTTTCAGCCTGATTGGACCTTGTTTTCACACAAATGAACCCAGAATGATGTGAAATTGTGCTTCGTACAACATAATTCTGGGTGCCATTTAAAAACCATAAGTGCTAATGACTCCATTCCTTTTTGTGGTTGTAGGGGCTGTTGATTGGAGTATACTAAAACAAACCTGATCTCTCTTGGACATTCAGAAGCCAAGTTATAAGCCCACAAAGGTGTAACTGGACTACTTCTTTAAATTGACACCAGATCCGGTGACCTTTGGGAAATGGTTTGACCCCCTTAGGAAAGTGCTATCATCATGAAACGTTCAGATCACTTACAACTCAATAGATTCTACCTTCCTGTAACATTTCAGCCTGATTGGACCTTGTTTTCACACAAATGAACCCAGAATGATGTGAAATTGTGCTTCGTGAAACATAATTCTGGGTGCCATTTAAAAACCATAAGTGCTAATGACTCCATTCCTTTTTGTGGTTGTAGGAACTGTTGATTGGAGTACACTAAAACAAACCTGATCTCTCTAGGATATTCAGAAGCCAAGTTATAAGCCCTCAAAGGTGTAACTGGACTACCTCTTTAAAGGGACACCAGGCCCGGTGACCTTTGGGACATGGTTTGACCCCCTATAGGAATGTGCGATCATCATGAAACGTTCAGATCACTTACAACTCAATAGATTCTACCTTCTTGTAACGTTTCAGCCTGATTGGACCTTGTTTTCACACAAATGGACCCAGCATGATGTGAAATTGTGCTTCGTGCAACATAATTCTGGGTGCCATTTACAAACCATAAGTGCTAATGACTCCATTCCTTTTTGTGGTTGTAGGGGCTGTTGTTTGGAGTACATTAAAACAAACCTGATCTCTCTAGGACATTCAGAAGCCAAGTTATAAGCCCACAAATGTGTAACTGGACTACTTCTTTAAATTGACACCAGATCCGGTGACCTTTGGGACATGGTTTGACCCCCTTAGGAAAGTGCTATCATCATGAAACGTTCAGATCACTTACAACTCAATAGATTCTACCTTTCTGTAACGTTTCAGCCTGATTGGACCTTGTTTTCACACAAATGAACCCAGAATGTTGTGAAATTGTGCTTAGTGCAGCATAATTCTGGGTGCCATTTAAAAACCATAAGTGCTAATGACTCCATTCCTTTTTGAGGTTGTAGGAGATGTTGATTGGAGTACACTAAAACAAACCTGATCTCTCTAGGACATTCAGAAGCCAAGTTATAAGCCCACAAATGTGTAACTGGACTACTTCTTTAAATTGACACCAGATCCGGTGAACTCTGGGACATGGTTTGACCCCCTTAGGAAAGTGCTATCATCATGAAACGTTCAAATCACTTACAACTCAATAGATTCTACCTTCCTGTAACGTTTCAGCCTGATTGGACCTTGTTTTCACACAAATGAACCCAGAATGATGTGAAATTGTGCTTCGTGCAACATAATTCTGGGTGCCATTTACAAACCATAAGTGCTAATGACTCCATTCCTTTTTGTGGTTGTAGGGGCTGTTGATTGGAGTACACTAAAACAAACCTAACCTCTCTAGGACATTCAGAAGCCAAGTTATAAGCCCACAAAGGTTTAACTGGACTACTTCTTTAAAGTGACACCAGGCCCGGTGACCTTTGGGACATGGTTTTACCCCCTATAGGAATGTACGATCATCTTGAAACGTTCAGATCACTTACAACTCAATAGATTCTACCTTCTTGTAGCGTTTCAGCCTGATTGGACCTTGTTTTCACACAAATGTTCCCAGAATGATGTGAAATTGTGCTTCGTGCAACATAAGTCTGGGTGCCATTTACAAACCATAAGTGCTAATGACTCCATTCCTTTTTGTGGTTGTAGGGGCTGTTGATTGGAGTACATTTAAACAAACCTGATCTCTCTAGGACATTCAGAAGCCAAGTTATAAGCCCACAAAGGTGTAACTGGACTACTTCTTTAAAGTGACACCAGGCCCGGTGACCTTTGGGACATGGTTTGACCCCCTTAGGAAAGTGCTATCATCATGAAACGTTCAGATCACTTACAACTCAATAGATTCTACCTTCTTGTAGCGTTTCAGCCTGATATGACCTTGTTTTCACACAAATGAACCCAGAATGATGTGAAATTGTGCTTCGTGCAACAAAATTCTGGGTGCCATTTAAACACCATAAGTGCTAATGACTCCATTCCTTTTTGTGGTTGTAGGGGCTGTTGATTGGAGTATACTAAAACAAACCTGATCTCTCTTGGACATTCAGAAGCCAAATTATAAGCCCACAAAGGTGTAACTGGACTACTTCTTTAAATTGACACCAGATCCCGTGACCTTTGGGACATGGTTTGACCCCCTTAGGAAAGTGCTATCATCATGAAACGTTCAGATCACTTACAACTCAATAGATTCTATCTTTCTGTAACGTTTCAGCCTTATTGGACCTTGTTTTCACACAAATGAACCCAGAATGATGTGAAATTGTGCTTCGTGCAACATAATTCTGGGTGACATTTACAAACCATAAGTGCTAATGACTCCATTCCTTTTTGTGGTTGTAGGGGCTGTTGATTGGAGTACACTAAAACAAACCTAACCTCTCTAGGACATTCAGAAGCCAAGTTATAAGCCCACAAAGGTGTAACTGGACTACTTCTTTAAATTGACACCAGATCCGGTGACCTTTGGGACATGGTTTGACCCCCTTAGGAAAGTGCTATCATCATGAAACGTTCAGATCACTTACAACTCAATAGATTCTACCTTCTTGTAGCGTTTCAGCCTGATTGGCCCTTGTTTTCACACAAATGAACCCAGAATGATGTAAAATTGTGCTTCGTGCAACAAAATTCGCTAATGACTCCATTCCTTTTTGTGGTTGTAGGGGCTGTTGATTGGAGTATACTAAAACAACCCTGATCTCTCTAGGACATTCAGAAGCCAAATTAAAAGCCCACAAAGGTGTAACTGGACTACTTCTTTAAATTGACACCAGATCCGGTGACCTTTGGGACATGGTTTGACCCTCTTAGGAAAGTGCTATCATCATGAAACGTTCAGATCACTTACAACTCAATAGATTCTACCTTCCTGTAATGTTTCAGCCTGATTGGACCTTGTTTTCACACAAATGAACCCAGAATGATGTGAAATTGTGCTTCGTGCAACATAATTCTGGGTGCCATTTACAAACCATAAGTGCTAATGACTCCATTCCTTTTTGTGGTTGTAGGGGCTGTTGATTGGAGTACACTAAAACAAACCTAACCTCTCTAGGACATTCAGAAGCCAAGTTATAAGCCCACAAAGGTGTAAATGGACTACTTCTTTAAAGTGACACCAGGCCCGGTGACCTTTGGGACATGGTTTTACCCCCTATAGGAATGTGCGATCATCTTGAAACGTTCAGATGACTTACAACTCAATAGATTCTACCTTCTTGTAGCGTTTCAGCCTAATTGGACCTTGTTTTCACACAAATGTTCCCAGAATGATGTGAAATTGTGCTTCGTGCAACATCAGTCTGGGTGCCATTTACAAACCATAAGTGCTAAGGACCCCATTCCTTTTTGTGGTTGTAGGGGCTGTTGATTGGAGTACATTTAAACAAACCTGATCTCTCTAGGACATTCAGAAGCCAAGTTATAAGCCCACAAAGGTGTAACTGGACTACTTCTTTAAATTGACACCAGATCCGGTGACCTTTGGGACATGGTTTGACCCCCTTAGGAAAGTGCTATCATCATGAAACGTTCAGATCACTTACAACTCAATAGATTCTACCTTCCTGTAACATTTCAGCCTGATTGGACCTTGTTTTCACACAAATGTACCCAGAATGATGTGAAATTGTGCTTCGTGCAACATAATTCTGGGTGCCATTTAAAAACCATAAGTGCTAATGACTCCATTCCTTTTTGAGGTTGTAGGGGCTGTTGATTGGAGTACACTAAAACAAACCTGATCTCTCTAGGACATTCCGAAGCCAAGTTATAAGCCCACAAAGGTGTAACTGGACTGCTTCTTTAAAGTGACACCAGGCCCGGTGACCTTTGGGACATGGTTTGACCCCCTATAGGAAATTGTGATCATCTTGAAACGTTCAGATCACTTACAACTCAATAGATTGTAGTTTCCTGTAACGTTTCAGCCTGATTGGACCTTGTTTTCACACAAATGAACCCAGAATGATGTGAAATTGTGCTTCGTGCAACATAATTCTGGGTGCCATTTAAAAACCATAAGTGCTAATGACTCCATTCCTTTTTTTGGTTGTAGGGGCTGTTGATTGGAGTACACTAAAACAAACCTGATCTCTCTAGGATATTCAGAAGCCAAGTTATAAGCCCTCAAAGATGTAACTGGACTACTTCTTTAAAGTGACACCAGGCCCGGTGACCTTTGGGACATGGTTTGACCCCCTTAGGAAAGTGCTATCATCATGAAACGTTCAGATCACTTACAACTCAATAGATTCTACCTTCCTGTAACATTTCAGCCTGATTGGACCTTGTTTTCACACAAATGAACCCAGAATGATGTGAAATTGTGCTTCGTGCAACATAATTCTGGGTGCCATTTAAAAACCATAAGTGCTAATGACTCCATTCCTTTTTGGGGTTGTAGGGGCTGTTGATTGGAGTACACTAAAACAAACCTGATCTCTCTAGGACATTCAGAAGCCAAGTTATAAGCCCTCAAAGGTGTAAATGGACTACTTCTTTAAAGTGACACCAGGCCCGGTGACCTTTGGGACATGGTTTGACCCCCTATAGAAATGTGCGATCATCATGAAAAGTTCAGATCACTTACAACTCAATAGATTCTACCTTCTTGTAACGTTTCAGCCTGATTGGACCTTGTTTTCACACAAATGAACCCAGAATGATGTGAAATTGTGCTTAGTGCAGCATAATTCTGGGTGCCATTTACAAAACATAAGTGCTAATGACTCCATTCCTTTTTGTGGTTGTAGGGGCTGTTGGTTGGAGTACATTAAAACAAACCTGATCTCTCTAGGACATTCAGAAGCCAAGTTATAAGCCCACAAATGTGTAACTGGACTACTTCTTTAAATTGACACCAGATCCGGTGACCTTTGGGACATGGTTTGACCCCCTTAGGAAAGTGCTATCATCATGAAACGTTCAGATCGCTTACAACTCAATAGATTCTACCTTCCTGCAACGTTTCAGCCTGATTGGACCTTGTTTTCACACAAATGAACCCAGAATGATGTGAAATTGTGCTTCGTGCAACATAATTCTGGGTGCCATTTACAAACCATAAGTGCTAATGACTCCATTCCTTTTTGTGGTTGTAGGGGCTGTTGATTGGAGAACACTAAAACAAACCTAACCTCTCTAGGACATTCAGAAGCCAAGTTATAAGCCCACAAAGGTTTAACTGGACTGCTTCTTTAAAGTGACACCAGGCCCGGTGACCTTTGGGACATGGTTTGACCCCCTATAGGAATGTGCGATCATCTTGAAATGTTCAGATCACTTACAACTCATTAGATTTTACCTTCCTGTAACGTTTCAGCCTGATTGGACCTTGTTTTCACACAAATGAACCCAGAATGATGTGAAATTGTGCTTCGTACAACATAATTCTGGGTGCCATTTAAAAACCATAAGTGCTAATGACTCCATTCCTTTTTGTGGTTGTAGGGGCTGTTGATTGGAGTATACTAAAACAAACCTGATCTCTCTTGGACATTCAGAAGCCAAGTTATAAGCCCACAAAGGTGTAACTGGACTACTTCTTTAAATTGACACCAGATCCGGTGACCTTTGGGAAATGGTTTGACCCCCTTAGGAAAGTGCTATCATCATGAAACGTTCAGATCACTTACAACTCAATAGATTCTACCTTCCTGTAACATTTCAGCCTGATTGGACCTTGTTTTCACACAAATGAACCCAGAATGATGTGAAATTGTGCTTCGTGAAACATAATTCTGGGTGCCATTTAAAAACCATAAGTGCTAATGACTCCATTCCTTTTTGTGGTTGTAGGAACTGTTGATTGGAGTACACTAAAACAAACCTGATCTCTCTAGGATATTCAGAAGCCAAGTTATAAGCCCTCAAAGGTGTAACTGGACTACCTCTTTAAAGGGACACCAGGCCCGGTGACCTTTGGGACATGGTTTGACCCCCTATAGGAATGTGCGATCATCATGAAACGTTCAGATCACTTACAACTCAATAGATTCTACCTTCTTGTAACGTTTCAGCCTGATTGGACCTTGTTTTCACACAAATGGACCCAGCATGATGTGAAATTGTGCTTCGTGCAACATAATTCTGGGTGCCATTTACAAACCATAAGTGCTAATGACTCCATTCCTTTTTGTGGTTGTAGGGGCTGTTGTTTGGAGTACATTAAAACAAACCTGATCTCTCTAGGACATTCAGAAGCCAAGTTATAAGCCCACAAATGTGTAACTGGACTACTTCTTTAAATTGACACCAGATCCGGTGACCTTTGGGACATGGTTTGACCCCCTTAGGAAAGTGCTATCATCATGAAACGTTCAGATCACTTACAACTCAATAGATTCTACCTTTCTGTAACGTTTCAGCCTGATTGGACCTTGTTTTCACACAAATGAACCCAGAATGTTGTGAAATTGTGCTTAGTGCAGCATAATTCTGGGTGCCATTTAAAAACCATAAGTGCTAATGACTCCATTCCTTTTTGAGGTTGTAGGAGATGTTGATTGGAGTACACTAAAACAAACCTGATCTCTCTAGGACATTCAGAAGCCAAGTTATAAGCCCACAAATGTGTAACTGGACTACTTCTTTAAATTGACACCAGATCCGGTGAACTCTGGGACATGGTTTGACCCCCTTAGGAAAGTGCTATCATCATGAAACGTTCAAATCACTTACAACTCAATAGATTCTACCTTCCTGTAACGTTTCAGCCTGATTGGACCTTGTTTTCACACAAATGAACCCAGAATGATGTGAAATTGTGCTTCGTGCAACATAATTCTGGGTGCCATTTACAAACCATAAGTGCTAATGACTCCATTCCTTTTTGTGGTTGTAGGGGCTGTTGATTGGAGTACACTAAAACAAACCTAACCTCTCTAGGACATTCAGAAGCCAAGTTATAAGCCCACAAAGGTTTAACTGGACTACTTCTTTAAAGTGACACCAGGCCCGGTGACCTTTGGGACATGGTTTTACCCCCTATAGGAATGTACGATCATCTTGAAACGTTCAGATCACTTACAACTCAATAGATTCTACCTTCTTGTAGCGTTTCAGCCTGATTGGACCTTGTTTTCACACAAATGTTCCCAGAATGATGTGAAATTGTGCTTCGTGCAACATAAGTCTGGGTGCCATTTACAAACCATAAGTGCTAATGACTCCATTCCTTTTTGTGGTTGTAGGGGCTGTTGATTGGAGTACATTTAAACAAACCTGATCTCTCTAGGACATTCAGAAGCCAAGTTATAAGCCCACAAAGGTGTAACTGGACTACTTCTTTAAAGTGACACCAGGCCCGGTGACCTTTGGGACATGGTTTGACCCCCTTAGGAAAGTGCTATCATCATGAAACGTTCAGATCACTTACAACTCAATAGATTCTACCTTCTTGTAGCGTTTCAGCCTGATATGACCTTGTTTTCACACAAATGAACCCAGAATGATGTGAAATTGTGCTTCGTGCAACAAAATTCTGGGTGCCATTTAAACACCATAAGTGCTAATGACTCCATTCCTTTTTGTGGTTGTAGGGGCTGTTGATTGGAGTATACTAAAACAAACCTGATCTCTCTTGGACATTCAGAAGCCAAATTATAAGCCCACAAAGGTGTAACTGGACTACTTCTTTAAATTGACACCAGATCCCGTGACCTTTGGGACATGGTTTGACCCCCTTAGGAAAGTGCTATCATCATGAAACGTTCAGATCACTTACAACTCAATAGATTCTATCTTTCTGTAACGTTTCAGCCTTATTGGACCTTGTTTTCACACAAATGAACCCAGAATGATGTGAAATTGTGCTTCGTGCAACATAATTCTGGGTGACATTTACAAACCATAAGTGCTAATGACTCCATTCCTTTTTGTGGTTGTAGGGGCTGTTGATTGGAGTACACTAAAACAAACCTAACCTCTCTAGGACATTCAGAAGCCAAGTTATAAGCCCACAAAGGTGTAACTGGACTACTTCTTTAAATTGACACCAGATCCGGTGACCTTTGGGACATGGTTTGACCCCCTTAGGAAAGTGCTATCATCATGAAACGTTCAGATCACTTACAACTCAATAGATTCTACCTTCTTGTAGCGTTTCAGCCTGATTGGCCCTTGTTTTCACACAAATGAACCCAGAATGATGTAAAATTGTGCTTCGTGCAACAAAATTCGCTAATGACTCCATTCCTTTTTGTGGTTGTAGGGGCTGTTGATTGGAGTATACTAAAACAACCCTGATCTCTCTAGGACATTCAGAAGCCAAATTAAAAGCCCACAAAGGTGTAACTGGACTACTTCTTTAAATTGACACCAGATCCGGTGACCTTTGGGACATGGTTTGACCCTCTTAGGAAAGTGCTATCATCATGAAACGTTCAGATCACTTACAACTCAATAGATTCTACCTTCCTGTAATGTTTCAGCCTGATTGGACCTTGTTTTCACACAAATGAACCCAGAATGATGTGAAATTGTGCTTCGTGCAACATAATTCTGGGTGCCATTTACAAACCATAAGTGCTAATGACTCCATTCCTTTTTGTGGTTGTAGGGGCTGTTGATTGGAGTACACTAAAACAAACCTAACCTCTCTAGGACATTCAGAAGCCAAGTTATAAGCCCACAAAGGTGTAAATGGACTACTTCTTTAAAGTGACACCAGGCCCGGTGACCTTTGGGACATGGTTTTACCCCCTATAGGAATGTGCGATCATCTTGAAACGTTCAGATGACTTACAACTCAATAGATTCTACCTTCTTGTAGCGTTTCAGCCTAATTGGACCTTGTTTTCACACAAATGTTCCCAGAATGATGTGAAATTGTGCTTCGTGCAACATCAGTCTGGGTGCCATTTACAAACCATAAGTGCTAAGGACCCCATTCCTTTTTGTGGTTGTAGGGGCTGTTGATTGGAGTACATTTAAACAAACCTGATCTCTCTAGGACATTCAGAAGCCAAGTTATAAGCCCACAAAGGTGTAACTGGACTACTTCTTTAAATTGACACCAGATCCGGTGACCTTTGGGACATGGTTTGACCCCCTTAGGAAAGTGCTATCATCATGAAACGTTCAGATCACTTACAACTCAATAGATTCTACCTTCCTGTAACATTTCAGCCTGATTGGACCTTGTTTTCACACAAATGTACCCAGAATGATGTGAAATTGTGCTTCGTGCAACATAATTCTGGGTGCCATTTAAAAACCATAAGTGCTAATGACTCCATTCCTTTTTGAGGTTGTAGGGGCTGTTGATTGGAGTACACTAAAACAAACCTGATCTCTCTAGGACATTCAGAAGCCAAGTTATAAGCCCTCAAAGGTGTAACTGGACTACTTCTTTAAAGTGACACCAGGCCCGGTGACCTTTGGGACATGGTTTTACCCCCTATAGGAATGTGCGATCATCTTGAAACGTTCGGATCACTTACAACTCAATAGATTCTACCTTTTTGTAGCGTTTCAGCCTGATTGGACCTTGTTTTCACACAAATGGACCCAGAATGATGTGAAATTGTGCTTCGTGCAACATAATTCTGGGTGCCATTTACAAACCTTAAGTGCTAATGACTCCATTCCTTTTTGTGGTTGTAGGGGCTGTTGATTGGAGTACACTAAAACAAACCTAACCTCTCTAGGACATTCAGAAGCCAAGTTATAAGCCCACAAAGGTGTAACTGGACTACTTCTTTAAAGTGACACCAGGCCCGGTGACCTTTGGGACATGGTTTGACCCCCTTAGGAAAGTGCTATCATCATGAAACGTTCAGATCACTTACAACTCAATAGATTCTACCTTCCTGTAACGTTTCAGCCTGATTGGACCTTGTTTTCACACAAATGAACCCAGAATGATGTGAAATTGTGCTTCGTGCAACATAATTCTGGGTGCCATTTAAACACCATAAGTGCTAATGACTCCATTCCTTTTTGTGGTTGTAGGGGCTGTTGATTGGAGTATACTAAAACAAACCTGATCTCTCTAGGACATTCAGAAGCCAAGTTATAAGCCAACAAAGGTGTAAGTGGACTACTTCTTTAAATTGACACCAGATCCGGTGACCTTTGGGACATGGTTTGACCCCCTTAGGAAAGTGCTATAATCATGAAACGTTCAGATCACTTACAACTCAATAGATTCTACCTTCCTGTAACATTTCAGCCTGATTGGACCTTGTTTTCACACAAATGAACCCAGAATGATGTGAAATTGTGCTTCATGCAACATAATTCTGGGTGCCATTTAAAAACCATAAGTGCTAATGACTCCATTCCTTTTTGAGGTTGTAGGGGCTGTTGATTGGAGTACACTAAAACAAACCTGATCTCTCTACGACATTAAGAAGCCAAGGTATAAGCCCTCAAATGTGTAACTGGACTACTTCTTTAAAGTGACACCAGGCCCGGTGACCTTTGGGACATGGTTTTACGCCCTATAGGAATGTGCGATCATCTTGAAACGTTCAGATCACTTACAACTCAATAGATTCTACCTTCTCTCCTGTATGCCCTCTGTCAGACCCTGTGTTGACATGTGGCAAGACTCTCCTCGGGGCGCGTCTTGCTTGGGCTTCTCTCATGGAGGCCCTCAGTCAGACCCAGTGTTGACATGTGTCAAGACGCTCCTCGGGGCGTGTCTTGCTTGGGCCTCTCTCCTGGAGGCGCTCAGTCAGACCCAGTGTTGAAATGTGGCAAGACGCTCCTCGGGGCGCTTCTTCCTTGGGCTTCTCTCCTGGAGGCCCTCAGTCAGACCCATTGTTGACATGTGGCAAGACGCTCCTCGGGGCACGTGTTGCTTGGACCTCTCTCCTGGAGGCGCTCAGTCAGACCGAGTAGTGACATGTGGCAAGACGCTCCTCGGGGTATGTCTTGCTTGGGCCTCTCTCCTGGAGGCGCTCAATTAGACCCAGTGTTGACATGTGGCAAGACGCTCCTCGGGGCGCGTCTTGCTTGGGCTTCTCTCCTGGAGGCCCTCAGTCAGACCCATTGTTGACATGTGGCAAGAAGCTCCTCGGGGCGCTTCTTGCTTGGGCCTCTCTCCTGGAGGCGCTCAGTCAGACCGAGTGCTGACATGTGGCAAGATGCTCCTCGGGGCGCGTCTTGCTGGGGCCTCTCTCCTGGAGGCGCTCAGTCAGACCCAGTGTTGACATGTGGCTTGACGCTCCTCGGGGCGCGTCTTGCTTGGGCTTCTCTCCTGGAGGCCCTCAGTCAGACCCATTGTTGACATGTGGCAAGACGCTCCTCGGGGCGCGTCTTGCTTGGACCTCTCTCCTGGAGGCGCTCAGTTAGACCGAGTAGTGACATGTCGCAAGACGCTCCTCGGGGCGCGTCTTGCTTGGGCCTCTCTCCTGGATGCGCTCAGTTAGACCGAGTAGTGACATGTCGCAAGACGCTCCTCGGGGCGCGTCTTGCTTGGGCCTCTCTCCTGGAGGCGCTCAGTCAGACCCAGTGGTGACATGTGGCAAGACGCTCCTCGGGGCACATCTTGCTTGGGCCTCTCTCCTGGAGGCGCTCAGTCAGACCCAGTGTTGACACGTGGCAAGACGCTCCTCGGGGCGCGTCTTGCTTGGGCCTCTCTCCTGGAGCCGCTCAGTCAGACCCAGTGTTGACATGTGGCAAGACACTCCTCGGGGCGCGTCTTGTTTGGGGCTCTCTCATGGAGGCCCTCTGTCAGACCCAGTGTTGACATGTGTCAAGACGCTCCTCGGGGCGCGTCTTGCTTTGGCCTCTCTCCTGGAGGCGCTCAGTCAGACCGAGTGCTGACATGTGGCAAGAAGCTCCTCGGGGCGCGTGTTGCTTGGGCTTCTCTCCTGGAGGCCCTCAGTAAGACCCATTGTTGACATGTGGCAAGACGCTCCTCGGGGCGCGTCTTGCTTGGGCCTCTCTCCAGAAGGCCCTCAATCAGACCCAGTGTTGACACGTGGCAAGACGCTCCTCGGGGCGCGTCTTGCTTGGGCCTCTCTCCTGGAGGCGCTCAGTCAGACTGAGTAGTGACATGTGGCCTGACGCTCCTCGGGGCGCGTGTTGCTTGGGCCTCTCTCCTGGAGGCGCTCAGTCAGACCCATTGTTGACATGTTGCAAGACGCTCCTTTGGGCGCGTCTTGCTTGGGCCTCTCTCCTGGAGGCGCTCAGTCAGACCGAGTGCTGACATGTGGAAAGACGCTCCTCGGGGCGCGTCTTGCTTGGGCCTCTCTCCTGGAGGCGCTCAGTTAGACCGAGTAGTGACATGTCGCAAGACGCTCCTCGGGGCGCGTCTTGCTTGGGCCTCTCTCCTGGAGGCGCTCAGTCAGACCCAGTGGTGACATGTGGCAAGACGCTCCTCGGGGCGCATCTTGCTTGGGCCTCTCTCCTGGAGGCGCTCAGTCAGACCCAGTGTTGACACGTGGCAAGACGCTCCTCGGGGCGCGTCTTGCTTGGGCCTCTCTCCTGGAGCCGCTCAGTCAGACCCAGTGTTGACATGTGGCAAGACACTCCTCGGGGCGCGTCTTGTTTGGGCCTCTCTCATGGAGGCCCTCTGTCAGACCCAGTGTTGACATGTGTCAAGACGCTCCTCGGGGCGCGTCTTGCTTTGGCCTCTCTCCTGGAGGCGCTCAGTCAGACCGAGTGCTGACATGTGGCAAGAAGCTCCTCGGGGCGCGTGTTGCTTGGGCTTCTCTCCTGGAGGCCCTCAGTAAGACCCATTGTTGACATGTGGCAAGACGCTCCTCGGGGCGCGTCTTGCTTGGGCCTCTCTCCAGAAGGCCCTCAATCAGACCCAGTGTTGACACGTGGCAAGACGCTCCTCGGGGCGCGTCTTGCTTGGGCCTCTCTCCTGGAGGCGCTCAGTCAGACTGAGTAGTGACATGTGGCCTGACGCTCCTCGGGGCGCGTGTTGCTTGGGCCTCTCTCCTGGAGGCCCTCAGTCAGACCGAGTGCTGACATGTGGCAAGACGCTCCTCGGGGCGCGTCTTGCTGGGGCCTCTCTCCTGGAGGCGCTCAGTCAGACCCAGTGTTGACATGTGGCTTGACGCTCCTCGGGGCGCGTCTTGCTTGGGCTTCTCTCCTGGAGGCCCTCAGTCAGACCCATTGTTGACATGTGGCAAGACGCTCCTCGGGGCGCGTCTTGCTTGGACCTCTCTCCTGGAGGCGCTCAGTTAGACCGAGTAGTGACATGTCGCAAGACGCTCCTCGGGGCGCGTCTTGCTTGGGCCTCTCTCCTGGAGGCGCTCAGTTAGACCGAGTAGTGACATGTCGCAAGACGCTCCTCGGGGCGCGTCTTGCTTGGGCCTCTCTCCTGGAGGCGCTCAGTCAGACCCAGTGGTGACATGTGGCAAGACGCTCCTCGGGGCACATCTTGCTTGGGCCTCTCTCCTGGAGGCGCTCAGTCAGACCCAGTGTTGACACGTGGCAAGACGCTCCTCGGGGCGCGTCTTGCTTGGGCCTCTCTCCTGGAGCCGCTCAGTCAGACCCAGTGTTGACATGTGGCAAGACACTCCTCGGGGCGCGTCTTGTTTGGGCCTCTCTCATGGAGGCCCTCTGTCAGACCCAGTGTTGACATGTGTCAAGACGCTCCTCGGGGCGCGTCTTGCTTTGGCCTCTCTCCTGGAGGCGCTCAGTCAGACCGAGTGCTGACATGTGGCAAGAAGCTCCTCGGGGCGCGTGTTGCTTGGGCTTCTCTCCTGGAGGCCCTCAGTAAGACCCATTGTTGACATGTGGCAAGACGCTCCTCGGGGCGCGTCTTGCTTGGGCCTCTCTCCAGAAGGCCCTCAATCAGACCCAGTGTTGACACGTGGCAAGACGCTCCTCGGGGCGCGTCTTGCTTGGGCCTCTCTCCTGGAGGCGCTCAGTCAGACTGAGTAGTGACATGTGGCCTGACGCTCCTCGGGGCGCGTGTTGCTTGGGCCTCTCTCCTGGAGGCGCTCAGTCAGACCCATTGTTGACATGTTGCAAGACGCTCCTTTGGGCGCGTCTTGCTTGGGCCTCTCTCCTGGAGGCGCTCAGTCAGACCGAGTGCTGACATGTGGAAAGACGCTCCTCGGGGCGCGTCTTGCTTGGGCCTCTCTCCTGGAGGCGCTCAGTTAGACCAAGTAGTGACATGTCGCAAGACGCTCCTCGGGGCGCGTCTTGCTTGGGCCTCTCTCCTGGAGGCGCTCAGTCAGACCCAGTGGTGACATGTGGCAAGACGCTCCTCGGGGCGCATCTTGCTTGGGCCTCTCTCCTGGAGGCGCTCAGTCAGACCCAGTGTTGACACGTGGCAAGACGCTCCTCGGGGCGCGTCTTGCTTGGGCCTCTCTCCTGGAGCCGCTCAGTCAGACCCAGTGTTGACATGTGGCAAGACACTCCTCGGGGCGCGTCTTGTTTGGGCCTCTCTCATGGAGGCCCTCTGTCAGACCCAGTGTTGACATGTGTCAAGACGCTCCTCGGGGCGCGTCTTGCTTTGGCCTCTCTCCTGGAGGCGCTCAGTCAGACCGAGTGCTGACATGTGGCAAGAAGCTCCTCGGGGCGCGTGTTGCTTGGGCTTCTCTCCTGGAGGCCCTCAGTAAGACCCATTGTTGACATGTGGCAAGACGCTCCTCGGGGCGCGTCTTGCTTGGGCCTCTCTCCAGAAGGCCCTCAATCAGACCCAGTGTTGACACGTGGCAAGACGCTCCTCGGGGCGCGTCTTGCTTGGGCCTCTCTCCTGGAGGCGCTCAGTCAGACTGAGTAGTGACATGTGGCCTGACGCTCCTCGGGGCGCGTGTTGCTTGGGCCTCTCTCCTGGAGGCGCTCAGTCAGACCCATTGTTGACATGTTGCAAGACGCTCCTTTGGGCGCGTCTTGCTTGGGCCTCTCTCCTGGAGGCGCTCAGTCAGACCGAGTGCTGACATGTGGAAAGACGCTCCTCGGGGCGCGTCTTGCTTGGGCCTCTCTCCTGGAGGCGCTCAGTTAGACCAAGTAGTGACATGTCGCAAGACGCTCCTCGGGGCGCGTCTTGCTTGGGCCTCTCTCCTGGAGGCGCTCAGTCAGACCCAGTGGTGACATGTGGCAAGACGCTCCTCGGGGCGCATCTTGCTTGGGCCTCTCTCCTGGAGGCGCTCAGTCAGACCCAGTGTTGACACGTGGCAAGACGCTCCTCGGGGCGCGTCTTGCTTGGGCCTCTCTCCTGGAGCCGCTCAGTCAGACCCAGTGTTGACATGTGGCAAGACACTCCTCGGGGCGCGTCTTGTTTGGGCCTCTCTCATGGAGGCCCTCTGTCAGACCCAGTGTTGACATGTGTCAAGACGCTCCTCGGGGCGCGTCTTGCTTTGGCCTCTCTCCTGGAGGCGCTCAGTCAGACCGAGTGCTGACATGTGGCAAGAAGCTCCTCGGGGCGCGTGTTGCTTGGGCTTCTCTCCTGGAGGCCCTCAGTAAGACCCATTGTTGACATGTGGCAAGACGCTCCTCGGGGCGCGTCTTGCTTGGGCCTCTCTCCAGAAGGCCCTCAATCAGACCCAGTGTTGACACGTGGCAAGACGCTCCTCGGGGCGCGTCTTGCTTGGGCCTCTCTCCTGGAGGCGCTCAGTCAGACTGAGTAGTGACATGTGGCCTGAAGCTCCTCGGGGCGCGTGTTGCTTGGGCCTCTCTCCTGGAGGCGCTCAGTCAGACCCATTGTTGACATGTTGCAAGACGCTCCTTTGGGCGCGTCTTGCTTGGGCCTCTCTCCTGGAGGCGCTCAGTCAGACCGAGTGCTGACATGTGGAAAGACGCTCCTCGGGGCGCGTCTTGCTTGGGCCTCTCTCCTGGAGGCCCTCTGTCAGACCCAGTGTTGACATGTGGCAAGACGCTCCTCAGGGCGCGTCTTTCTTGGGCCTTTCTCCTGGAGGCGCTCAGTCAGACCGAGTGCTGACATGTGGCAAGACGCTCCTCGGGGCGCGTCTTGCTTGGGCCTCTCTCCTGGAGGCGGTCAGTCAGACTGAGTAGTGACATGTGGCCTGACGCTCCCCGGGGCGCGTCTTGCTTGGGCCTCTCTCCTGGAGGCGCTCAGTCAGACCCAGTGGTGACATGTGGCAAGACACTCCTCGGGGCGCGTCTTGCTTGGGCCTCTCTCCTGGAGGCCCTCAGTCAGACCCAGTGTTGACATGTGTCAAGACGCTCCTCGGGGCGCGTCTTGCTGGGGCCTCTCTCCTGGAGGCGCTCAGTCAGACCCAGTGTTGACATGTGGCTTGACGCTCCTCGGGGCGCGTCTTGCTTGGGCTTCTCTCCTGGAGGCCCTCAGTCAGACCCATTGTTGACTTGTGGCAAGACGCTCCTCGGGGCACGTCTTGCTTGGGCCTCTCTCCTGGAGGCGCTCAGTCAGACCGAGTAGTGACATGTGGCAAGACGCTCCTCGGGGTGCGTCTTGCTTGGACCTCTCTCCTGGAGGCGCTCAGTTAGACCGAGTAGTGACATGTCGCAAGACGCTCCTCGGGGCGCGTCTTGCTTGGGCCTCTCTCCTGGAGGCGCTCAGTCAGACCCAGTGGTGACATGTGGCAAGACGCTCCTCGGGGCGCATCTTGCTTGGGCCTCTCTCCTGGAGGCGCTCAGTCAGGCCCAGTGTTGACACGTGGCAAGACGCTCCTCGGGGCGCGTCTTGCGTGGGCCTCTCTCCTGGAGCCGCTCAGTCAGACCCAGTGTTGACATGTGGCAAGACACTCCTCGGGGCGCGTCTTGTTTGGGCCTCTCTCATGGAGGCCCTCTGTCAGACCCAGTGTTGACATGTGTCAAGACGCTCCTCGGGGCGCGTCTTGCTTTGGCCTCTCTCCTGGAGGCGCTCAGTCAGACCGAGTGCTGACATGTGGCAAGAAGCTCCTCGGGGCGCGTGTTGCTTGGGCTTCTCTCCTGGAGGCCCTCAGTAAGACCCATTGTTGACATGTGGCAAGACGCTCCTCGGGGCGCGTCTTGCTTGGGCCTCTCTCCAGAAGGCCCTCAATCAGACCCAGTGTTGACACGTGGCAAGACGCTCCTCGGGGCGCGTCTTACTTGGGCCTCTCTCCTGGAGGCGCTCAGTCAGACTGAGTAGTGACATGTGGCCTGACACTCCTCGGGGCGCGTGTTGCTTTGGCCTCTCTCCTGGAGGCGCTCAGTCAGACCCATTGTTGACATGTTGCAAGACGCTCCTTTGGGCGCGTCTTGCTTGGGCCTCTCTCCTGGAGGCGCTCAGTCAGACCGAGTGCTGACATGTGGCAAGACGCTCCTCGGGGCGCGTCTTGCTTGGGCCTCTCTCCTGGAGGCGGTCAGTCAGACTGAGTAGTGACATGTGGCCTGACGCTCCCCGGGGCGCGTCTTGCTTGGGCCTCTCTCCTGGAGGCGCTCAGTCAGACCCAGTGGTGACATGTGGCAAGACACTCCTCGGGGCGCGTCTTGCTTGAGCCTCTCTCCTGGAGGCCCTCAGTCAGACCCATTGTTGACATGTGGCAAGACGCTCCTCGGGGCGCGTCTTGCTTGGGCTTCTCTCCTGGAGACGCTCAGACAGACCCAGTGTTGACATGTGACAAGACGCTCCTCGGGGCGCGTCTTGCTTGGGCCTCTCTCCTGGAGGCGCTCAGTCAGAACCAGAGGTGACATGTGGCAAGACGCTCCTCGGGGCGCGTCTTGCTTGGGCCTCTCTCCTGGAGGCCCTCTCTCAGACCCAGTGTTTATATGTCGCAAGACGCTCCTCCGGGCGCATCTTGCTTGGGCCTCTCTCCTGGAGGCCCTCAGTCAGACACATTGTTGACATGTGGCAAGACGCTCCTCGGGGCGCGTCTTGCTTGGGCCTCTCTCCTGGAGGCGCTCAGTCAGACCCAGTGTTGACATGTGGCAAGACGCACCTCGGGGCGCGTCTTGCTTGGGCCTCTCTCCTGGAGGCGCTCAGTCAGACCCAGTGTTGACATGTGGCAGGACGCTCCTCGGGGCGCGTCTTGCTTGGGCCTCTCTCCTGGAGGCGCTCAGTCAGACCCAGTGTTGGCATGTGGCAAGACACTCCTCGGGGCGCGTCTTGGTTGGGCCTCTCTCCTGGAGGCGCTCATTCAGACCCAGTGGTGACATGTGGCAAGACGCTCCTCGGGGCGCGTATTGCTTCGGCCTCTCTCCTGAATGCCCTCTGTCAGACCGAGTGTTGACATGTGGCAAGACTCTCCTCGGGGCGCGTCTTGCTTGGGCTTCTCTCATGGAGGCCCTCAGTCCGACCCAGTGTTGACATGTGTCAAGACGCTCCTCGGGGCGTGTCTTGCTTGGGCTTCTCTCATGGAGGCCCTCAGTCCGAACCAGTGTTGACATGTGTCAAGACACTCCTCGGGGCGCGTCTTGGTTGGGCCTCTCTCCTGGAGGCGCTCATTCAGACCCAGTGGTGACATGTGGCAAGACGCTCCTCGGGGCGCGTCTTGCTTCGGCCTCTCTCCTGAATGCCCTCTGTCAGACCGAGTGTTGACATGTGGCAAGACTCTCCTCGGGGCGCGTCTTGCTTGGGCTTCTCTCATGGAGGCCCTCAGTCCGACCCAGTGTTGACATGTGTCAAGACGCTCCTCGGGGCATGTCTTGCTTGGGCCTCTCTCCTGGAGGCGCTCAGTCAGACCCAGTGTTGACATGTGGCAAGACGCTCCTCTGGGCGCGTCTTGCTTGGGCTTCTCTCCTGGAGGCCCTCAGTCAGACCCATTGTTGACATGTGGCAAGACGCTCCTCGGGGCACGTCTTGCTTGGGCCTCTCTCCTGGAGGCGCTCAGTCAGACCGAGTAGTGACATGTGGCAAGACGCTCCTCGGGGCGCGTCTTGCTTGGACCTCCCTCCTGGAGGCGCTCAGTCAGACCGAGTAGTGACATTTGGCAAGACGCTCCTCGGGGCGCGTCTTGCTTGGGCCTCTCTCCTGGAGGCGCTCAGTCAGACCGAGTGCTGACATAAGGCAAGACGCTCCTCGGGGCGCGTCTTGCTGGGGCCTCTCTACTGGAGGTGCTCAATCAGACCCAGTGGTGACACGTGGCAAGACGCTCCTCTGGGCGCGTCTTGCTTGGGCCTCTCTCCTGGAGGAGCTCAGTAAGACCCAGTGGTGACACGTGGCAAGATGCTCCTCCGGGCGCATCTTGCTTGGGCCTCTCTCCTGGAGGCGCTAAGTCAGACCCAGTGTTGACATGTGTCAAGACGCTCCTCGGGGCGCGTCTTGCTTGGGCCTCTCTCCTGGAGGCCCTCAGTCAGACCCATTGTTGACATGTGGCAAGACGCTCCTCGGGGCGCGTCTTGCTTGGGCTTCTCTCCTGGATACGCTCAGACAGACCCAGTGTTGACATGTGACAAGACGCTACTCGGGGTGCGTCTTGCTTGGGCCTCTCTCCTGGAGGCCCTCAGTCAGACACATTGTTGACATGTGGCAAGACGCTCCTCGGGGCGCGTCTTGCTTGGGCCTCTCTCCTGGAGGCGCTCAGTCAGACTGAGTAGTGACATGTGGCCTGACGCTCCTCGGGGCGCGTGTTGCTTGGGCCTCTCTCCTGGAGGCCCTCTGTCAGACCCAGTGTTGACATGTTGCAAGACGCTCCTTTGGGCGCATCTTGCTTGGGCCTCTCTCCTGGAGGCCCTCAGTCAGACCCATTGTTGACATGTGGCAAGACGCTCCTCAGGGCGCGTCTTTCTTGGGCCTTTCTCCTGGAGGCGCTCAGTCAGACCGAGTGCTGACATGTGGCAAGACGCTCCTCGGGGCGCGTCTTGCTTGGGCCTCTCTCCTGGAGGCGGTCAGTGAGACTGAGTAGTGACATGTGGCCTGACACTCCCCGGGGCGCGTCTTGCTTGGAACTCTCTCCTGGAGGCGCTCAGTCAGACCCAGTGGTGACATGTGGCAAGACACTCCACGGGGCGCGTCTTGCTTGGGCCTCTCTCCTGGAGGCCCTCAGTCAGACCCAGTGTTGACATGTGGCAGGACGCTCCTCGGGGCGCGTCTTGCTTGGGCCTCTCTCCTGGAGGCGCTCAGTCAGACCCAGTGTTGGCATGTGGCAAGACACTCCTCGGGGCGCGTCTTGGTTGGGCCTCTCTCCTGGAGGCGCTCATTCAGACCCAGTGGTGACATGTGGCAAGACGCTCCTCGGGGCGCGTATTGCTTCGGCCTCTCTCCTGAATGCCCTCTGTCAGACCGAGTGTTGACATGTGGCAAGACTCTCCTCAGGGCGCGTCTTGCTTGGGCTTCTCTCATGGAGGCCCTCAGTCCGACCCAGTGTTGACATGTGTCAAGACGCTCCTCGGGGCGTTTCTTGCTTGGGCCTCTCTCCTGGAGGCGCTCAGTCAGACCCAGTGTTGGCATGTGGCAAGACACTCCTCGGGGCGCGTCTTGGTTGGGCCTCTCTCCTGGAGGCGCTCATTCAGACCCAGTGGTGACATGTGGCAAGACGCTCCTCGGGGCGCGTCTTGCTTCGGCCTCTCTCCTGAATGCCCTCTGTCAGACCGAGTGTTGAAATGTGGCAAGACTCTCCTCGGGGCGCGTCTTGCTTGGGCTTCTCTCATGGAGGCCCTCAGTCCGACCCAGTGTTGACATGTGTCAAGACGCTCCTCGGGGCGTGTCTTGCTTGGGCCTCTCTCCTGGAGGCGCTCAGTCAGACCCAGTGTTGACACGTGGCAAGACGCTCCTCGGGGCGCGTCTTGCTTGGGCCTCTCTCCTGGAGCCGCTCAGTCAGACCCAGTGTTGACATGTGGCAAGACACTCCTCGGGGCGCGTCTTGTTTGGGCCTCTCTCATGGAGGCCCTCTGTCAGACCCAGTGTTGACATGTGTCAAGACGCTCCTCGGGGCGCGTCTTGCTTTGGCCTCTCTCCTGGAGGCGCTCAGTCAGACCGAGTGCTGACATGTGGCAAGAAGCTCCTCGGGGCGCGTGTTGCTTGGGCTTCTCTCCTGGAGGCCCTCAGTAAGACCCATTGTTGACATGTGGCAAGACGCTCCTCGGGGCGCGTCTTGCTTGGGCCTCTCTCCAGAAGGCCCTCAATCAGACCCAGTGTTGACACGTGGCAAGACGCTCCTCGGGGCGCGTCTTGCTTGGGCCTCTCTCCTGGAGGCGCTCAGTCAGACTGAGTAGTGACATGTGGCCTGACACTCCTCGGGGCGCGTGTTGCTTTGGCCTCTCTCCTGGAGGCGCTCAGTCAGACCCATTGTTGACATGTTGCAAGACGCTCCTTTGGGCGCGTCTTGCTTGGGCCTCTCTCCTGGAGGCGCTCAGTCAGACCGAGTGCTGACATGTGGCAAGACGCTCCTCGGGGCGCGTCTTGCTTGGGCCTCTCTCCTGGAGGCGGTCAGTCAGACTGAGTAGTGACATGTGGCCTGACGCTCCCCGGGGCGCGTCTTGCTTGGGCCTCTCTCCTGGAGGCGCTCAGTCAGACCCAGTGGTGACATGTGGCAAGACACTCCTCGGGGCGCGTCTTGCTTGAGCCTCTCTCCTGGAGGCCCTCAGTCAGACCCATTGTTGACATGTGGCAAGACGCTCCTCGGGGCGCGTCTTGCTTGGGCTTCTCTCCTGGAGACGCTCAGACAGACCCAGTGTTGACATGTGACAAGACGCTCCTCGGGGCGCGTCTTGCTTGGGCCTCTCTCCTGGAGGCGCTCAGTCAGAACCAGAGGTGACATGTGGCAAGACGCTCCTCGGGGCGCGTCTTGCTTGGGCCTCTCTCCTGGAGGCCCTCTCTCAGACCCAGTGTTGATATGTGGCAAGACGCTCCTCCGGGCGCATCTTGCTGGGGCCTCTCTCCTAGAGGCGCTCAGTCAGACCCAGTGTTGACATGTGGCAAGACGCTCCTCGGGGCGCGTCTTGCTTGGGCCTCTCTCCTGGAGGCGCTCAGTCAGACCCAGTGTTGACATGTGGCAGGACGCTCCTCGGGGCGCGTCTTGCTTGGGCCTCTCTCCTGGAGGCGCTCAGTCAGACCCAGTGTTGGCATGTGGCAAGACACTCCTCGGGGCGCGTCTTGGTTGGGCCTCTCTCCTGGAGGCGCTCATTCAGACCCAGTGGTGACATGTGGCAAGACGCTCCTCGGGGCGCGTATTGCTTCGGCCTCTCTCCTGAATGCCCTCTGTCAGACCGAGTGTTGACATGTGGCAAGACTCTCCTCGGGGCGCGTCTTGCTTGGGCTTCTCTCATGGAGGCCCTCAGTCCGACCCAGTGTTGACATGTGTCAAGACGCTCCTCGGGGCGTGTCTTGCTTGGGCTTCTCTCATGGAGGCCCTCAGTCCGAACCAGTGTTGACATGTGTCAAGACACTCCTCGGGGCGCGTCTTGGTTGGGCCTCTCTCCTGGAGGCGCTCATTCAGACCCAGTGGTGACATGTGGCAAGACGCTCCTCGGGGCGCGTCTTGCTTCGGCCTCTCTCCTGAATGCCCTCTGTCAGACCGAGTGTTGACATGTGGCAAGACTCTCCTCGGGGCGCGTCTTGCTTGGGCTTCTCTCATGGAGGCCCTCAGTCCGACCCAGTGTTGACATGTGTCAAGACGCTCCTCGGGGCGTGTCTTGCTTGGGCCTCTCTCCTGGAGGCGCTCAGTCAGACCCAGTGTTGACATGTGGCAAGACGCTCCTCTGGGCGCGTCTTGCTTGGGCTTCTCTCCTGGAGGCCCTCAGTCAGACCCATTGTTGACATGTGGCAAGACGCTCCTCGGGGCACGTCTTGCTTGGGCCTCTCTCCTGGAGGCGCTCAGTCAGACCGAGTAGTGACATGTGGCAAGACGCTCCTCGGGGCGCGTCTTGCTTGGACCTCCCTCCTGGAGGCGCTCAGTCAGACCGAGTAGTGACATTTGGCAAGACGCTCCTCGGGGCGCGTCTTGCTTGGGCCTCTCTCCTGGAGGCGCTCAGTCAGACCGAGTGCTGACATAAGGCAAGACGCTCCTCGGGGCGCGTCTTGCTGGGGCCTCTCTACTGGAGGTGCTCAATCAGACCCAGTGGTGACACGTGGCAAGACGCTCCTCTGGGCGCGTCTTGCTTGGGCCTCTCTCCTGGAGGAGCTCAGTCAGACCCAGTGGTGACACGTGGCAAGACGCTCCTCGGGGCGCGTGTTGCTTGGGCCTCTCTCCTGGAGGCCCTCTGTCAGACCCAGTGTTGACATGTTGCAAGACGCTCCTTTGGGCGCATCTTGCTTGGGCCTCTCTCCTGGAGGCCCTCAGTCAGACCCATTGTTGACATGTGGCAAGACGCTCCTCAGGGCGCGTCTTTCTTGGGCCTTTCTCCTGGAGGCGGTCAGTGAGACTGAGTAGTGACATGTGGCCTGACACTCCCCGGGGCGCGTCTTGCTTGGGCCTCTCTCCTGGAGGCGCTCAGTCAGACCCAGTGGTGACATGTGGCAAGACACTCCTCGGGGCGCGTCTTGCTTGGGCCTCTCTCCTGGAGGCCCTCAGTCAGACCCAGTGTTGACATGTGGCAGGACGCTCCTCGGGGCGCGTCTTGCTTGGGCCTCTCTCCTGGAGGCGCTCAGTCAGACCCAGTGTTGGCATGTGGCAAGACACTCCTCGGGGCGCGTCTTGGTTGGGCCTCTCTCCTGGAGGTGCTCAATCAGACCCAGTGGTGACACGTGGCAAGACGCTCCTCTGGGCGCGTCTTGCTTGGGCCTCTCTCCTGGAGGCGCTCAGTCAGACTGAGTAGTGACATGTGGCCTGACGCTCCTCGGGGCGCGTGTTGCTTGGGCCTCTCTCCTGGAGGCCCTCTGTCAGACCCAGTGTTGACATGTTGCAAGACGCTCCTTTGGGCGCATCTTGCTTGGGCCTCTCTCCTGGAGGCCCTCAGTCAGACCCATTGTTGACATGTGGCAAGACGCTCCTCAGGGCGCGTCTTTCTTGGGCCTTTCTCCTGGAGGCGCTCAGTCAGACCGAGTGCTGACATGTGGCAAGACGCTCCTCGGGGCGCGTCTTGCTTGGGCCTCTCTCCTGGAGGCGGTCAGTGAGACTGAGTAGTGACATGTGGCCTGACACTCCCCGGGGCGCGTCTTGCTTGGGCCTCTCTCCTGGAGGCGCTCAGTCAGACCCAGTGGTGACATGTGGCAAGACACTCCTCGGGGCGCGTCTTGCTTGGGCCTCTCTCCTGGAGGCCCTCAGTCAGACCCAGTGTTGACATGTGGCAGGACGCTCCTCGGGGCGCGTCTTGCTTGGGCCTCTCTCCTGGAGGCGCTCAGTCAGACCCAGTGTTGGCATGTGGCAAGACACTCCTCGGGGCGCGTCTTGGTTGGGCCTCTCTCCTGGAGGCGCTCATTCAGACCCAGTGGTGACATGTGGCAAGACGCTCCTCGGGGCGCGTATTGCTTCGGCCTCTCTCCTGAATGCCCTCTGTCAGACCGAGTGTTGACATGTGGCAAGACTCTCCTCGGGGCGCGTCTTGCTTGGGCTTCTCTCATGGAGGCCCTCAGTCCGACCCAGTGTTGACATGTGTCAAGACGCTCCTCGGGGCGTTTCTTGCTTGGGCCTCTCTCCTGGAGGCGCTCAGTCAGACCCAGTGTTGGCATGTGGCAAGACACTCCTCGGGGCGCGTCTTGGTTGGGCCTCTCTCCTGGAGGCGCTCATTCAGACCCAGTGGTGACATGTGGCAAGACGCTCCTCGGGGCGCGTCTTGCTTCGGCCTCTCTCCTGAATGCCCTCTGTCAGACCGAGTGTTGAAATGTGGCAAGACTCTCCTCGGGGCGCGTCTTGCTTGGGCTTCTCTCATGGAGGCCCTCAGTCCGACCCAGTGTTGACATGTGTCAAGACGCTCCTCGGGGCGTGTCTTGCTTGGGCCTCTCTCCTGGAGGCGCTCAGTCAGACCCAGTGTTGACACGTGGCAAGACGCTCCTCGGGGCGCGTCTTGCTTGGGCCTCTCTCCTGGAGCCGCTCAGTCAGACCCAGTGTTGACATGTGGCAAGACACTCCTCGGGGCGCGTCTTGTTTGGGCCTCTCTCATGGAGGCCCTCTGTCAGACCCAGTGTTGACATGTGTCAAGACGCTCCTCGGGGCGCGTCTTGCTTTGGCCTCTCTCCTGGAGGCGCTCAGTCAGACCGAGTGCTGACATGTGGCAAGAAGCTCCTCGGGGCGCGTGTTGCTTGGGCTTCTCTCCTGGAGGCCCTCAGTAAGACCCATTGTTGACATGTGGCAAGACGCTCCTCGGGGCGCGTCTTGCTTGGGCCTCTCTCCAGAAGGCCCTCAATCATACCCAGTGTTGACACGTGGCAAGACGCTCCTCGGGGCGCGTCTTGCTTGGGCCTCTCTCCTGGAGGCGCTCAGTCAGACTGAGTAGTGACATGTGGCCTGACACTCCTCGGGGCGCGTGTTGCTTTGGCCTCTCTCCTGGAGGCGCTCAGTCAGACCCATTGTTGACATGTTGCAAGACGCTCCTTTGGGCGCGTCTTGCTTGGGCCTCTCTCCTGGAGGCGCTCAGTCAGACCGAGTGCTGACATGTGGCAAGACGCTCCTCGGGGCGCGTCTTGCTTGGGCCTCTCTCCTGGAGGCGGTCAGTCAGACTGAGTAGTGACATGTGGCCTGACGCTCCCCGGGGCGCGTCTTGCTTGGGCCTCTCTCCTGGAGGCGCTCAGTCAGACCCAGTGGTGACATGTGGCAAGACACTCCTCGGGGCGCGTCTTGCTTGAGCCTCTCTCCTGGAGGCCCTCAGTCAGACCCATTGTTGACATGTGGCAAGACGCTCCTCGGGGCGCGTCTTGCTTGGGCTTCTCTCCTGGAGACGCTCAGACAGACCCAGTGTTGACATGTGACAAGACGCTCCTCGGGGCGCGTCTTGCTTGGGCCTCTCTCCTGGAGGCGCTCAGTCAGAACCAGAGGTGACATGTGGCAAGACGCTCCTCGGGGCGCGTCTTGCTTGGGCCTCTCTCCTGGAGGCCCTCTCTCAGACCCAGTGTTGATATGTGGCAAGACGCTCCTCCGGGCGCATCTTGCTGGGGCCTCTCTCCTGGAGGCGCTCAGTCAGACCCAGTGTTGACATGTGGCAAGACGCTCCTCGGGGCGCGTCTTGCTTGGGCCTCTCTCCTGGAGGCGCTCAGTCAGACCCAGTGTTGACATGTGGCAGGACGCTCCTCGGGGCGCGTCTTGCTTGGGCCTCTCTCCTGGAGGCGCTCAGTCAGACCCAGTGTTGGCATGTGGCAAGACACTCCTCGGGGCGCGTCTTGGTTGGGCCTCTCTCCTGGAGGCGCTCATTCAGACCCAGTGGTGACATGTGGCAAGACGCTCCTCGGGGCGCGTATTGCTTCGGCCTCTCTCCTGAATGCCCTCTGTCAGACCGAGTGTTGACATGTGGCAAGAATCTCCTCGGGGCGCGTCTTGCTTGGGCTTCTCTCATGGAGGCCCTCAGTCCGACCCAGTGTTGACATGTGTCAAGACGCTCCTCGGGGCGTGTCTTGCTTGGGCTTCTCTCATGGAGGCCCTCAGTCCGAACCAGTGTTGACATGTGTCAAGACACTCCTCGGGGCGCGTCTTGGTTGGGCCTCTCTCCTGGAGGCGCTCATTCAGACCCAGTGGTGACATGTGGCAAGACGCTCCTCGGGGCGCGTCTTGCTTCGGCCTCTCTCCTGAATGCCCTCTGTCAGACCGAGTGTTGACATGTGGCAAGACTCTCCTCGGGGCGCGTCTTGCTTGGGCTTCTCTCATGGAGGCCCTCAGTCCGACCCAGTGTTGACATGTGTCAAGACGCTCCTCGGGGCGTGTCTTGCTTGGGCCTCTCTCCTGGAGGCGCTCAGTCAGACCCAGTGTTGACATGTGGCAAGACGCTCCTCTGGGCGCGTCTTGCTTGGGCTTCTCTCCTGGAGGCCCTCAGTCAGACCCATTGTTGACATGTGGCAAGACGCTCCTCGGGGCACGTCTTGCTTGGGCCTCTCTCCTGGAGGCGCTCAGTCAGACCGAGTAGTGACATGTGGCAAGACGCTCCTCGGGGCGCGTCTTGCTTGGACCTCCCTCCTGGAGGCGCTCAGTCAGACCGAGTAGTGACATTTGGCAAGACGCTCCTCGGGGCGCGTCTTGCTTGGGCCTCTCTCCTGGAGGCGCTCAGTCAGACCGAGTGCTGACATAAGGCAAGACGCTCCTCGGGGCGCGTCTTGCTGGGGCCTCTCTACTGGAGGTGCTCAATCAGACCCAGTGGTGACACGTGGCAAGACGCTCCTCTGGGCGCGTCTTGCTTGGGCCTCTCTCCTGGAGGAGCTCAGTCAGACCCAGTGGTGACACGTGGCAAGACGCTCCTCCGGGCGCATCTTGCTTGGGCCTCTCTCCTGGAGGCGCTAAGTCAGACCCAGTGTTGACATGTGTCAAGACGCTCCTCGGGGCGCGTCTTGCTTGGGCCTCTCTCCTGGAGGCCCTCAGTCAGACCCATTGTTGACATGTGGCAAGACGCTCCTCGGGGCGCGTCTTGCTTGGGCTTCTCTCCTGGATACGCTCAGACAGACCCAGTGTTGACATGTGACAAGACGCTACTCGGGGTGCGTCTTGCTTGGGCCTCTCTCCTGGAGGCCCTCAGTCAGACACATTGTTGACATGTGGCAAGACGCTCCTCGGGGCGCGTCTTGCTTGGGCCTCTCTCCTGGAGGCGCTCAGTCAGACTGAGTAGTGACATGTGGCCTGACGCTCCTCGGGGCGCGTGTTGCTTGGGCCTCTCTCCTGGAGGCCCTCTGTCAGACCCAGTGTTGACATGTTGCAAGACGCTCCTTTGGGCGCATCTTGCTTGGGCCTCTCTCCTGGAGGCCCTCAGTCAGACCCATTGTTGACATGTGGCAAGACGCTCCTCAGGGCGCGTCTTTCTTGGGCCTTTCTCCTGGAGGCGCTCAGTCAGACCGAGTGCTGACATGTGGCAAGACGCTCCTCGGGGCGCGTCTTGCTTGGGCCTCTCTCCTGGAGGCGGTCAGTGAGACTGAGTAGTGACATGTGGCCTGACACTCCCCAGGGCGCGTCTTGCTTGGGCCTCTCTCCTGGAGGCGCTCAGTCAGACCCAGTGGTGACATGTGGCAAGACACTCCTCGGGGCGCGTCTTGCTTGGGCCTCTCTCCTGGAGGCCCTCAGTCAGACCCAGTGTTGACATGTGGCAGGACGCTCCTCGGGGCGCGTCTTGCTTGGGCCTCTCTCCTGGAGGCGCTCAGTCAGACCCAGTGTTGGCATGTGGCAAGACACTCCTCGGGGCGCGTCTTGGTTGGGCCTCTCTCCTGGAGGCGCTCATTCAGACCCAGTGGTGACATGTGGCAAGACGCTCCTCGGGGCGCGTATTGCTTCGGCCTCTCTCCTGAATGCCCTCTGTCAGACCGAGTGTTGACATGTGGCAAGACTCTCCTCGGGGCGCGTCTTGCTTGGGCTTCTCTCATGGAGGCCCTCAGTCCGACCCAGTGTTGACATGTGTCAAGACGCTCCTCGGGGCGTGTCTTGCTTGGGCCTCTCTCCTGGAGGCGCTCAGTCAGACCCAGTGTTGGCATGTGGCAAGACACTCCTCGGGGCGCGTCTTGGTTGGGCCTCTCTCCTGGAGGCGCTCATTCAGACCCAGTGGTGACATGTGGCAAGACGCTCCTCGGGGCGCGTCTTGCTTCGGCCTCTCTCCTGAATGCCCTCTGTCAGACCGAGTGTTGAAATGTGGCAAAACTCTCCTCGGGGCGCGTCTTGCTTGGGCTTCTCTCATGGAGGCCCTCAGTCCGACCCAGTGTTGACATGTGTCAAGACGCTCCTCGGGGCGTGTCTTGCTTGGGCCTCTCTCCTGGTGGCGCTCAGTCAGACCCAGTGTTGACATGTGGCAAGACGCTCCTCTGGGCGCGTCTTGCTTGGGCTTCTCTCCTGGAGGCCCTCAGTCAGACCCATTGTTGACATGTGGCAAGACGCTCCTCGGGGCACGTCTTGCTTGGGCCTCTCTCCTGGAGGCGCTCAGTCAGACCGAGTAGTGACATGTGGCAAGACGCTCCTCGGGGCGCGTCTTGCTTGGACCTCCCTCCTGGAGGCGCTCAGTCGGACCGAGTAGTGACATTTGGCAAGACGCTCCTCGGGGCACGTCTTGCTTGGACCTCTCTCCTGGAGGCGCTCAGTTAGACCGAGTAGTGACATGTGGCAAGACGCTCCTCGGGGCGCGTCTTGCTTGGGCCTCTCTCCTGGAGGCGCTCAGTTAGACCGAGTGCTGACATAAGGCAAGACGCTCCTCCAGGCGCATCTTGCTTGGGCCTCTCTCCTGGAGGCGCTAAGTCAGACCCAGTGTTGACACGTGGCAAGACGCTCCTCGGGGCGCGTCTTGCTTGGGCCTCTCTCCTAGAGGTGCTCAGTCAGACACAGTGTTGACATGTGGCGAGACACTCCTCGGGGAGCGTCTTGCTTGGGCTTCTCTCATGGAGGCCCTCAGTAAGACCCATTGTTGACATGTGGAAAGAAGCTCCTCGGGGAGCGTATTGCTTGGGCCTCTCTCCTGGATGCCCTCTGTCAGACCCAGTGTTGACATGTGGCAAGACTCTCCTCGGGGCACGTCTTGCTTGGACCTCTCTCCTGGAGGCGCTCAGTCAGTCTGAGTAGTGACATGTGGCAAGACGCTCCTCGGGGCGCGTCTTGCTTGGGCCTCTCTCCTGGAGGCGCTCAATTAGACCCAGTGTTGACATGTGGCAAGACGCTCCTCGGGGCGCGTCTTGCTTGGGCTTCTCTCCTGGAGGCCCTCAGTCAGACCCATTGTTGACATGTGGCAAGACGCTCCTCGGGGCGCGTCTTTGCTGGGGCCTCTCTCCTGGAGGCGCTCAGTCAGACCCAGTGTTGACATGTGTCAAGACGCTCCTCGGGCGTTTCTTGCTTGCGCCTCTCTCCTGGTGGCGCTCAGTCAGACCCAGAGGTGACATGTGGCAAGACGCTCCTCAGGCCTCTCTCCTGGAGGCGCTCAGTCAGACCCAGTGTTGACATGTGGCAAGACGCTCCTCGGGGCGCGTCTTGCTTGGGCCTCTCTCCTAGAGCCGCTCAGTCAGACCCAGTGTTGACATGTGGCAAGACGCTCCTCGAGGCGCATCTTGCTTGGGCCTCTCTCCTGGATGCCCTCTGTCAGACCCAGTGGTGACACGTGGCAAGACGCTCCTCTGGGCGCGTCTTGCTTGGGCCTCTCTCCTGGAGGAGCTCAGTCAGACCCAGTGGCGACACGTGGCAAGACGCTCCTCGAGGCGCATCTTGCTTGGGCCTCTCTCCTGGAGGCGCTAAGTCAGACACAGTGTTGACACGTGGCAAGACGCTCCTCGGGGCGCATCTTGCTTGGGCCTCTCTCCTGGAGGCGCTCAGTCAGACACAGTGTTGACATGTGGCAAGACACTCCTCGGGGCGCGTCTTGCTTGGGCTTCTCTCATGGAGGCCCTCAGTAAGACACATTGTTGACATGTGGAAAGAAGCTCCTCGGGGCGCGTCTTGCTTTGGCTTCTCTCCTGGAGGCCCTCAGTCAGACCCATTGTTGACATGTGGCAAGACGCTCCTCGGGGCGCGTCTTGCTTGGGCCTCTCTCCTGGAGGCGGTCAGTGAGACTGAGTAGTGACATGTGGCCTGACACTCCCCGGGGCGCGTCTTGCTTGGGCCTCTCTCCTGGAGGCGCTCAGTCAGACCCAGTGGTGACATGTGGCAAGACACTCCTCGGGGCGCGTCTTGCTTGGGCCTCTCTCCTGGAGGCGGTCAGTGAGACTGAGTAGTGACATGTGGCCTGACACTCCCCGGGGCGCGTCTTGCTTGGGCCTCTCTCCTGGAGGCGCTCAGTCAGACCCAGTGGTGACATGTGGCAAGACACTCCTCGGGGCGCGTCTTGCTTGGGCCTCTCTCCTGGAGGCCCTCAGTCAGACCCAGTGTTGACATGTGGCAGGACGCTCCTCGGGGCGCGTCTTGCTTGGGCCTCTCTCCTGGAGGCGCTCAGTCAGACCCAGTGTTGGCATGTGGCAAGACACTCCTCGGGGCGCGTCTTGGTTGGGCCTCTCTCCTGGAGGTGCTCAATCAGACCCAGTGGTGACACGTGGCAAGACGCTCCTCTGGGCGCGTCTTGCTTGGGCCTCTCTCCTGGAGGCGCTCAGTCAGACTGAGTAGTGACATGTGGCCTGACGCTCCTCGGGGCGCGTGTTGCTTGGGCCTCTCTCCTGGAGGCCCTCTGTCAGACCCAGTGTTGACATGTTGCAAGACGCTCCTTTGGGCGCATCTTGCTTGGGCCTCTCTCCTGGAGGCCCTCAGTCAGACCCATTGTTGACATGTGGCAAGACGCTCCTCAGGGCGCGTCTTTCTTGGGCCTTTCTCCTGGAGGCGCTCAGTCAGACCGAGTGCTGACATGTGGCAAGACGCTCCTCGGGGCGCGTCTTGCTTGGGCCTCTCTCCTGGAGGCGGTCAGTGAGACTGAGTAGTGACATGTGGCCTGACACTCCCCGGGGCGCGTCTTGCTTGGGCCTCTCTCCTGGAGGCGCTCAGTCAGACCCAGTGGTGACATGTGGCAAGACACTCCTCGGGGCGCGTCTTGCTTGGGCCTCTCTCCTGGAGGCCCTCAGTCAGACCCAGTGTTGACATGTGGCAAGACGCTCCTCGGGGCGCGTATTGCTTCGGCATCTCTCCTGAATGCCCTCTGTCAGACCGAGTGTTGACATGTGGCAAGACTCTCCTCGGGGCGCGTCTTGCTTGGGCCTCTCTCATGGAGGCCCTCAGTCCGACCCAGTGTTGACATGTGTCAAGACGCTCCTCGGGGCGTTTCTTGCTTGGGCCTCTCTCCTGGAGGCGCTCAGTCAGACCCAGTGTTGGCATGTGGCAAGACACTCCTCGGGGCGCGTCTTGGTTGGGCCTCTCTCCTGGAGGCGCTCATTCAGACCCAGTGGTGACATGTGGCAAGACGCTCCTCGGGGCGCGTCTTGCTTCGGCCTCTCTCCTGAATGCCCTCTGTCAGACCGAGTGTTGAAATGTGGCAAGACTCTCCTCGGGGCGCGTCTTGCTTGGGCTTCTCTCATGGAGGCCCTCAGTCCGACCCAGTGTTGACATGTGTCAAGACGCTCCTCGGGGCGTGTCTTGCTTGGGCCTCTCTCCTGGAGGCGCTCAGTCAGACCCAGTGTTGACACGTGGCAAGACGCTCCTCGGGGCGCGTCTTGCTTGGGCCTCTCTCCTGGAGCCGCTCAGTCAGACCCAGTGTTGACATGTGGCAAGACACTCCTCGGGGCGCGTCTTGTTTGGGCCTCTCTCATGGAGGCCCTCTGTCAGACCCAGTGTTGACATGTGTCAAGACGCTCCTCGGGGCGCGTCTTGCTTTGGCCTCTCTCCTGGAGGCGCTCAGTCAGACCGAGTGCTGACATGTGGCAAGAAGCTCCTCGGGGCGCGTGTTGCTTGGGCTTCTCTCCTGGAGGCCCTCAGTAAGACCCATTGTTGACATGTGGCAAGACGCTCCTCGGGGCGCGTCTTGCTTGGGCCTCTCTCCAGAAGGCCCTCAATCAGACCCAGTGTTGACACGTGGCAAGACGCTCCTCGGGGCGCGTCTTGCTTGGGCCTCTCTCCTGGAGGCGCTCAGTCAGACTGAGTAGTGACATGTGGCCTGACACTCCTCGGGGCGCGTGTTGCTTTGGCCTCTCTCCTGGAGGCGCTCAGTCAGACCCATTGTTGACATGTTGCAAGACGCTCCTTTGGGCGCGTCTTGCTTGGGCCTCTCTCCTGGAGGCGCTCAGTCAGACCGAGTGCTGACATGTGGCAAGACGCTCCTCGGGGCGCGTCTTGCTTGGGCCTCTCTCCTGGAGGCGGTCAGTCAGACTGAGTAGTGACATGTGGCCTGACGCTCCCCGGGGCGCGTCTTGCTTGGGCCTCTCTCCTGGAGGCGCTCAGTCAGACCCAGTGGTGACATGTGGCAAGACACTCCTCGGGGCGCGTCTTGCTTGAGCCTCTCTCCTGGAGGCCCTCAGTCAGACCCATTGTTGACATGTGGCAAGACGCTCCTCGGGGCGCGTCTTGCTTGGGCTTCTCTCCTGGAGACGCTCAGACAGACCCAGTGTTGACATGTGACAAGACGCTCCTCGGGGCGCGTCTTGCTTGGGCCTCTCTCCTGGAGGCGCTCAGTCAGAACCAGAGGTGACATGTGGCAAGACGCTCCTCGGGGCGCGTCTTGCTTGGGCCTCTCTCCTGGAGGCCCTCTCTCAGACCCAGTGTTGATATGTGGCAAGACGCTCCTCCGGGCGCATCTTGCTGGGGCCTCTCTCCTGGAGGCGCTCAGTCAGACCCAGTGTTGACATGTGGCAAGACGCTCCTCGGGGCGCGTCTTGCTTGGGCCTCTCTCCTGGAGGCGCTCAGTCAGACCCAGTGTTGACATGTGGCAGGACGCTCCTCGGGGCGCGTCTTGCTTGGGCCTCTCTCCTGGAGGCGCTCAGTCAGACCCAGTGTTGGCATGTGGCAAGACACTCCTCGGGGCGCGTCTTGGTTGGGCCTCTCTCCTGGAGGCGCTCATTCAGACCCAGTGGTGACATGTGGCAAGACGCTCCTCGGGGCGCGTATTGCTTCGGCCTCTCTCCTGAATGCCCTCTGTCAGACCGAGTGTTGACATGTGGCAAGACTCTCCTCGGGGCGCGTCTTGCTTGGGCTTCTCTCATGGAGGCCCTCAGTCCGACCCAGTGTTGACATGTGTCAAGACGCTCCTCGGGGCGTGTCTTGCTTGGGCCTCTCTCCTGGAGGCGCTCAGTCAGACCCAGTGTTGGCATGTGGCAAGACACTCCTCGGGGCGCGTCTTGGTTGGGCCTCTCTCCTGGAGGCGCTCATTCAGACCCAGTGGTGACATGTGGCAAGACGCTCCTCGGGGCGCGTCTTGCTTCGGCCTCTCTCCTGAATGCCCTCTGTCAGACCGAGTGTTGAAATGTGGCAAAACTCTCCTCGGGGCGCGTCTTGCTTGGGCTTCTCTCATGGAGGCCCTCAGTCCGACCCAGTGTTGACATGTGTCAAGACGCTCCTCGGGGCGTGTCTTGCTTGGGCCTCTCTCCTGGTGGCGCTCAGTCAGACCCAGTGTTGACATGTGGCAAGACGCTCCTCTGGGCGCGTCTTGCTTGGGCTTCTCTCCTGGAGGCCCTCAGTCAGACCCATTGTTGACATGTGGCAAGACGCTCCTCGGGGCACGTCTTGCTTGGGCCTCTCTCCTGGAGGCGCTCAGTCAGACCGAGTAGTGACATGTGGCAAGACGCTCCTCGGGGCGCGTCTTGCTTGGACCTCCCTCCTGGAGGCGCTCAGTCGGACCGAGTAGTGACATTTGGCAAGACGCTCCTCGGGGCACGTCTTGCTTGGACCTCTCTCCTGGAGGCGCTCAGTTAGACCGAGTAGTGACATGTGGCAAGACGCTCCTCGGGGCGCGTCTTGCTTGGGCCTCTCTCCTGGAGGCGCTCAGTTAGACCGAGTGCTGACATAAGGCAAGACGCTCCTCCGGGCGCATCTTGCTTGGGCCTCTCTCCTGGAGGCGCTAAGTCAGACCCAGTGTTGACACGTGGCAAGACGCTCCTCGGGGCGCGTCTTGCTTGGGCCTCTCTCCTGGAGGTGCTCAGTCAGACACAGTGTTGACATGTGGCGAGACACTCCTCGGGGCGCGTCTTGCTTGGGCTTCTCTCATGGAGGCCCTCAGTAAGACCCATTGTTGACATGTGGAAAGAAGCTCCTCGGGGAGCGTATTGCTTGGGCCTCTCTCCTGGATGCCCTCTGTCAGACCCAGTGTTGACATGTGGCAAGACTCTCCTCGGGGCACGTCTTGCTTGGACCTCTCTCCTGGAGGCGCTCAGTCAGTCTGAGTAGTGACATGTGGCAAGACGCTCCTCGGGGCGCGTCTTGCTTGGGCCTCTCTCCTGGAGGCGCTCAATTAGACCCAGTGTTGACATGTGGCAAGACGCTCCTCGGGGCGCGTCTTGCTTGGGCTTCTCTCCTGGAGGCCCTCAGTCAGACCCATTGTTGACATGTGGCAAGACGCTCCTCGGGGCGCGTCTTTGCTGGGGCCTCTCTCCTGGAGGCGCTCAGTCAGACCCAGTGTTGACATGTGTCAAGACGCTCCTCGGGCGTTTCTTGCTTGCGCCTCTCTCCTGGTGGCGCTCAGTCAGACCCAGAGGTGACATGTGGCAAGACGCTCCTCAGGCCTCTCTCCTGGAGGCGCTCAGTCAGACCCAGTGTTGACATGTGGCAAGACGCTCCTCGGGGCGCGTCTTGCTTGGGCCTCTCTCCTAGAGCCGCTCAGTCAGACCCAGTGTTGACATGTGGCAAGACGCTCCTCGAGGCGCATCTTGCTTGGGCCTCTCTCCTGGATGCCCTCTGTCAGACCCAGTGGTGACACGTGGCAAGACGCTCCTCTGGGCGCGTCTTGCTTGGGCCTCTCTCCTGGAGGAGCTCAGTCAGACCCAGTGGCGACACGTGGCAAGACGCTCCTCGAGGCGCATCTTGCTTGGGCCTCTCTCCTGGAGGCGCTAAGTCAGACACAGTGTTGACACGTGGCAAGACGCTCCTCGGGGCGCATCTTGCTTGGGCCTCTCTCCTGGAGGCGCTCAGTCAGACACAGTGTTGACATGTGGCAAGACACTCCTCGGGGCGCGTCTTGCTTGGGCTTCTCTCATGGAGGCCCTCAGTAAGACACATTGTTGACATGTGGAAAGAAGCTCCTCGGGGCGCGTCTTGCTTTGGCTTCTCTCCTGGAGGCCCTCAGTCAGACCCATTGTTGACATGTGGCAAGACGCTCCTCGGGGCGCGTCTTGCTTGGGCCTCTCTCCTGGAGGCGGTCAGTGAGACTGAGTAGTGACATGTGGCCTGACACTCCCCGGGGCGCGTCTTGCTTGGGCCTCTCTCCTGGAGGCGCTCAGTCAGACCCAGTGGTGACATGTGGCAAGACACTCCTCGGGGCGCGTCTTGCTTGGGCCTCTCTCCTGGAGGCGGTCAGTGAGACTGAGTAGTGACATGTGGCCTGACACTCCCCGGGGCGCGTCTTGCTTGGGCCTCTCTCCTGGAGGCGCTCAGTCAGACCCAGTGGTGACATGTGGCAAGACACTCCTCGGGGCGCGTCTTGCTTGGGCCTCTCTCCTGGAGGCCCTCAGTCAGACCCAGTGTTGACATGTGGCAGGACGCTCCTCGGGGCGCGTCTTGCTTGGGCCTCTCTCCTGGAGGCGCTCAGTCAGACCCAGTGTTGGCATGTGGCAAGACATTCCTCGGGGCGCGTCTTGGTTGGGCCTCTCTCCTGGAGGTGCTCAATCAGACCCAGTGGTGACACGTGGCAAGACGCTCCTCTGGGCGCGTCTTGCTTGGGCCTCTCTCCTGGAGGCGCTCAGTCAGACTGAGTAGTGACATGTGGCCTGACGCTCCTCGGGGCGCGTGTTGCTTGGGCCTCTCTCCTGGAGGCCCTCTGTCAGACCCAGTGTTGACATGTTGCAAGACGCTCCTTTGGGCGCATCTTGCTTGGGCCTCTCTCCTGGAGGCCCTCAGTCAGACCCATTGTTGACATGTGGCAAGACGCTCCTCAGGGCGCGTCTTTCTTGGGCCTTTCTCCTGGAGGCGCTCAGTCAGACCGAGTGCTGACATGTGGCAAGACGCTCCTCGGGGCGCGTCTTGCTTGGGCCTCTCTCCTGGAGGCGGTCAGTGAGACTGAGTAGTGACATGTGGCCTGACACTCCCCGGGGCGCGTCTTGCTTGGGCCTCTCTCCTGGAGGCGCTCAGTCAGACCCAGTGGTGACATGTGGCAAGACACTCCTCGGGGCGCGTCTTGCTTGGGCCTCTCTCCTGGAGGCCCTCAGTCAGACCCAGTGTTGACATGTGGCAGGACGCTCCTCGGGGCGCGTCTTGCTTGGGCCTCTCTCCTGGAGGCGCTCAGTCAGACCCAGTGTTGGCATGTGGCAAGACACTCCTCGGGGCGCGTCTTGGTTGGGCCTCTCTCCTGGAGGCGCTCATTCAGACCCAGTGGTGACATGTGGCAAGACGCTCCTCGGGGCGCGTATTGCTTCGGCATCTCTCCTGAATGCCCTCTGTCAGACCGAGTGTTGACATGTGGCAAGACTCTCCTCGGGGCGCGTCTTGCTTGGGCTTCTCTCATGGAGGCCCTCAGTCCGACCCAGTGTTGACATGTGTCAAGACGCTCCTCGGGGCGTTTCTTGCTTGGGCCTCTCTCCTGGAGGCGCTCAGTCAGACCCAGTGTTGGCATGTGGCAAGACACTCCTCGGGGCGCGTCTTGGTTGGGCCTCTCTCCTGGAGGCGCTCATTCAGACCCAGTGGTGACATGTGGCAAGACGCTCCTCGGGGCGCGTCTTGCTTCGGCCTCTCTCCTGAATGCCCTCTGTCAGACCGAGTGTTGAAATGTGGCAAGACTCTCCTCGGGGCGCGTCTTGCTTGGGCTTCTCTCATGGAGGCCCTCAGTCCGACCCAGTGTTGACATGTGTCAAGACGCTCCTCGGGGCGTGTCTTGCTTGGGCCTCTCTCCTGGAGGCGCTCAGTCAGACCCAGTGTTGACACGTGGCAAGACGCTCCTCGGGGCGCGTCTTGCTTGGGCCTCTCTCCTGGAGCCGCTCAGTCAGACCCAGTGTTGACATGTGGCAAGACACTCCTCGGGGCGCGTCTTGTTTGGGCCTCTCTCATGGAGGCCCTCTGTCAGACCCAGTGTTGACATGTGTCAAGACGCTCCTCGGGGCGCGTCTTGCTTTGGCCTCTCTCCTGGAGGCGCTCAGTCAGACCGAGTGCTGACATGTGGCAAGAAGCTCCTCGGGGCGCGTGTTGCTTGGGCTTCTCTCCTGGAGGCCCTCAGTAAGACCCATTGTTGACATGTGGCAAGACGCTCCTCGGGGCGCGTCTTGCTTGGGCCTCTCTCCAGAAGGCCCTCAATCAGACCCAGTGTTGACACGTGGCAAGACGCTCCTCGGGGCGCGTCTTGCTTGGGCCTCTCTCCTGGAGGCGCTCAGTCAGACTGAGTAGTGACATGTGGCCTGACACTCCTCGGGGCGCGTGTTGCTTTGGCCTCTCTCCTGGAGGCGCTCAGTCAGACCCATTGTTGACATGTTGCAAGACGCTCCTTTGGGCGCGTCTTGCTTGGGCCTCTCTCCTGGAGGCGCTCAGTCAGACCGAGTGCTGACATGTGGCAAGACGCTCCTCGGGGCGCGTCTTGCTTGGGCCTCTCTCCTGGAGGCGGTCAGTCAGACTGAGTAGTGACATGTGGCCTGACGCTCCCCGGGGCGCGTCTTGCTTGGGCCTCTCTCCTGGAGGCGCTCAGTCAGACCCAGTGGTGACATGTGGCAAGACACTCCTCGGGGCGCGTCTTGCTTGAGCCTCTCTCCTGGAGGCCCTCAGTCAGACCCATTGTTGACATGTGGCAAGACGCTCCTCGGGGCGCGTCTTGCTTGGGCTTCTCTCCTGGAGACGCTCAGACAGACCCAGTGTTGACATGTGACAAGACGCTCCTCGGGGCGCGTCTTGCTTGGGCCTCTCTCCTGGAGGCGCTCAGTCAGAACCAGAGGTGACATGTGGCAAGACGCTCCTCGGGGCGCGTCTTGCTTGGGCCTCTCTCCTGGAGGCCCTCTCTCAGACCCAGTGTTGATATGTGGCAAGACGCTCCTCCGGGCGCATCTTGCTGGGGCCTCTCTCCTGGAGGCGCTCAGTCAGACCCAGTGTTGACATGTGGCAAGACGCTCCTCGGGGCGCGTCTTGCTTGGGCCTCTCTCCTGGAGGCGCTCAGTCAGACCCAGTGTTGACATGTGGCAGGACGCTCCTCGGGGCGCGTCTTGCTTGGGCCTCTCTCCTGGAGGCGCTCAGTCAGACCCAGTGTTGGCATGTGGCAAGACACTCCTCGGGGCGCGTCTTGGTTGGGCCTCTCTCCTGGAGGCGCTCATTCAGACCCAGTGGTGACATGTGGCAAGACGCTCCTCGGGGCGCGTATTGCTTCGGCCTCTCTCCTGAATGCCCTCTGTCAGACCGAGTGTTGACATGTGGCAAGACTCTCCTCGGGGCGCGTCTTGCTTGGGCTTCTCTCATGGAGGCCCTCAGTCCGACCCAGTGTTGACATGTGTCAAGACGCTCCTCGGGGCGTGTCTTGCTTGGGCTTCTCTCATGGAGGCCCTCAGTCCGAACCAGTGTTGACATGTGTCAAGACACTCCTCGGGGCGCGTCTTGGTTGGGCCTCTCTCCTGGAGGCGCTCATTCAGACCCAGTGGTGACATGTGGCAAGACGCTCCTCGGGGCGCGTCTTGCTTCGGCCTCTCTCCTGAATGCCCTCTGTCAGACCGAGTGTTGACATGTGGCAAGACTCTCCTCGGGGCGCGTCTTGCTTGGGCTTCTCTCATGGAGGCCCTCAGTCCGACCCAGTGTTGACATGTGTCAAGACGCTCCTCGGGGCGTGTCTTGCTTGGGCCTCTCTCCTGGAGGCGCTCAGTCAGACCCAGTGTTGACATGTGGCAAGACGCTCCTCTGGGCGCGTCTTGCTTGGGCTTCTCTCCTGGAGGCCCTCAGTCAGACCCATTGTTGACATGTGGCAAGACGCTCCTCGGGGCACGTCTTGCTTGGGCCTCTCTCCTGGAGGCGCTCAGTCAGACCGAGTAGTGACATGTGGCAAGACGCTCCTCGGGGCGCGTCTTGCTTGGACCTCCCTCCTGGAGGCGCTCAGTCAGACCGAGTAGTGACATTTGGCAAGACGCTCCTCGGGGCGCGTCTTGCTTGGGCCTCTCTCCTGGAGGCGCTCAGTCAGACCGAGTGCTGACATAAGGCAAGACGCTCCTCGGGGCGCGTCTTGCTGGGGCCTCTCTACTGGAGGTGCTCAATCAGACCCAGTGGTGACACGTGGCAAGACGCTCCTCTGGGCGCGTCTTGCTTGGGCCTCTCTCCTGGAGGAGCTCAGTCAGACCCAGTGGTGACACGTGGCAAGACGCTCCTCCGGGCGCATCTTGCTTGGGCCTCTCTCCTGGAGGCGCTAAGTCAGACCCAGTGTTGACATGTGTCAAGATGCTCCTCGGGGCGCGTCTTGCTTGGGCCTCTCTCCTGGAAGCCCTCAGTCAGACCCATTGTTGACATGTGGCAAGACGCTCCTCGGGGCGCGTCTTGCTTGGGCTTCTCTCCTGGATACGCTCAGACAGACCCAGTGTTGACATGTGACAAGACGCTACTCGGGGTGCGTCTTGCTTGGGCCTCTCTCCTGGAGGCCCTCAGTCAGACACATTGTTGACATGTGGCAAGACGCTCCTCGGGGCGCGTCTTGCTTGGGCCTCTCTCCTGGAGGCGCTCAGTCAGACTGAGTAGTGACATGTGGCCTGACGCTCCTCGGGGCGCGTGTTGCTTGGGCCTCTCTCCTGGAGGCCCTCTGTCAGACCCAGTGTTGACATGTTGCAAGACGCTCCTTTGGGCGCATCTTGCTTGGGCCTCTCTCCTGGAGGCCCTCAGTCAGACCCATTGTTGACATGTGGCAAGACGCTCCTCAGGGCGCGTCTTTCTTGGGCCTTTCTCCTGGAGGCGCTCAGTCAGACCGAGTGCTGACATGTGGCAAGACGCTCCTCGGGGCGCGTCTTGCTTGGGCCTCTCTCCTGGAGGCGGTCAGTGAGACTGAGTAGTGACATGTGGCCTGACACTCCCCAGGGCGCGTCTTGCTTGGGCCTCTCTCCTGGAGGCGCTCAGTCAGACCCAGTGGTGACATGTGGCAAGACACTCCTCGGGGCGCGTCTTGCTTGGGCCTCTCTCCTGGAGGCCCTCAGTCAGACCCAGTGTTGACATGTGGCAGGACGCTCCTCGGGGCGCGTCTTGCTTGGGCCTCTCTCCTGGAGGCGCTCAGTCAGACCCAGTGTTGGCATGTGGCAAGACACTCCTCGGGGCGCGTCTTGGTTGGGCCTCTCTCCTGGAGGCGCTCATTCAGACCCAGTGGTGACATGTGGCAAGACGCTCCTCGGGGCGCGTATTGCTTCGGCCTCTCTCCTGAATGCCCTCTGTCAGACCGAGTGTTGACATGTGGCAAGACTCTCCTCGGGGCGCGTCTTGCTTGGGCTTCTCTCATGGAGGCCCTCAGTCCGACCCAGTGTTGACATGTGTCAAGACGCTCCTCGGGGCGTGTCTTGCTTGGGCCTCTCTCCTGGAGGCGCTCAGTCAGACCCAGTGTTGGCATGTGGCAAGACACTCCTCGGGGCGCGTCTTGGTTGGGCCTCTCTCCTGGAGGCGCTCATTCAGACCCAGTGGTGACATGTGGCAAGACGCTCCTCGGGGCGCGTCTTGCTTCGGCCTCTCTCCTGAATGCCCTCTGTCAGACCGAGTGTTGAAATGTGGCAAGACTCTCCTCGGGGCGCGTCTTGCTTGGGCTTCTCTCATGGAGGCCCTCAGTCCGACCCAGTGTTGACATGTGTCAAGACGCTCCTCGGGGCGTGTCTTGCTTGGGCCTCTCTCCTGGTGGCGCTCAGTCAGACCCAGTGTTGACATGTGGCAAGACGCTCCTCTGGGCGCGTCTTGCTTGGGCTTCTCTCCTGGAGGCCCTCAGTCAGACCCATTGTTGACATGTGGCAAGACGCTCCTCGGGGCACGTCTTGCTTGGGCCTCTCTCCTGGAGGCGCTCAGTCAGACCGAGTAGTGACATGTGGCAAGACGCTCCTCGGGGCGCGTCTTGCTTGGACCTCCCTCCTGGAGGCGCTCAGTCGGACCGAGTAGTGACATTTGGCAAGACGCTCCTCGGGGCACGTCTTGCTTGGACCTCTCTCCTGGAGGCGCTCAGTTAGACCGAGTAGTGACATGTGGCAAGACGCTCCTCGGGGCGCGTCTTGCTTGGGCCTCTCTCCTGGAGGCGCTCAGTTAGACCGAGTGCTGACATAAGGCAAGACGCTCCTCCGGGCGCATCTTGCTTGGGCCTCTCTCCTGGAGGCGCTAAGTCAGACCCAGTGTTGACACGTGGCAAGACGCTCCTCGGGGCGCGTCTTGCTTGGGCCTCTCTCCTGGAGGCGCTCAGTCAGTCTGAGTAGTGACATGTGGCAAGACGCTCCTCGGGGCGCGTCTTGCTTGGGCCTCTCTCCTGGAGGCGCTCAATTAGACCCAGTCTTGACATGTGGCAAGACGCTCCTCGGGGCGCGTCTTGCTTGGGCTTCTCTCCTGGAGGCCCTCAGTCAGACCCATTGTTGACATGTGGCAAGACGCTCCTCGGGGCGCGTCTTTGCTGGGGCCTCTCTCCTGGAGGCGCTCAGTCAGACCCAGTGTTGACATTGTCAAGACGCTCCTCGGGCGTTTCTTGCTTGCGCCTCTCTCCTGGTGGCGCTCAGTCAGACCCAGAGGTGACATGTGGCAAGACGCTCCTCAGGCCTCTCTCCTGGAGGCGCTCAGTCAGACCCAGTGTTGACATGTGGCAAGACGCTCCTCGGGGCGCGTCTTGCTTGGGCCTCTCTCCTAGAGCCGCTCAGTCAGACCCAGTGTTGACATGTGGCAAGACGCTCCTCGAGGCGCATCTTGCTTGGGCCTCTCTCCTGGATGCCCTCTGTCAGACCCAGTGGTGACACGTGGCAAGACGCTCCTCTGGGCGCGTCTTGCTTGGGCCTCTCTCCTGGAGGAGCTCAGTCAGACCCAGTGGCGACACGTGGCAAGACGCTCCTCGAGGCGCATCTTGCTTGGGCCTCTCTCCTGGAGGCGCTAAGTCAGACACAGTGTTGACACGTGGCAAGACGCTCCTCGGGGCGCATCTTGCTTGGGCCTCTCTCCTGGAGGCGCTCAGTCAGACACAGTGTTGACATGTGGCAAGACACTCCTCGGGGCGCGTCTTGCTTGGGCTTCTCTCATGGAGGCCCTCAGTAAGACACATTGTTGACATGTGGAAAGAAGCTCCTCGGGGCGCGTCTTGCTTTGGCTTCTCTCCTGGAGGCCCTCAGTCAGACCCATTGTTTACATGTGGCAAGACGCTCCTCGGGGCGCATATTGCTTGGGCCTCTCTCCTGGATGCCCTCTGTCAGACCCAGTGTTGACATGTGGCAAGACTCTCCTCGGGGGGCGTCTTGCTTGGGCTTCTCTCATGGAGGCCCTCAGTCAGACCCAGTGTTGACGTGTGTCAAGACGCTCCTCGGGGCGTGTCTTGCTTGGGCCTCTCTCCTGGAGGCGCTCAGTCAGACCCAGTGTTGACATGTGGCAAGACGCTCCTCGGGGCGCTTCTTCCTTGGGCTTCTCTCCTGGAGGCCCTCAGTCAGACCCATTGTTGACATGTGGCAAGACGCTCCTCGGGGCACGTGTTGCTTGGACCTCTCTCCTGGAGGCGCTCAGTCAGACCGAGTAGTGACATGTGGCAAGACGCTCCTCGGGGTATGTCTTGCTTGGGCCTCTCTCCTGGATGCGCTCAATTAGACCCAGTGTTGACATGTGGCAAGACGCTCCTCGGGGCGCGTCTTGCTTGGGCTTCTCTCCTGGAGGCCCTCAGTCAGACCCATTGTTGACATGTGGCAAGAAGCTCCTCGGGGCGCTTCTTGCTTGGGCCTCTCTCCTGGAGGCGCTCAGTCAGACCGAGTGCTGACATGTGGCAAGACGCTCCTCGGGGCGCGTCTTGCTGGGGCCTCTCTCCTGGAGGCGCTCAGTCAGTCCCAGTGATGACATGTGGCTTGACGCTCCTCGGGGCGCGTCTTGCTTGGGCTTCTCTCCTGGAGGCCCTCAGTCAGACCCATTGTTGACATGTGGCAAGACGCTCCTCGGGGCATGTCTTGCTTGGGCCTCTCTCCGGGAGGCGCTCAGTCAGACCGAGTAGTGACATGTGGCAAGACGCTCCTCGGGGTGCGTCTTGCTTGGACCTCTCTCCTGGAGGCGCTCAGTTAGACCGAGTAGTGACATGTCGCAAGACGCTCCTCGGGGCGCGTCTTGCTTGGGCCTCTCTCCTGGAGGCGCTCAGTCAGACCCCGTGGTGACATGTGGCAAGACGCTCCTCGGGGCGCATCTTGCTTGGGCCTCTCTCCTGGAGGCGCTCAGTCAGACCCAGTGTTGACACGTGGCAAGACGCTCCTCGGGGCGCGTCTTGCTTGGGCCTCTCTCCTGGAGCCGCTCAGTCAGACCCAGTGTTGACATGTGGCAAGACACTCCTCGGGGCGCGTCTTGGTTGGGCCTCTCTCCTGGAGGCGCTCATTCAGACCCAGTGGTGACATGTGGCAAGACGCTCCTCTGGGCGCGTCTTGCTTGGGCCTCTCTCCTGGAGGAGCTCAGTCAGACCCAGTGGTGACACGTGGCAAGACGCTCCTCCGGGCGCATCTTGCTTGGGCCTCTCTCCTGGAGGCGCTAAGTCAGACCCAGTGTTGACATGTGTCAAGACGCTCCTCGGGGCGCGTCTTGCTTGGGCCTCTCTCCTGGAAGCCCTCAGTCAGACCCATTGTTGACATGTGGCAAGACGCTCCTCGGGGCGCGTCTTGCTTGGGCTTCTCTCCTGGATACGCTCAGACAGACCCAGTGTTGACATGTGACAAGACGCTACTCGGGGTGCGTCTTGCTTGGGCCTCTCTCCTGGAGGCCCTCAGTCAGACACATTGTTGACATGTGGCAAGACGCTCCTCGGGGCGCGTCTTGCTTGGGCCTCTCTCCTGGAGGCGCTCAGTCAGACTGAGTAGTGACATGTGGCCTGACGCTCCTCGGGGCGCGTGTTGCTTGGGCCTCTCTCCTGGAGGCCCTCTGTCAGACCCAGTGTTGACATGTTGCAAGACGCTCCTTTGGGCGCATCTTGCTTGGGCCTCTCTCCTGGAGGCCCTCAGTCAGACCCATTGTTGACATGTGGCAAGACGCTCCTCAGGGCGCGTCTTTCTTGGGCCTTTCTCCTGGAGGCGCTCAGTCAGACCGAGTGCTGACATGTGGCAAGACGCTCCTCGGGGCGCGTCTTGCTTGGGCCTCTCTCCTGGAGGCGGTCAGTGAGACTGAGTAGTGACATGTGGCCTGACACTCCCCAGGGCGCGTCTTGCTTGGGCCTCTCTCCTGGAGGCGCTCAGTCAGACCCAGTGGTGACATGTGGCAAGACACTCCTCGGGGCGCGTCTTGCTTGGGCCTCTCTCCTGGAGGCCCTCAGTCAGACCCAGTGTTGACATGTGGCAGGACGCTCCTCGGGGCGCGTCTTGCTTGGGCCTCTCTCCTGGAGGCGCTCAGTCAGACCCAGTGTTGGCATGTGGCAAGACACTCCTCGGGGCGCGTCTTGGTTGGGCCTCTCTCCTGGAGGCGCTCATTCAGACCCAGTGGTGACATGTGGCAAGACGCTCCTCGGGGCGCGTATTGCTTCGGCCTCTCTCCTGAATGCCCTCTGTCAGACCGAGTGTTGACATGTGGCAAGACTCTCCTCGGGGCGCGTCTTGCTTGGGCTTCTCTCATGGAGGCCCTCAGTCCGACCCAGTGTTGACATGTGTCAAGACGCTCCTCGGGGCGTGTCTTGCTTGGGCCTCTCTCCTGGAGGCGCTCAGTCAGACCCAGTGTTGGCATGTGGCAAGACACTCCTCGGGGCGCGTCTTGGTTGGGCCTCTCTCCTGGAGGCGCTCATTCAGACCCAGTGGTGACATGTGGCAAGACGCTCCTCGGGGCGCGTCTTGCTTCGGCCTCTCTCCTGAATGCCCTCTGTCAGACCGAGTGTTGAAATGTGGCAAGACTCTCCTCGGGGCGCGTCTTGCTTGGGCTTCTCTCATGGAGGCCCTCAGTCCGACCCAGTGTTGACATGTGTCAAGACGCTCCTCGGGGCGTGTCTTGCTTGGGCCTCTCTCCTGGTGGCGCTCAGTCAGACCCAGTGTTGACATGTGGCAAGACGCTCCTCTGGGCGCGTCTTGCTTGGGCTTCTCTCCTGGAGGCCCTCAGTCAGACCCATTGTTGACATGTGGCAAGACGCTCCTCGGGGCACGTCTTGCTTGGGCCTCTCTCCTGGAGGCGCTCAGTCAGACCGAGTAGTGACATGTGGCAAGACGCTCCTCGGGGCGCGTCTTGCTTGGACCTCCCTCCTGGAGGCGCTCAGTCGGACCGAGTAGTGACATTTGGCAAGACGCTCCTCGGGGCACGTCTTGCTTGGACCTCTCTCCTGGAGGCGCTCAGTTAGACCGAGTAGTGACATGTGGCAAGACGCTCCTCGGGGCGCGTCTTGCTTGGGCCTCTCTCCTGGAGGCGCTCAGTTAGACCGAGTGCTGACATAAGGCAAGACGCTCCTCCGGGCGCATCTTGCTTGGGCCTCTCTCCTGGAGGCGCTAAGTCAGACCCAGTGTTGACACGTGGCAAGACGCTCCTCGGGGCGCGTCTTGCTTGGGCCTCTCTCCTGGAGGCGCTCAGTCAGTCTGAGTAGTGACATGTGGCAAGACGCTCCTCGGGGCGCGTCTTGCTTGGGCCTCTCTCCTGGAGGCGCTCAATTAGACCCAGTCTTGACATGTGGCAAGACGCTCCTCGGGGCGCGTCTTGCTTGGGCTTCTCTCCTGGAGGCCCTCAGTCAGACCCATTGTTGACATGTGGCAAGACGCTCCTCGGGGCGCGTCTTTGCTGGGGCCTCTCTCCTGGAGGCGCTCAGTCAGACCCAGTGTTGACATTGTCAAGACGCTCCTCGGGCGTTTCTTGCTTGCGCCTCTCTCCTGGTGGCGCTCAGTCAGACCCAGAGGTGACATGTGGCAAGACGCTCCTCAGGCCTCTCTCCTGGAGGCGCTCAGTCAGACCCAGTGTTGACATGTGGCAAGACGCTCCTCGGGGCGCGTCTTGCTTGGGCCTCTCTCCTAGAGCCGCTCAGTCAGACCCAGTGTTGACATGTGGCAAGACGCTCCTCGAGGCGCATCTTGCTTGGGCCTCTCTCCTGGATGCCCTCTGTCAGACCCAGTGGTGACACGTGGCAAGACGCTCCTCTGGGCGCGTCTTGCTTGGGCCTCTCTCCTGGAGGAGCTCAGTCAGACCCAGTGGCGACACGTGGCAAGACGCTCCTCGAGGCGCATCTTGCTTGGGCCTCTCTCCTGGAGGCGCTAAGTCAGACACAGTGTTGACACGTGGCAAGACGCTCCTCGGGGCGCATCTTGCTTGGGCCTCTCTCCTGGAGGCGCTCAGTCAGACACAGTGTTGACATGTGGCAAGACACTCCTCGGGGCGCGTCTTGCTTGGGCTTCTCTCATGGAGGCCCTCAGTAAGACACATTGTTGACATGTGGAAAGAAGCTCCTCGGGGCGCGTCTTGCTTTGGCTTCTCTCCTGGAGGCCCTCAGTCAGACCCATTGTTTACATGTGGCAAGACGCTCCTCGGGGCGCGTATTGCTTGGGCCTCTCTCCTGGATGCCCTCTGTCAGACCCAGTGTTGACATGTGGCAAGACTCTCCTCGGGGCGCGTCTTGCTTGGGCTTCTCTCATGGAGGCCCTCAGTCAGACCCAGTGTTGACGTGTGTCAAGACGCTCCTCGGGGCGTGTCTTGCTTGGGCCTCTCTCCTGGAGGCGCTCAGTCAGACCCAGTGTTGACATGTGGCAAGACGCTCCTCGGGGCGCTTCTTCCTTGGGCTTCTCTCCTGGAGGCCCTCAGTCAGACCCATTGTTGACATGTGGCAAGACGCTCCTCGGGGCACGTGTTGCTTGGACCTCTCTCCTGGAGGCGCTCAGTCAGACCGAGTAGTGACATGTGGCAAGACGCTCCTCGGGGTATGTCTTGCTTGGGCCTCTCTCCTGGAGGCGCTCAATTAGACCCAGTGTTGACATGTGGCAAGACGCTCCTCGGGGCGCGTCTTGCTTGGGCTTCTCTCCTGGAGGCCCTCAGTCAGACCCATTGTTGACATGTGGCAAGAAGCTCCTCGGGGCGCTTCTTGCTTGGGCCTCTCTCCTGGAGGCGCTCAGTCAGACCGAGTGCTGACATGTGGCAAGACGCTCCTCGGGGCGCGTCTTGCTGGGGCCTCTCTCCTGGAGGCGCTCAGTCAGTCCCAGTGATGACATGTGGCTTGACGCTCCTCGGGGCGCGTCTTGCTTGGGCTTCTCTCCTGGAGGCCCTCAGTCAGACCCATTGTTGACATGTGGCAAGACGCTCCTCGGGGCATGTCTTGCTTGGGCCTCTCTCCGGGAGGCGCTCAGTCAGACCGAGTAGTGACATGTGGCAAGACGCTCCTCGGGGTGCGTCTTGCTTGGACCTCTCTCCTGGAGGCGCTCAGTTAGACCGAGTAGTGACATGTCGCAAGACGCTCCTCGGGGCGCGTCTTGCTTGGGCCTCTCTCCTGGAGGCGCTCAGTCAGACCCCGTGGTGACATGTGGCAAGACGCTCCTCGGGGCGCATCTTGCTTGGGCCTCTCTCCTGGAGGCGCTCAGTCAGACCCAGTGTTGACACGTGGCAAGACGCTCCTCGGGGCGCGTCTTGCTTGGGCCTCTCTCCTGGAGCCGCTCAGTCAGACCCAGTGTTGACATGTGGCAAGACACTCCTCGGGGCGCGTCTTGGTTGGGCCTCTCTCCTGGAGGCGCTCATTCAGACCCAGTGGTGACATGTGGCAAGACGCTCCTCGGGGCGCGTATTGCTTCGGCCTCTCTCCTGAATGCCCTCTGTCAGACCGAGTGTTGACATGTGGCAAGACTCTCCTCGGGGCGCGTCTTGCTTGGGCTTCTCTCATGGAGACCCTCAGTCCGACCCAGTGTTGACATGTGTCAAGACGCTCCTCGGGGCGTGTCTTGCTTGGGCCTCTCTCCTGGAGGCGCTCAGTCAGACCCAGTGTTGACATGTGGCAAGACGCTCCTCTGGGCGCGTCTTGCTTGGGCCTCTCTCCTGGAGGCGCTCAGTCAGACCCAGTGTTGACACGTGGCAAGACGCTCCTCGGGGCGCGTCTTGCTTGGGCCTCTCTCCTGGAGGCGCTCAGTCAGACCCAGTGTTGGCATGTGGCAAGACACTCCTCGGGGCGCGTCTTGGTTGGGCCTCTCGCCTGGAGGCGCTCATTCAGACCCAGTGGTGACATGTGGCAAGACGCTCCTCGGGGCGCGTCTTGCTTCGGCCTCTCTCCTGAATGCCCTCTGTCAGACAGAGTGTTGACATGTGGCAAGACTCTCCTCGGGGCGCGTCTTGCTTGGGCTTCTCTCATGGAGGCCCTCAGTCCGACCCAGTGTTGACATGTGTCAAGACGCTCCTCGGGGCGTGTCTTGCTTGGGCCTCTCTCCTGGAGGCGCTCAGTCAGACCCAGTGTTGTCATGTGGCAAGACGCTCCTCTGGGCGCGTCTTGCTTGGGCTTCTCTCCTGGAGGCCCTCAGTCAGACCCATTGTTGACATGTGGCAAGACGGTACTCGGGGCACGTCTTGCTTGGGCCTCTCTCCTGGAGGCGCTCAGTCAGACCGAGTATTTACATGTGGCAAGACGCTCCTCGGGGCGCGTCTTGCTTGGACCTCCCTCCTGGAGGCGCTCAGTCAGACCGAGTAGTGACATTTGGCAAGACGCTCCTCGGGGCGCGTCTTGCTTGGGCCTCTCTCCTGGAGGCGCTCAGTCAGAACGAGTGCTGACATAAGGCAAGACGCTCCTCAGGGCGCGTCTTGCTGGGGCCTCTCTACTGGAGGTGCTCAATCAGACCCAGTGGTGACACGTGGCAAGACGCTCCTCTGGGCGCGTCTTGCTTGGGCCTCTCTCCTGGAGGCGCTAAGTCAGACCCAGTGTTGACATGTGTCAAGACGCTCCTCGGGGCGCGTCTTGCTTGGGCCTCTCTCCTGGAGGCCCTCAGTCAGACCCATTGTTGACATGTGGCAAGACGCTCCTCGTGGCGCGTCTTGCTTGGGCTTCTCTCCTGGAGACGCTCAGACAGACCCAGTGTTGACATGTGACAAGACGCTCCTCGGGGCGCGTCTTGCTTGGGCCTCTCTCCTGGAGGTGCTCAGTCAGAACCAGAGGTGACATGTGGCAAGACGCTCCTCGGGGCGCGTCTTGCTTGGGCCTCTCTCCTGGAGGCCCTCTGTCAGACCCAGTGTTGACATGTGGCAAGACGCTCCTCCGGGCGCATCTTGCTTGGGCCTCTCTCCTGCAGGCCCTCAGTCAGACACATTGTTGACATGTGGCAAGACGCTCCTCGGGGCGCGTCTTGCTTGGGCCTCTCTCCTGGAGGCGCTCAGTCAGACCCAGTGTTGACATGTGGCAAGACGCTCCTCGGGGCGCGTCTTGCTTGGGCCTCTCTCCTGGAGGCGCTCAGTCAGACCCAGTGTTGACATGTGGCAGGACGCTCCTCGGGGCGCGTCTTGCTTGGGCCTCTCTCCTGGAGGCGCTCAGTCAGACCCAGTGTTGGCATGTGGCAAGACACTCCTCGGGGCGCGTCTTGGTTGGGCCTCTCTCCTGGAGGCGCTCATTCAGACCCAGTGGTGACATGTGGCAAGACGCTCCTCGGGGCGCGTATTGCTTCGGCCTCTCTCCTGAATGCCCTCTGTCAGACCGAGTGTTGACATGTGGCAAGACTCTCCTCGGGGAGCGTCTTGCTTGGGCTTCTCTCATGGAGGCCCTCAGTCCGACCCAGTGTTGACATGTGTCAAGACGCTCCTCGGGGCGTGTCTTGCTTGGGCCTCTCTCCTGGAGGCGCTCAGTCAGACCCAGTGTTGACATGTGGCAAGACGCTCCTCTGGGAGCGTCTTGCTTGGGCCTCTCTCCTGGAGGCGCTAAGTCAGACCCAGTGTTGACATGTGTCAAGACGCTCCTCGGGGCGCGTCTTGCTTGGGCCTCTCTCCTGGAGGCCCTCAGTCAGACCCATTGTTGACATGTGGCAAGACGCTCCTCGTGGCGCGTCTTGCTTGGGCTTCTCTCCTGGAGACGCTCAGACAGACCCAGTGTTGACATGTGACAAGACGCTCCTCGGGGCGCGTCTTGCTTGGGCCTCTCTCCTGGAGGCGCTCAGTCAGAACCAGAGGTGACATGTGGCAAGACGCTCCTCGGGGCGCGTCTTGCTTGGGCCTCTCTCCTGGAGGCCCTCTGTCAAACCCAGTGTTGACATGTGGCAAGACGCTCCTCCGGGCGCATCTTGCTTGGGCCTCTCTCCTGGAGGCCCTCAGTCAGACACATTGTTGACATGTGGCAAGACGCTCCTCGGGGCGCGTCTTGCTTGGGCCTCTCTCCTGGAGGCGCTCAGTCAGACCCAGTGTTGACATGTGGCAAGACGCTCCTCGGGGCGCGTCTTGCTTGGGCCTCTCTCCTGGAGGCGCTCAGTCAGACCCAGTGTTGACATGTGGCAGGACGCTCCTCGGGGCGCGTCTTGCTTGGGCTTCTCTCATGGAGGCCCTCAGTCCGACCCAGTGTTGACATGTGTCAAGACGCTCCTCGGGGCGTGTCTTGCTTGGGCCTCTCTCCTGGAGGCGCTCAGTCAGACCCAGTGTTGACATGTGGCAAGACGCTCCTCTGGGCGCGTCTTGCTTGGGCCTCTCTCCTGGAGGCGCTCAGTCAGACCCAGTGTTGACACGTGGCAAGACGCTCCTCGGGGCGCGTCTTGCTTGGGCCTCTCTCCTGGAGGCGCTCAGTCAGACCCAGTGTTGGCATGTGGCAAGACACTCCTCGGGGCGCGTCTTGGTTGGGCCTCTCTCCTGGAGGCGCTCATTCAGACCCAGTGGTGACATGTGGCAAGACGCTCCTCGGGGCGCGTCTTGCTTCGGCCTCTCTCCTGAATGCCCTCTGTCAGACTGAGTGTTGACATGTGGCAAGACTCTCCTCGGGGCGCGTCTTGCTTGGGCTTCTCTCATGGAGGCCCTCAGTCCGACCCAGTGTTGACATGTGTCAAGACGCTCCTCGGGGCGTGTCTTGCTTGGGCCTCTCTCCTGGAGGCGCTCAGTCAGACCCAGTGTTGACATGTGGCAAGACGCTCCTCTGGGCGCGTCTTGCTTGGGCTTCTCTCCTGGAGGCCCTCAGTCAGACCCATTGTTGACATGTGGCAAGACGCTCCTCGGGGCACGTCTTGCTTGGGCCTCTCTCCTGGAGGTGCTCAGTCAGACCGAGTAGTGACATTTGGCAAGACGCTCCTCGGGGCGCGTCTTGCTTGGACCTCTCTCCTGGAGGCGCTCAGTTAGACCGAGTAGTGACATGTGGCAAGACGCTCCTCGGGGCGCGTCTTGCTTGGGCCTCTCTCCTGGAGGCGTTCAGTCAGACCGAGTGCTGAAATAAGGCAAGACGCTCCTTGGGGCGCGTCTTGCTGGGGCCTCTCTCCTGGAGGAGCTCAGTCAGACCCAGTGGTGACACGTGGCAAGACGCTCCTCCGGGCGCATCTTGCTTGGGCCTCTCTCCTGGAGGCGCTAAGTCAGACCCAGTGTTGACACGTGGCAAGACGCTCCTCGGGGCGCGTCTTGCTTGGGCCTCTCTCCTGGAGGCGCTCAGTCAGTCCGAGTAGTGACATGTGGCAAGAAGCTCCTCGGGGCGCGTCTTGCTTGGGCCTCTCTCCTGGAGGCGCTCAATTAGACCCAGTGTTGACATGTGGCAAGACGCTCCTCGGGGCGCGTCTTGCTTGGGCTTCTCTCCTGGAGGCCCTCAGTCAGACCCATTGTTGAAATGTGGCAAGACGCTCCTCGGGGCGCGTCTTTGCTGGGGCCTCTCTCCTGGAGGCGCTCAGTCAGACCCAGTGTTGACATGTGGCAAGACTCTCCTCGGGGCACGTCTTGCTTGGACCTCTCTCCTGGAGGCGCTCAGTCAGTCCGAGTAGTGACATGTGGCAAGAAGCTCCTCGGGGCGCGTCTTGCTTGGGCCTCTCTCCTGGAGGCGCTCAATTAGACCCAGTGTTGACATGTGGCAAGACGCTCCTCGGGGCGCGTCTTGCTTGGGCTTCTCTCCTGGAGGCCCTCAGTCAGACCCATTGTTGACATGTGGCAAGACGCTCCTCGGGGCGCGTCTTTGCTGGGGCCTCTCTCCTGGAGGCGCTCAGTCAGACCCAGTGTTGACATGTATCAAGACGCTCCTCGGGCGTTTCTTGCTTGCGCCTCTCTCCTGGTGGCGCTCAGTCAGACCCAGAGGTGACATGTGGCAAGACGCTCCTCAGGCCTCTCTCCTGGAGGCGCTCAGTCAGACCCAGTGTTGACATGTTGCAAGACGCTCCTCGGGGCGCATCTTGCTTGGGCCTCTCTCCTAGAGCCGCTCAGTCAGACCCAGTGTTGACATGTGGCAAGACACTCCTCGGGGCGCGTCTTGTTTGGGCCTCTCTCATGGAGGCCCTATGTCAGACCCAGTGTTGACATGTGTCAAGACGCTCCTCGGGGCGCGTCTTGCTTTGGCCTCTCTCCTGGAGGCGCTCAGTCAGACCGAGTGCTGACATGTGGCAAGAAGCTCCTCGGGGCGCGTCTTGCTTGGGCCTCTCTCCTGGAGGCCCTCAGTCAGACCCATTGTTGACATGTGGCAAGACGCTCCTCGGGGCGCGTCTTGCTTGGGCCTCTCTCCTGGAGGCGCTCAGTCAGACCGAGTGCTGACATAAGGCAAGACGCTCCTCGGGGCGCGTCTTGCTGGGGCCTCTCTCCTGGAGGCGCTCAGTCAGACCCAGTGCTGACATGTGGCAAGACGCTCCTCGGGGCGCGTCTTGCTTGGGCCTCTCTCCTGGAGGCGCTCAGTCAGACCCAGTGTTGACATGTGGCTAGACTCTCCTCGGGGCGCGTCTTGCTTGGGCCTCTCTCCTGGAGGCGCTCAGTCAGACCAAGTGGTGACATGTGGCAAGACGCTCCTCGGGGCGCGTCTTGCTTTGGCCTCTCTCCTGGAGGCGCTCAGTCAGACCGAGTGCTGACATGTGGCAAGAAGCTCCTCGGGGCGCGTCTTGCTTGGGCCTCTCTCCTGGAGGCCCTCAGTCAGACCCATTGTTGACATGTGGCAAGACGCTCCTCGGGGCGCGTCTTGCTTGGGCCTCTCTCCTGGAGGCGCTCAGTCAGACCCAGTGTTGACATGTTGCAAGACGCTCCTCGGGGCGCGTCTTGCTTGGGCCTCTCTCCTGGAGGCGCTCAGTCAGACCCAGTGTTGACATGTGGCAAGACGCTCCTCGGGGCGCGTCTTGCTTGGGCCTCTCTCCTGGAGGCGCTCAGTCAGACCCAGTGGTGACACGTGGAAAGACGCTCCTCGGGGTGCGTCTTGCTTGGGCCTCTCTCCTGGAGGCGCTCAGTCAGCTGGCCGCATTATCACTCGCGATGTCTATCCTGACATGCCCGTTTCTCATTTCTATGTATATTAAATTATGACAAGAGCTACGGTGGTTACGATTACACTCTGACCACGTGCCTTAGTTTCTGCTAGTGACCTATAAATACATTTGACCACTTGCTCTCACTGCCATTAAAGCGGCTGTACCCACACGTACAAAACCCAAGAAAAAAAATTATCTCGCTGTCTGTACTGGGTGTACTCTCAGTAGTCGCAGTTGCTCAGGCCATGGTGGTACGCTCACATAACGCCTCTGAGATACGTCCCATCACACCACCTCCTAGACTACTCGCGAAGGAGTATTCAACACCCCCCTTTGTACAAAGACAACCATTATAACGAGCACAGCACAACGCTTGCCGCACGCGAAGACAACATGCAGGAGACAACGCTACCACCTGTCGTGAGAACAACGGATTCGAGTGACAACGATCGCGACTATGACGAGCACATTACCACACCCTCTGTGCACGAAGACCAGGTGCAGGAGACAACGCTACCACCTGTCTTGAGAAACAAGAGTTTGGTTAACAATGATCATCGTCGTGTCCCATTGTAAACGGGCGCGCCATCGCACACATCGTACATGTGTGTTAACCCACCTGTATGCGACAGACTTTGTGTGTTGCATGACATGGAGATGTATTGACATCTGTGTCAATACAGGACTCTCTGTAAGCCTGGAGCTGGTCGCTAACGACCCGTGCATGCGCCACACAAAAGGTATCGTACATGTGTTAACCCACCTGTATGCGACAGACTTTGTGTGTTGCATGACATCGAGATGTATTGACGTCTGTGTCAATACAGGACTGTATAAGCTGGGAGCTGGACTCTAACGACCCGTGCTTGCGCCACACAAAAGGTAACTCGACTAACTACAAAACGCATATTGTGATGTAGAAAGTTGGCTCGACTGTTTGAATCAGCTGCAGCTGCGGTTTACTCACGAAGTGAATCGCACGCTTGTTAGAAGTACATTCGGAGCACTTAAAAAATATATCGCTCTCATCGAGTTCCGTCTCAGTGTTCACCGGCTGATGGGCAAGAGCGTGACATGGGATCGCCAGGAACTTACTTAAGGACTATCATCTCATTTTGCATTTACTCACGGACCCAAGAAACCAGTTCCGAAAAATGGTCGAGAATTATAACTTGTCTAATAGCAACTGGAAGATATGTTGCGTCATAAGCCTCTGATGGTTCACAATGTGCACGGTCCACTCGAAATCCTAATGCTGTATTTGTAGTACATACACTAAGTCTTCTCTGTTGATGTCAGACTAGAGTTTTATTAGAGTTTTACTTTGCAACAATGGGATTCGAGCAGTTGATGTGTATATTTTTAATAGTGCACAATGCTACTATTCCTAGGCTGAATGTATGACATGGCTCTTATGTATCATTATGTATCGTTTCCATTAAGTACTAATTTAAATAAAGTCCCTCTGTCCTCAGTGCTAGGTTGTGGGTTTAATACACATTATTATGATCAACCTGTTGAATAGTATAATAACAATATTCCTGTAAAAGTCATTTAGTAATGAACAACCTCAGTTCTGTGAAAGAACATCATGTCTCTTATGTGTGCACTGCAGGCCTGACCGGGGTTTGCACGCAAGGGCCTGTGTGTGTGTGTGTGTGTGTGTGTGTGTGTGTGTGTGTGTGTGTGTGTGTGTGTGTGTGTGTGTGTGTGTGTGTGTGTGTGTGAAACAAATAAAGATAAAAATAGCTAGTGCGGCCATGAGCGGTCGTGCAGGGTAGAGGCTGCGCGAAAACGCCTCTAAAACAAGCGAGTGCCCACGCCCGATCCGTGGAAGCACGTAGAACTAGCAAAAGTACTAGCAGAAATCAACGATCGCACACGGGTCATTGAGTGTGTACAGGGTTCGTCTGCGTGTGTGGCATTGGGCAATCTAGCGGCAACCGAGTGGCCTGAAGGCGGAACCGGCCAACCCGTCGCCCTAACCATCGTTGCGCTTCGAGATGAACTATTGCTAAAGATGATCGTCTTCATCAACCACGGCGCTACCAGAGTTACCATGACATGCGCCTTAAAAGCGTTCTCGTTTGGGTCAGCGCCACCAGAATTGAATTGGCAAGTCAGCGGATATTACACAACTCGTAACGAAGACCCTCTCCGCGACCTCGCGGCCAGTGTGCGCAGTGTACAGCAAATGACAAACGATGTTGCGAGCGATATATCGGAAAAACTTTGCACTGACGCGACGGTCGCCACTGCAGGTTGTGTGAGTCTCGCGCAAAGTGCCATATCAAACGTGCGCAAGCTAGTGACAAGCAACTTCACCAGATCCGTAGATTCTGCATACGCTCGGATACGAATGAAAGTATCGAGAGATAACACTGACACGAGTTCCGCGACGGCGCTGGCTGCAGTCGCTACAACACTGGATTTATTAATCAACGTAATTGTGATCGTAATGGCGTTTCGAGTGTGCACCAGAAACTACAACCAGTACTACAGAAAACTGGCATGAGGGTCGCGGTCTAACGTTATGTTGGTGTCTCGCATCGACCGTCGACGGCCGTTTGCCAGCGGCTGAAAATGGCACAGTTGACGAAATGGAAACGCCGACCGTCGATAGCGCACTCTCGCAAGTTCCAACCGCACCATCTCAGGAGACAGACCACAGAGTCATATTAGCGGAGGGTAGATAGAAAATGCGCAAACCGCCGCAACCGCCCATATACATACTATACGAGTTCAACATAGAGTGGAGTAAGAAGTTATTACCGATTGTATTTCCAACGTGCAAGCAGCTGGTGTGTGACGCTTTACTTGAGTATCACAGAGGTTGCGATGTCCTGTGTTCCACGAGCGCATGGAAACAAGTGAACGAACTTCTACCGACCGTACTATTGGGGTATGAGCGAGCTGTAAAATCAATACACGCTAGGCACGCGGACTTTGCCGTGTTACTGGACACGCATATCGCAACAGCAAAACCGGGTCAAGTGTTCGGGGCGTCACCGCGCTCGACTATACACGTCTTGGCCTACCACGAGTACATGAGCCCACAAGATCCTAAGCGAGGTCGAAGCCGTTGTGTCTACCCAACGCAAATTCAGCACAGCCGTGCGCGCTAAGACAAGTCCCTCTAGACTGCTGGAAACTTTGGAAACGTGGAAGGCTGGCGTGTACGCGCTTTCTTCACATCTCAATGGTATGATCGCGATACTCTCGGCCGCACAACAACTAATGGTCATGTGTTCGGAATGTCTGATCAGGTCTGACATGACCGGTTGTCAATCGACGTCGAGCGTGCACTCACACACGGATATCCTGGCGTACAGTAAAGCGACAGCGACCTATATGCTCACGTTGATCGCCGATGTTTCGAAGGGCAATCGAGTGTGTTGGCTGACGAAAGCTATGGTGACCGACGGTCGCGTCGACTACAATGTGCCTCATTGCGACTGGAGAGGCGTATGTGATCCTTTGCAAATCGACAACACCACCGCGGTCGAGTGCGAAGTCACGGTCGGCGGCGTGTTGTCCTTACTGTGCCCCATACAATGTGACGGTCCGTGTGATGGACCGGTGTGTTACGACCCGACTAACGAAACGTACCAGGTGATAACATTGCATCTGCCCATTACAGCGGAGCGAGCGTTTCGCCACACTCCCAAACCAAGGTTAATAGTTGTAGCGCACGCCCTTTCGGACCTCGGTGCACGCGAAACACTGGTGTACACTCACAACATCACGCTCGAGACAGCTCAAGCGTTACGCGAAACAAAGGACGTGTTCAAATCCATAGAGAATATACGGTCTTTAGCGTATGCGTATATAAAGAAGGTCGATGACATTTACAGACCCGGCGGTGTGGGCACCATAGTAGAAATACAAGGTGCTCTCAAGCGCACACAGATACTGGCCGCATTATCACTCGCGATGTCTATCCTGACTTACCCGTTTCTGATTTCTATGTATATTAAATTATGACAAGAGCTACCTTAGGTGGTTACGATTACACTCTGACCACGTGCCTTAGTTTCTGCTAGTGACCTATAAATACATTTGCCCACTTGCTCTCACTGCCATTAAAGCGGCTGTACCCACACGTACAACACCCAAGAAAAAAAATGATCTCGCTGTCTGTACTGGGTGTACTCTCAGTAGTCGCAGTTGCTCAGGCCATGGTGGTACGCTCACATAACGCCTCTGAGATACGTTCCATCACACCACCTCCTAGACTACTCGCGAAGGAGTATTCAACACCCCCTTTGTACGAAGACAACCATGATAACGAGCACAGCACAACGCTTGCCGCACGTGAAGACAACATGCAGGAGACAACGCTACCACCTGTCGTGAGAACAACGGATTCGAGTGACAACGATCGCGACTATGACGAGCACATTACAACACCCTCTGTGCACGAAGACCAGGTGCAGGAGACAACGCTACCACCTGTCGTGAGAAACAAGAGTTTGGTTAACAATGATCATCGTCGTGTCCCATTGTAAACGGGCGCGCCATCGCACACATCGTACATGTGTGTTAACCCACCTGTATGCGACAGACTTTGTGTGTTGCATGACATCGAGATGTATTGACGTCTGTGTCAATTAAGGACTCTCTATAAGCCAGGAGCTGGATGCTAACGACCCATGCATGCGCCACACAAAAGGTATCGTACATGTGTTAACCCACCTGTATGCGACAGACTTTGTGTGTTGCATGGCATCGAGATGTATTGACGTCTGTGTCACCGACCCAATATAAATACATATACCCACTTGCTCTCACTGCCATTAAAGCGGCTGTACCCACACGTACAACACCCAAGAAAAAAAATGATCTCGCTGTCTGTACTGGGTGTACTCTCACTAGTCGCAGTTGCTCAGGCCATGGTGGTACGCTCACATAACGCCTCTGAGATACGTTCCATCACACCACCTCCTAGACTACTCGCGAAGGAGTATTCAACACCCCCTTTGTACGAAGACAACCATTATAACGAGCACAGCACAACGCTTGCCGCACGCGAAGACAACATGCAGGAGACAACGCTACCACCTGTCGTGAGAACAACGGATTCGAGTGACAACGATCGCGACTATGACGAGCACATTACAACACCCTCTGTGCACGAAGACCAGGTGCAGGAGACAACGCTACCACCTGTCGTGAGAAACAAGAGTTTGGTTAACAATGATCATCGTTGTGTCCCATTGTAAACGGGCGCGCCATTGCACACATCGTACATGTGTGTTAACCCACCTGTATGCGACAGACTTTGTGTGTTGCATGACATCGAGATGTATTGACGTCTGTGTCAATACAGGACTCTCTATAAGCCAGGAGCTGGACGCTAACGACCAGTGCATGCGCCACACAAAAGGTATCGTACATGTGTTAACCCACCTGTATGCGACAGACTTTGTGTGTTGCATGACATCGAGATGTATTGACGTCTGTGTCAATACAGGACTCTCTAAGCTGGGAGCTGGACGCTAACGACTCGTGCATGCGCCACACAAAAGGTAACTCGACTAACTACAAAACGCATATTGTGATGTAGAAAGTTGGCTCGACTGTTTGAATCAGCTGCAGCTGCGGTTTACTCACGAAGTGAATCGCACGCTTGTTAGAAGTACATTCGGAGCACTTAAAAAATACATCGCTCTCATCGAGTTCCGTCTCAGCGTTCACCGGCTGATGGGCAAGAGCGTGACATGGGATCGCCAGGAACTTACTTAAGGACTATCATCTCATTTGGCATTTACTCACGGACCCAAGAAACCAGTTTCGAAAAATGGTCGAGAATTATAACTTGTCTAATAGCAACTGGAAAATATGTTGCGTCATAAGCCTCTGATGGTTCACAAGGTGCACGGTCCACTCGAAATCCTAATGCTGTATTTGTAGTACATACACTAAGTCTTCTCTGTTGATGTCAGACTAGAGTTTTATTAGAGTTTTACTTTGCAACAATGGGATTCGAGCAGTTGATGTGTATATTTTTAATAGTGCACAATGCTACTATTCCTAGGCTGAATGTATGACATGGCTCTTATGTATCATTATGTATCGTTTCCATTAAGTACTAATTTAAATAAAGTCCCTCTGTCCTCAGTGCTAGGTTGTGGGTTTAATACACATTATTATGATCAACCTGTTGAATAGTATAATAACAATATTCCTGTAAAAGTCATTTAGTAATGAACAACCTCAGTTCTGTGAAAGAACATCATGTCTCTTATGTGTGCACTGCAGGCCTGACCGGGGTTTGCACGCAAGGGCCTGTGTGTGTGTGTGTGTGTGTGTGTGTGTGTGTGTGTGTGTGTGTGTGTGTGTGTGTGTGTGTGTGTGTGTGTGTGTGTGTGTGTGTGTGTGTGTGTGAAACAAATAAAGATAAATATAGCTAGTGCGGCCACGAGCGGTCGTGCAGGGTAGAGGCTGCGCGAAAACGCCTCTAAAACAAGCGCGTGCCCACGCCCGATACATGGAAGCACGTAGAACTAGCAAACGTACTAGCAGAAATCAACGATCGCACACGGGTCTTTGAGTGTGTACAGGGTTCGTCTGCGTGTGTGGCATTGGGCAATCTAGCGGCAACCGAGTGGCCTGAAGGCAGAACCGGCCAACCCGTCGCCCTCACCTTCGTTGCGCTTCGAGATGAACTATTGCTAAAGATGATCGTCCTCATCAACCACGGCGCTACCAGAGTAGCTCGTAACGAAGACCCTCTCTGCGACCTCGTGGCCAGTGTGCGCAGTGTACAGCAAATGACAAACGATGTTGCGAGCGATATATCGGAAAAACTTTGCACTGACGCGACGGTTGCCACTGCAGGTTGTGTGAGTCTCGCGCAAAGTGCCATATCAAACATGCGCAAGCTAGTGACAAGCAACTTCACCAGATCCGTAGATTCTGCATACGCTCGGATACGAATGAAAGTATCGAGAGATAACACCGACACGAGTTGTGCGACGGTGCTGGCTGCAGTCGCTACAAAACTGGATTTATTAATCAACGTAATTGTGATCATAATGGCGTTTCGAGTGTGCACCAGAAACTACAACCAGCACTACAGAAAACTGGCATGAGGGTCGCGGTCTAACGTTATGTTGGTGTCTCGCATCGACCGTCGACGGCCGTTTGCCAGCGGCTGAAAATGGCACAGTTTACGAAATGGAAACGCCGACCGTCGATAGCGCTCTCTTAAGTTCCAACCGCACCATCTCAGGAGACAGACCACAGAGTCATATTAGCGGAGGGTAGATAGAAAATGCGCAAACCGCCGCAACCGCCCATATACATACTATACGAGTTCAACATAGAGTGGAGTAAGAAGTTACTACCGATTGTATTTCCAACGTGCAAGCAGCTGGTGTGTGACGCTTTACTTGAGTATCAAGGAGGTTGCGATGTCCTGTGTTCCACGAGCGCATGGAAACAAGTGAACGAACTTCTACGGACCGTACTGTTGGGGTATGAGCGAGCTGTAAAATCAATACACGCTAGACACGCGGACTTTGCCGCGTTACTGGACACGCATATCGCCACAACAAAGCCGGGTAAGGTGTTCGGGGCGTCACCGCGCTCGACTATACACGTCTTGGCCTACCACGAGTACATGAGCCCACAGATCCTAAGCGAGGTCGAAGCCGTTGTGTCTACACAACGCAAATTCAGCACTGCCATGCGAGCTAAGACAAGTCCCTCTAGACTGCTGGAAACTTTGGAAACGTGGAAGGCTGGCGTGTACGGACTTTCTACACATCTCAACGGTATGATCGCGATACTCTCAGCCGCACAACAACTAATGGTCATGTGTTCGGAAGGTCTGATCAGGTCTGACATGACCGGTTGTCAATCGACGTCGAGCGTGCACTCACACACGGATATCCTGGCGTACAGTAAAGCGACTGCGACCTCTACGCTCACGTTGATCGCCGATGTTTCGAAGGGCAATCGAGTGTGTTGGCTGACGAAAGCTATGGTGACCGACGGCCGCGTCGACTACAATGTGCCTCATTGCGACTGGAGAGGCATATGTGATCCTTTGCAAATCGACAACACCACCGCGGTCGAGTGCGAAGTCACGGTCCGCGGCGTGTTGTCCTTACTGTGCCCCATACAATGTGACGGTCCGTGTCACGGACCGGTGTGTTACGACCCGACTAACGAAACGTACCAGGTGATAACATTGCATCCGCCCATTACAGCGGAGCGAGCGTTTCGCCACACTCCCAAACCAAGGTTAATAGTTGTAGCGCACGCCCTTTCGGACCTCGGTGCACGCGAAACACTGGTGTACACTCACAACATCACGCTCGAGACAGCTCAAGCGTTACGCGAAACAAAGGACGTGTTCAAATCCATAGAGAATATACGGTCTTTAGCGTATGCATATATAAAGAAGGTCGATGACATTAACAGACCCGGCGGCGTGGGCACCACAGTAGAACAACAAGGTGCTCTCAAGCGCACACAGATACTGGCCGCATTATCACTCGCGATGTCTATCCTGACATACCCGTTTCTGATTTCTATGTATATTAAATTATGACAAGAGCTACTTTAGGTGGTTACGATTACACTCTGACCACGTGCCTTAGTTTCTGCTAGTGACCTATAAATACATTTGCCCACTTGCTCTCACTGCCATTAAAGCGGCTGTACCCACACGTACAACACCCAAGAAAAAAAATGATCTCGCTGTCTGTACTGGGTGTACTCTCAGTAGTCGCAGTTGCTCAGGCCATGGTGGTACGCTCACATAACGCCTCTGAGATACGTTCCATCACACCACCTCCTAGACTACTCACGAAGGAGTATTCAACACCCCCTTTGTACGAAGACAACCTTTATAACGAGCACAGCACAACGCTTGCCGCACGCGAAGACAACATGCAGGAGACAACGCTACCACCTGTCGTGAGAACAACGGATTCGAGTGACAACGATCGCGACTATGACGAGCACATTACAACACCCTCTGTGCACGAAGACCAGGTGCAGGAGACAACGCTACCACCTGTCGTGAGAAACAAGAGTTTGGTTAACAATGATCATCGTTGTGTCCCATTGTAAACGGGCGCGCCATCGCACACATCGTACATGTGTGTTAACCCACCTGTATGCGACAGACTTTGTGTGTTGCATGACATCGAGATGTATTGACGTCTGTGTCAATACAGGACTCTCTAAGCTGGGAGCTGGACGCTAACGACCCGTGCATGCACCACACAAAAGGTAACTCGACTAACTACAAAACGCATATTGTGATGTAGAAAGTTGGCTCGACTGTTTGAATCAGCTGCAGCTGCCGTTTACTCACGAAGTGAATCGCACGCTTGTTAGAAGTATATTCGGAGCACTTAAAAAATACATCGCTCTCATAGAGTTCCGTCTCAGCGTTCACCGGCTGATGGGCAAGAGCGTGACATGGGATCGCCAGGAACTTACTTAAGGACTATCATCTCATTTGGCATTTACTCACGGACCCAAGAAACCAGTTCCGAAAAATGGTCGAGAATTATAACTTGTCTAATAGCAACTGGAAGATATGTTGCATCATAAGCCTCTGATTTGGTCTGCCACCCGATTCACATTGCACCGGACCCTTCATGTTCCTCCTGCGGGTGGTGGGTCCACAGTTGGACGAGCCCATGTATCCGGTTCGGGCTGGGCCCGGCCGGGCCCCATGGGCGAAAGCCCGGCCACCAGGCGCTCGCTCACGGGCCCCAACCCCAGGCCTGGCTCCAGGGTGGGACCCCGGTAACCCTCCGGGCCGGGTACTCCGACTCTTCGTTTTAACCGCCATGAAAGATCCTTCGAACCGTTCTTTGTCTCACCCTTCACCTAAGACCAATTTGTCATGGGAGACCCTACCAGGGGCACTAAGTGCCCCAGACAACATAGCTCCTAGGATCATTAGGGCACTCAAACTCCTCCACCACGATAAGGTGACGGTTCAAGGAGGAGGCAGAGGTTGAGCGGTACCGGCTAGATATAGTCGGACTCACCTCGACACATAGCATTGGCTCTGGAACCCGAGACCTGGAGAGGGGTTGGACACTCTACTTTGCTGGAGTTGCTCCGGGTGAGAGGCGGAGGGCTGGGGTTGGCTTTTTGTTAGCCCCGAGACTCTCTGCCTGTGTGTTGGGGTTTACCCCGGGGGACAAGAGGGTAGCTTCCTTGCGCCTTCGGGTCGGGGAACGGGTCCTGACTGTTGTTTGTGCTTATGGGCCAAATATCAGTTCAGAGTACCCACCCTTTTTGGAGTCCCTGGGACGAGTGCTAGATAGTGCTCCATCAGGGGACTCCATTGTCCTGCTGGGGGACTTCAATGCTCACGTGGGCAATGACAGCTTGACCTGGAGGGGTGTGATTGGGAGGAACGGCCCACCTGATCAGAACTCGAGCGGTGTTTTGTTATTGGACTTCTGTGCAAGCCGCAGTTTGGCAATAACGAACACCATGTTCGAACATAAGGATGCCCACCGGTACACTTGGTACCAGGGCAGCCTAGGTCACAGGTCGATGATAGATTTTGTAGTCGTATCATCTGACCTGCGGCCGTATGTTTTGGACACCCGAGTGAAGAGAGGGGCGGAGCTGTCAACTGATCACCACCTGGTGGTGAGTTGGATCAGATGGCAAGGGAACATGCCGCGTAGACCTGGCAGACCCAAACGCATAGTGAGGGTCTGCTGGGAACGCCTGGCAGAAGAACCTGTCAAGACGGTCTTCAACTCCCACCTCCGGCAGAGCTTTGACCACGTCCCGAGAGCAGTGGGGGACATTGAGTCCGAGTGGGCCTTGTTCCACTCTGCGATTGTCGAGGCGGCTGTTGCTAGCTGTGGTCGTAAGGTGGCCGGTGCCAGTCGTGGTGGCAACCCCCGTACCCGCTGGTGGACACCAGAGGTTCGGGGAGCCGTCAGGCTGAAGAAGGAGGCCTACAGGGCGTGGCTGGTCTGTGGGTCTCCGGAGGCAGCAGACAGGTACCGGATAGCCAAGCGGGGTGCAGCAGTGGCAGTTGCCGAGGCAAAATCTCGGGCGTGGGAGGAGTTTGGTGAGGCCATGGAGAAAGACTATCGATCGGCTCCAAAGAGGTTCTGGCAAACTGTCCGGCGCCTCAGGAGAGGAAGGCAGCAACTCGCTCACACTGTTTACAGTGGGGATGGGGAGCTGCTGACGTCAACTGAGGCTATAGTCGGACGGTGGAAGGAATACTTTGAGGAGCTCCTCAATCCCACCAATGCGCATTCCGAGGAGGAACCAGAGCTGGGAGGCCTGGGGATGGACTGTCCGATCTCGGGGGCAGAAGTTGCTGAGGTAGTCAAACAACTACACAGCGGCGGAGCCCCGGGGGCGGATGAGGTTCGTCCTGGGTATCTCAAGGCTATGGATGTTGTAGGGCTGTCATGGTTGACACGTCTCTACAACATTGCGTGGTCATCGGGGGCAGTTCCTAGGGAGTGGCAGACCGGGGTGGTGGTCCCCATCTTTAAGAAGGGTGACCTGAGGGTGTGTTCCAACTATAGGGGGATCACACTCCTCAGCCTCCCTGGAAAGGTCTACTCCAAGGTACTGGAGAGGAGGGTCCGATCGATAGTTGAATCTCAGATAGAGGAGGAGCAATGTGGTTTTCGTCCTGGCCGTGGAACTGTGGACCAGCTCTATACCCTTGCAAGGGTAATGGAGGGGGCATGGGAGTTTGCCCAACCAATCCACATGTGCTTTGTGGATTTGGAGAAGGCTTATGACCGTGTCCCCAGGGGCACCCTGTGGGGGACGCTCCAGGAGTATGGGGTGGGTGGCTTTCTGTTAAGGGCCATTCAGTCCCTTTACCAGAGGAGCGTGAGTTTGGTCCGCATAGCCGGTAGTAAGTCGGACCTGTTCCCAGTGAGGGTTGGACTCCGCCAGGGCTGCCCTTTGTCACCGGTTCTGTTCATCACTTTTATGGACAGAATTTCTAGACGCAGCCGTGGTGTGGAGTGTGTCGAGTTTGGTGGCAGGAGAATCTCGTCTCTGCTTTTTGCGGATGATGTGGTCCTCCTAGCTTCATCCAGCTCTGACCTTCAGCTCTTGCTGGGTAGGTTCGCGGCCGAATGTGAAGCGGCTGGGATGAGGATCAGCACCTCCAAATCTGAGACCATGGTTCTCGACCGGAAAAGGGTGGCTTGCCACCTCCGGGTCGGGGGAGAGGTCCTACCTCAAGTGGAGGAGTTTAAGTATCTCGGGGTCTTGTTCACGAGTGAGGGTAGGAGGGATCGGGAGATCGACAGGCGGATTGGTTCGGCATCTGCAGTGATGCGGACGCTGAGCCGATCTGTCGTGGGGAAGAGGGAGCTGAGCCAGAAAGCCAGGCTCTCGATTTACCGGTCGATCTACGTCCCAATCCTCACCTATGGTCATGAGCTTTGGGTAATGACCGAAAGAACGAGATCGCGGATACAAGCGGCCGAAATGAGTTTCCTCCGTAGGGTGGCCGGGCTCAGCCTTAGAGATAGGGTGAGGAGCTCGGACATTCGGGAGGGACTCGGAGTAGAACCGCTGCTCCTCTGGATCGAAAGGAGCCAGTTGAGGTGGTTTGGGCATCTGGTCAGGATGCCTCCTGGACGCAGTGATGCGGACGCTGAGCCGATCTGTCGTGGGGAAGAGGGAGCTGAGCCAGAAAGCCAGGCTCTCGATTTACCGGTCGATCTACGTCCCAATCCTCACCTATGGTCATGAGCTTTGGGTAATGACCGAAAGAACGAGATCGCGGATACAAGCGGCCGAAATGAGTTTCCTCCGTAGGGTGGCCGGGCTCAGCCTTAGAGATAGGGTGAGGAGCTCGGACATTCGGGAGGGACTCGGAGTAGAACCGCTGCTCCTCTGGATCGAAAGGAGCCAGTTGAGGTGGTTTGGGCATCTGGTCAGGATGCCTCCTGGACGCCTCCCCGGGGAGGTGTTTCGGGCATGTCCTGCCGGCAGAAGGCCCCCGGGTCGACCCAGGACACGTTGGAGAGGTTACATCTCCAATCTGGTCCGGGAACGCCTTGGGGTCCTGCCGGAGGAGCTGGTGGACAAGGCCGGGGAGAGGACGGCCTGGAGCTCCCTAGTTGGGATGCTGCCCCCGCGACCCGGACCCGGATAAGCGGAGGAAGACGAGACGAGACGAGACGAGAGACATAAGCCTCTGATGGTTCACAAGGTGCACGGTCCACTCGAAATCCTAATGCTGTATTTGTAGTACATACACTAAGTCTTCTCTGTTGATGTCAGACTAGAGTTTTATTAGAGTTTTACTATGCAACAATGGGATTCGAGCAATTGATGTGTATATTTTTAATAGTGCACAATGCTACTATTCCTAGGCTGAATGTATGACATGGCTCTTATGTATCATTATGTAGCGTTTCCATTAAGTACTAATTTAAATAAAGTCCCTCTGTCCTCAGTGCTAGGTTGTGGGTTTAATACACATTATTATGATCAACCTGTTGAATAGTATAATAACAATATTCCTGTAAAAGTCATTTAGTAATGAACAACCTCAGTTCTGTGAAAGAACATCATGTCTCACATGTTTACACTGCAGGCCTGACCGGTCTTGCTGGGGCCTCTCTCCTGGAGGCGCTCAATCAGACCCAGTGGTGACACGTGGCAAGAAGCTCCTCGGGGCGCGTCTTGCTTGGGCCTCTCTCCTGGAGGCGCTCAGTCAGACCCAGTGTTGACATGTGGCAAGACGCTCCTCGGGGCGCGTCTTGCTTTGGCCTCTCTCTTGGAGGCGCTCAGTCAGACCGAGTGCTGACATGTGGCAAGAAGCTCCTCGGGGCGCGTCTTGCTTGGGCTTCTCTCCTGGAGGCCCTCTGTCAGACCCAGTGTTGACATGTGTCAAGACGCTCCACTGGGCGTGTCTTGCTTGGGCTTCTCTCCTGGAGGCCCTCAGTCAGACCCATTGTTGACATGTGGCAAGACGCTCCTCGGATGCGTCTTGCTTGGGCCTCTCTCCTGGAGGCGCTCAGTCAGAACCAGAGGTTACATGTGGCAAGACGCTCCTCGGGGCGCGTCTTGCTTGGGCCTCTCTCCTGGAGGCCCTCTGTCAGACCCAGTGTTGACATGTGGCAAGACGCTCCTCCGGGCGCATCTTGCTTGGGCCTCTCTCCTGGAGGCCCTCAGTAAGACCCATTAATGACATGTGGCAAGACGCTCCTCGGGGCGCGTCTTGCTTGGGCCTCTCTCCAGAAGGCCCTCAATCAGACCCAGTGTTGACATGTGGCAAGACGCTCCTCGGGGCGCGTCTTGCTTGGGCCTCTCTCCTGGAGGCGCTCAGTCAGACTGAGTAGTGACATGTGGCCTTACGCTCCTCGGGGCGCGTCTTGCTTGGGCCTCTCTCCTGGAGGCGCTCAGTCAGACCCAGTGTTGACATGTGGCAAGATGCTCCTCGGGGCGCGTCTTGCTTGGGCTTCTCTCCTGGAGGCCCTCAGTCAGACCCATTGTTGACATGTGGCAAGACGCTCCTCGGGGCACGTCTTGCTTGGGCCTCTCTCCTGGAGGCGCTCAGTCAGACCGAGTAGTGACATGTGGCAAGACACTCATCGGGGCACGTCTGGCTATGACTTCTCTCCTGGAGGCGCTCAGTTAGACCGAGTAGTGACATGTCGCAAGACGCTCCTCGGGGTGCGTCTTGCTTGGGCCTCTCTCCTGGAGGCGCTCAGTCAGACCGAGTGCTGACATAAGGCAAGACGCTCCTCGGGGCGCGTCTTGCTGGGGCCTCTCTCCTGGAGGCGCTCAATCAGACCCAGTGGTGACACGTGGCAAGAAGCTCCTATGGGCGCGTCTTGCTTGGGCCTCTCTCCTGGAGGCGCTCAGTCAGACCCAGTGGTGACACGTGGCAAGACGCTCCTCGGGGCGCATCTTGCTTGGGCCTCTCTCCTGGAGGCGCTCAGTCAGACCCAGTGTTGACACGTGGCAAGACGCTCCTCGGGGCGCGTCTTGCTTGGGCCTCTCTCCTGGAGGCGCTCAGTCAGACCCAGTGTTGACATGTGGCAAGACACTCCTCGGGGCGCGTCTTGCTTGGGCCTCTCTCATGGAGGCCCTCTGTCAGACCCAGTGTTGACATGTGTCAAGACGCTCCTCAGGGCGCGTCTTGCTTTGGCCTCTCTCCTGGAGGCGCTCAGTCAGACCGAGTGCTGACATATGGCAAGAAGCTCCTCGGGGCGCGTGTTGCTTGGGCTTCTCTCCTGGAGGCCCTCAGTAAGACCCATTGTTGACATGTGGCAAGACGCTCCGCGGGGCGCGTCTTGCTTGGGCCTCTCTCCAGAAGGCCCTCATTCAGACCCAGTGTTGACACGTGGCAAGACGCTCCTCGGGGCGCGTCTTGCTTGGGCCTCTCTCCTGGAGGCGCTCAGTCAGACCGAGTGCTGACATATGGCAAGAAGCTCCTCGGGGCGCGTGTTGCTTGGGCTTCTCTCCTGGAGGCCCTCAGTAAGACCCATTGTTGACATGTGGCAAGACGCTCCGCGGGGCGCGTCTTGCTTGGGCCTCTCTCCAGAAGGCCCTCATTCAGACCCAGTGTTGACACGTGGCAAGACGCTCCTCGGGGCGCGTCTTGCTTGGGCCTCTCTCCTGGAGGCGCTCAGTCAGACTGAGTAGTGACATGTGGCCTGACGCTCCTCGGGGCGCATGTTGCTTGGGCCTCTCTCCTGGAGGCGCTCAGTCAGACCGAGTGCTGACATGTGGAAAGACGCTCCTCGGTGCGCGTCTTGCTTGGGCTTCTCTCCTGGAGGCGCTCAGAAAGACCCAGTGTTTACATGTGACAAGACGCTCCTCGGGGCGTGTCTTGCTTGGGCCTCTCTCCTGGAGGCGCTCAGTCAGACCCAGTGGTGACATGTGGCAAGACACTCCTCGAGCGCGTCTTGCTTGGGCCTCTCTCCTGGAGGCCCTCTGTCAGACCCAGTGTTGGCATGTGGCAAGACGCTCCTCAGGGCGCGTCTTGGTTGGGCCTCTCTCCTGGAGGCGCTCAGTCAGACCCAGTGGTGACATGTGGCAAGATGCTCCTCGGGGCGCGTATTGCTTGGGCCTCTCTCCTGGATGCCCTCTGTCAGACCGAGTGTTGACATGTGGCAAGACTCTTCTCGGGGCGCGTCTTGCTTGGGCTTCTCTCATGGAGGCCCTCAGTCAGACCCAGTGTTGACATGTGTCAAGACGCTCCTCGGGGCGTGTCTTGCTTGGGCTTCTCTCCTGGAGGCCCTCAGTCAGACCCATTGTTGACATGTGGCAAGACGCTCCTCGGGGCACGTCTTGCTTGGGCCTCTCTCCTGGAGGCGCTCAAACAGACCGAGTAGTGACATGTGGCAAGACGCTCCTCGGGGCGCGTCTTGCTGGGGCTTCTCTCATGGAGGCACTCAGTCAGATCCAGTGTTGACATGTGGCAAGATGCTCCTCGGGGCGCATCTTGCTTGGACCTCTCTCCCTGAGGTGCTCAGTCAGACCGAGTAGTGACATGTGGCAAGACGCTCCTCGGGGCGCGTCTTGCTTGGACCTCTCTCCCTGAGGCGCTCAGTCAGACCCAGTGTTGACATTTGGCAAGACACTCCTCGGGGCGCGTCTTAATTGGGCCTCTCTCATGGAGGCCCTCTGTCAGACCCAGTGTTGACATGTGTCAAGACGCTCCTCGGGGGGCGTCTTGCTTTGGCCTCTCTCCTGGAGGCGCTCAGTCAGACCGAGTGGTGACATGTGGCAAGAAGCTCCTCGGGGCGCGTCTTGCTTGGGCTTCTCTCCTGGAGGCCCTCAGTAAGAACCATTGTTGACATGTGGCAAGACGCTCCTCGGGGCGCGTCTTGCTTGGGCCTCCCTCCAGAAGGCCCTCAATCAGACCCAGTGTTGACACATGGCAAGACGCTCCTCGGGGCGCGTCTTGCTTGGGCCTCTCTCCTGGAGGCGCTCAGTCAGACTGAGTAGTGACATGTGGCCTGACGCTCCTCGGGGCGCGTGTTGCTTGGGCCTCTCTCCTGGAGGCGCTCAGTCAGACCAAGTTGTGACATGTGGCAAGACACTCCTCGGGGCGCGTCTTGCTTGGGCCTCTCTTCTGGAGGCCCTCTGTCAGACCCAGTGTTGACATGTGGCAAGACACTCCTCGGGGCGCGTCTTGCTTGGGCCTCTCTCATGGAGGCCCTCTGTCAGACCCAGTGTTGACATGTATCAAGACGCTCCTCGGGGCGCGTCTTGCTTTGGCCTCTCTCCTGGAGGCGCTCAGTCAGACCGAGTGCTGACATGTGGCAAGAAGCTCCTCGGGGCGCGTCTTGCTTGGGCTTCTCTCCTGGAGGCCCTCAGTAAGACCCATTGTTGACATGTGGCAAGACGCTCCTCGGGGGGCGTCTTGCTTGGGCCTCTCTCCTGGAGGCGCTCAGTCAGACTGAGTAGTGACATGTGGCCTGACGCTCCTCGGGGCGCGTGTTGCTTGGGCCTCTCTCCTGGAGGCGCTCAGTCAGACCAAGTGGTGACATGTGGCAAGACACTTCTCGGGGCGCGTCTTGCTTGGGCCTCTCTCCTGGAGGCCCTCTGTCAGACCCAGTGTTGACATGTGGCAAGACACTCCTCGGGGCGCGTCTTGCTTGGGCCTCTCTCATGGAGGCCCTCTGTCAGACCCAGTGTTGACATGTGTCAAGACACTCCTCAGGGCGCGTCTTGCTTTGGCCTCTCTCCTGGAGGCGCTCAGTCAGACCGAGTGCTGACATGTGGCAAGACGCTCCTCGGGCCGCGTGTTGCTTGGGCTTCTCTCCTGGAGGCCCTCAGTCAGACCTATTGTTGACATGTGGCAAGACGCTCCTCTGGGCGCGTCTTGCTTGGGCCTCTCTCCTGGAGGCGCTCAGTCAGACCGAGTGCTGACATGTGGCAAGACGCTCCTCGGGGCGCGTCTTGCTTGGGCTTCTCTCCTGGAGGCGCTCAGAAAGACCCAGTGTTGACATGTGACAAGACGCTCCTCGGGGCACGTCTTGCTTGGGCCTCTCTCCTGGAGGCGCTCAGTCAGAACCAGAGGTGACATGTGGCAAGACGCTCCTCGGGGCGCGTCTTGCTTGGGCCTCTCTCCTGGAGGCCCTCTGTCAGACCCAGTGTTGACATGTGGCAAGACGCTCCTCCGGGCGCATCTTGCTTGGGCCTCTCTCCTGGAGGCCCTCAGTCAGACCCATTGTTGACATGTGGCAAGACGCTCCTCGGGGCGCGTCTTGCTGGGGCCTCTCTTCTGGAGGCGTTCAGTCAGACCCAGTGCTGACATGTGGCAAGACGCTCCTCGGGGCGCGTCTTGCTTGGGCCTCTCTCCTGGAGGCGCTCAGTCAGACTTAGTAGTGACATGTGGCCTGACGCTCCTCGGGGCGCGTCTTGCTTGGGCCTCTCTCCTAGAGGCGCTCAGTCAGACCCAGTGGTGACATGTGGCAAGACACTCCTCGGGGCGCGTCTTGCTTGGGCCTCTCTCCTGGAGGCCCTCTGTCAGACCCAGTGTTGACATGTGTCAAGACGCTCCTCGGGGCGCGTCTTGCTTGGGCTTCTCTCCTGGAGGCCCTCAGTCAGACCCATTGTTGACATGCGGCAAGACACTCCTCGGGGCGCGTCTTGCTTGGGCTTCTCTCCTGGAGGCGCTCAGACAGGCCCAGTGTTGACATGTGACAAGACGCTCCTCGGGGCGCGTCTTGCTTGGGCCTCTCTCCTGGAGGCCCTCTGTCAGACCCAGTGTTGACATGTGGCAAGACGCTCCTCCGGGCGCATCTTGCTTGGGCCTCTCTCCTGGAGGCCCTCAGTCAGACCCATTGTTGACATGTTGCAAGACGCTCCTCGGGGCGCGTCTTGCTTGGGCCTCTCTCCTGGAGGCGCTCAGTCAGACCGAGTGGTGACATAAGGCAAGACACTCCTCGGGGCGCGTCTTGCTGGGGCCTCTCTCCTGGAAGCGCTCAGTCAGACCCAGTGCTGACATGTGGCAAGACGCTCCTCGGGGCGCGTCTTGCTTTGGCCTCTCTCCTGGAGGCGCTCAGTCAGACCGAGTGCTGACATGTGGCAAGAAGCTCCTCGGGGCGCGTCTTGCTTGGGCTTCTCTCCTGGAGGCCCTCAGTAAGACCCATTGTTGACATGTGGCAAGACGCTCCTCGGGGCGCGTCTTGCTTGGGCCTCTCTCCTGGAGGCGCTCAGTCAGACTGAGTAGTGACATGTGGCCTGACGCTCCTCGGGGCGCGTGTTGCTTGGGCCTCTCTCCAGAAGGCCCTCAATCAGACCCAGTGTTGACACGTGGCAAGACGCTCCTCGGGGCGCGTCTTGCTTGGGCCTCTCTCCTGGTTGCGCTCAGTCAGAATGAGTAGTGACATGTGGCCTGACGCTCCTCGGGGCGCGTGTTGCTTGGGCCTCTCTCCTGGAGGCGCTCAGTCAGACCGAGTGCTGACATGTGGCAAGACGCTCCTCGGGCCGCGTGTTGCTTGGGCTTCTCTCCTGGAGGCGCTCAGTCAGACCGAGTGCTGACAAAAGGCAAGACGCTCCTCGGGGCGCGTCTTGCTGGGGCCTCTCTCCTGGAGGCGTTCAGTCAGACCCAGTGCTGACATGTGGCAAGACGGTCCTCGGGGCGCGTCTTGCTTGGGCCTCTCTCCTGGAGGCGCTCAGTCAGACTGAGTAGTGACATTTGGCCTGACGCTCCTCGGGGCGCGTCTTGCTTCGGCCTCTCTCCTGGAGGCGCTCAGTCAGACCCAGTGGTGACATGTGGCAAGACACTCCTCGGGGCGCGTCTTGCTTGGGCCTCTCTCCTGGAGGCCCTCTGTCAGACCCAGTGTTGACATGTGTCAAGACGCTCCTCGGGGCACGTCTTGCTTGGGCTTCTCTCCTGGAGGCCCTCAGTCAGACCCATTGTTGACATGTGGCAAGACACTCCTCGGGGCGCGTCTTGCTTGGGCTTCTCTCCTGGAGGCGCTCAGACAGATCCAGTGTTGACATGTGACAAGACGCTCCTCGGGGCGCGTCTTGCTTGGGCCTCTCTCCTGGAGGCGCTCAGTCAGAACCTGAGGTGACATGTGGCAAGACGCTCCTCGGGGCGCGTCTTGCTTGGGCCTCTCTCCTGGAGGCCCTCTGTCAGACCCAGTGTTGACATGTGGCAAAACGCTCCTCCGGGCGCATCTTGCTTGGGCCTCTCTCCTGGAGGCCCTCAGTCAGACCCATTGTTGACATGTGGCAAGACGCTCCTCGGGGCGCGTCTTGCTTGGGCCTCTCTCCTGGAGGCGCTCAGTCAGACCGAGTGCTGACATAAGGCAAGACGCTCCTCGGGGCGCATCTTGCTGGGGTCTCTCTCCTGGAGGCGCTCAGTCAGACCCAGTGCTGACATGTGGCAAGATACTCCTCGGGGCGCGTCTTGCTTGGGCCTCTCTCCTGGAGGCCCTCTGTCAGACCCAGTGTTGACATGTGTCAAGACGCTCCTCGGGGCGCGTCTTGCTTGGGCTTCTCTCCTGGAGGCCCTCAGTCAGACCCATTGTTGACATGTGTCAAGACGCTCCTCGGGGCGCGTCTTGCTTGGGCTTCTCTCCTGGAGGCCCTCAGTCAGACCCATTGTTGACATGTGGCAAGACACTCCTCGGGGCGCGTCTTGCTTGGGCTTCTCTCCTGGAGGCCCTCAGTCAGACCCATTGTTGACATGTGGCAAGACGCTCCTCGGGGCGCGTCTTGCTTGGGCCTCTCTCCTGGAGGCGGTCAGTCAGACTGAGTAGTGACATGTGGCCTGACGCTCCTCGGGGCTCGTCTTGCTTCGGCCTCTCTCCTGGAGGCGCTCAGTCAGACCCAGTGGTGACATGTGGCAAGACGCTCCTCGGGGCGCATCTTGCTTGGGCCTCTCTCCAGAAGGCCCTCAATCAGACCCAGTGTTGACACGTGGCAAGACGCTCCTCGGGGCGCGTCTTGCTTGGGCCTCTCTCCTGGAGGCACTCAGTCAGAATGAGTAGTGACATGTGGCCTGACGCTCCTCGGGGCGCGTGTTGCTTGGGCCTCTCTCCTGGAGGCGCTCAGTCAGACCAAGTGGTGACATGTGGCAAGACACTTCTCGGGGCGCGTCTTGCTTGGGCCTCTCTCCTGGAGGCCCTCTGTCAGACCCAGTGTTGACATGTGGCAAGACACTCCTCGGGGCGCGTCTTGCTTGGGCCTCTCTCATGGAGGCCCTCTGTCAGACCCAGTGTTGACATGTGTCAAGACGCTCCTCAGGGCGCGTCTTGCTTTGGCCTCTCTCCTGGAGGCGCTCAGTCAGACCGAGTGCTGACATGTGGCAAGACGCTCCTCGGGCCGCGTGTTGCTTGGGCTTCTCTCCTGGAGGCCCTCAGTCAGACCCATTGTTGACATGTGGCAAGACGCTCCTCGGGGTGCATCTTGCTTGGGCCTCTCTCCTGGAGGCCCTCAATCAGACCCATTGTTGACATGTGGCAAGACGCTCCTCGGGGCGCGTCTTGCTTGGGCCTCTCTCCTGGAGGCGCTCAGTCAGACCGAGTGCTGACAAAAGGCAAGACGCTCCTCGGGGCGCGTCTTGCTGGGGCCTCTCTCCTGGAGGCCCTCTGTCAGACCCAGTGTTGACATGTGGCAAAACGCTCCTCCGGGCGCATCTTGCTTGGGCCTCTCTCCTGGAGGCCCTCAGTCAGACCCATTGTTGACATGTGGCAAGACGCTCCTCGGGGCGCGTCTTGCTTGGGCCTCTCTCCTGGAGGCGCTCAGTCAGACCGAGTGCTGACATAAGGCAAGACGCTCCTCGGGGCGCATCTTGCTGGGGCCTCTCTCCTGGAGGCGCTCAGTCAGACCCAGTGCTGACATGTGGCAAGACACTCCTCGGGGCGCGTCTTGCTTGGGCCTCTCTCCTGGAGGCGCTCAGTCAGACCCAGTGTTGACATGTGGCAAGACGCTCCTCGGGGCGCGTCTTGCTTGGGCCTCTCTCATGGAGGCCCTCTGTCAGACCCAGTGTTGACATGTGTCAAGACGCTCCTCGGGGCGCGTCTTGCTTTGGCCTCTCTCCTGGAGGCGCTCAGTCAGACCGAGTGCTGACATGTGGCAAGAAGCTCCTCGGGGCGCGTCTTGCTAGGGCTTCTCTCCTGGAGGCGCTCAGTAAGACCCATTGTTGACATGTGGCAAGACGCTCCTCGGGGCGCGTCTTGCTTGGGCCTCTCTCCTGGAGGCGCTCAGTCAGACTGAGTAGTGACATGTGGCCTGACGCTCCTCGGGGCGCATGTTGCTTGGGCCTCTCTCCTGGAGGCGCTCAGTCAGACCAAGTGGTGACATGTGGCAAGACGCTCCTCGGGGCGCGTCTTGCTTGGGCCTCTCTCCAGAAGGCCCTCAATCAGACCCAGTGTTGACACGTGGCAAGACGCTCCTCGGGGCGCGTCTTGCTTGGGCCTCTCTCCTGGAGGCGCTCAGTCAGAATGAGTAGTGACATGTGGCCTGACGCTCCTCGGGGCGCGTGTTGCTTGGGCCTCTCTCCTGGAGGCGCTCAGTCAGACCAAGTGGTGACATGTGGCAAGACACTTCTCGGAGCGCGTCTTGCTTGGGCCTCTCTCCTGGAGGCCCTCTGTCAGACCCAGTGTTGACATGTGGCAAGACACTCCTCGGGGCGCGTCTTGCTTGGGCCTCTCTCATGGAGGCCCTCTGTCAGACCCAGTGTTGACATGTGTCAAGACGCTCCTCAGGGCGCGTCTTGCTTTGGCCTCTCTCCTGGAGGCGCTCAGTCAGACCGAGTGCTGACATGTGGCAAGACGCTCCTCGGGCCGCGTGTTGCTTGGGCTTCTCTCCTGGAGGCCCTCAGTCAGACCCATTGTTGACATGTGGCAAGACGCTCCTCGGGGCGCATATTGCTTGGGCCTCTCTCCTGGAGGCGCTCAGTCAGACCGAGTGCTGAAATGTGGCAAGAAGCTCCTTGGGGCGCGTCTTGCTTGGGCTTCTCTCCTGGAGGCGCTCAGTAAGACCCATTGTTGACATGTGGCAAGACGCTCCTCGGGGCGCGTCTTGCTTGGGCCTCTCTCCTGGAGGCGCTCAGTCAGACTGAGTAGTGACATGTGGCCTGACGCTCCTCGGGGCGCATGTTGCTTGGGCCTCTCTCCTGGAGGCGCTCAGTCAGATCAAGTGGTGACATGTGGACAAGACGCTCCTCGGGGCGCGTCTTGCTTGGGCCTCTCTCCTGGAGGTGCTCAGTCAGACCGAGTGCTGACAAAAGGCAAGACGCTCCTCGGGGCGCGTCTTGCTGGGGCCTCTCTCCTGGAGGCGTTCAGTCAGACCCAGTGCTGACATGTGGCAAGACGCTCCTCGGGGCGCGTCTTGCTTGGGCCTCTCTCCTGGAGGCGGTCAGTCAGACTGAGTAGTGACATGTGGCCTGACGCTCCTCGGGGCGCGTCTTGCTTCGGCCTCTCTCCTGGAGGCGCTCAGTCAGACCCAGTGGTGACATGTGGCAAGACACTCCTCGGGGCGCGTCTTGCTTGGGCCTCTTTCCTGGAGGCCCTCTGTCAGACCCAGTGTTGACATGTGTCAAGACGCTCCTCGGGGCGCGTCTTGCTTGGGCTTCTCTCCTGGAGGCCCTCAGTCAGACCCATTGTTGACATGTGGCAAGACACTCCTCGGGGCGCGTCTTGCTTGGACTTCTCTCCTGGAGGCGCTCAGACAGATCCAGTGTTGACATGTGACAAGACGCTCCTCGGGGCGCGTCTTGCTTGGGCCTCTCTCCTGGAGGCGCTCAGTCAGAACCAGAGGTGACATGTGGCAAGACGCTCCTCGGGGCGCGTCTTGCTTGGGCCTCTCTCCTGGAGGCCCTCTGTCAGACCCAGTGTTGACATGTGGCAAAACGCTCCTCCGGGCGCATCTTGCTTGGGCCTCTCTCCTGGAGGCCCTCAGTCAGACCCATTGTTGACATGTGGCAAGACGCTCCTCGGGGCGCGTCTTGCTTGGGCCTCTCTCCTGGAGGCGCTCAGTCAGACCGAGTGCTGACATAAGGCAAGACGCTCCTCGGGGCGCATCTTGCTGGGGCCTCTCTCCTGGAGGCGCTCAGTCAGACCCAGTGCTGACATGTGGCAAGACCCTCCTCGGGGCGCGTCTTGCTTGGGCTTCTCTCCTGGAGGCCCTCAGTCAGACCCATTGTTGACATGTGGCAAGACACTCCTCGGGGCGCGTCTTGCTTGGGCCTCTCTCCTGGAGGCGGTCAGTCAGACTGAGTAGTGACATGTGGCCTGACGCTCCTCGGGGCTCGTCTTGCTTCGGCCTCTCTCCTGGAGGCGCTCAGTCAGACCCAGTGGTGACATGTGGCAAGACGCTCCTCGGGGCGCATCTTGCTTGGGCCTCTCTCCAGAAGGCCCTCAATCAGACCCAGTGTTGACACGTGGCAAGACGCTCCTCGGGGCGCGTCTTGCTTGGGCCTCTCTCCTGGAGGCGCTCAGTCAGAATGAGTAGTGACATGTGGCCTGACGCTCCTCGGGGCGCGTGTTGCTTGGGCCTCTCTCCTGGAGGCGCTCAGTCAGACCAAGTGGTGACATGTGGCAAGACACTTCTCGGGGCGCGTCTTGCTTGGGCCTCTCTCCTGGAGGCCCTCTGTCAGACCCAGTGTTGACATGTGGCAAGACACTCCTCGGGGCGCGTCTTGCTTGGGCCTCTCTCCTGGAGGCGCTCAGTCAGACCGAGTGCTGACATAAGGCAAGACGCTCCTCGGGGCGCATCTTGCTGGGGCCTCTCTCCTGGAGGCGCTCAGTCAGACCCAGTGCTGACATGTGGCAAGACCCTCCTCGGGGCGCGTCTTGCTTGGGCTTCTCTCCTGGAGGCCCTCAGTCAGACCCATTGTTGACATGTGGCAAGACGCTCCTCGGGGCGCGTCTTGCTTGGGCCTCTCTCCTGGAGGCGGTCAGTCAGACTGAGTAGTGACATGTGGCCTGACGCTCCTCGGGGCTCGTCTTGCTTCGGCCTCTCTCCTGGAGGCGCTCAGTCAGACCCAGTGGTGACATGTGGCAAGACGCTCCTCGGGGCGCATCTTGCTTGGGCCTCTCTCCAGAAGGCCCTCAATCAGACCCAGTGTTGACACGTGGCAAGACGCTCCTCGGGGCGCGTCTTGCTTGGGCCTCTCTCCTGGAGGCGCTCAGTCAGAATGAGTAGTGACATGTGGCCTGACGCTCCTCGGGGCGCGTGTTGCTTGGGCCTCTCTCCTGGAGGCGCTCAGTCAGACCAAGTGGTGACATGTGGCAAGACACTTCTCGGGGCGCGTCTTGCTTGGGCCTCTCTCCTGGAGGCGCTCAGTCAGACCCAGTGCTGACATGTGGCAAGACCCTCCTCGGGGCGCGTCTTGCTTGGGCTTCTCTCCTGGAGGCCCTCAGTCAGACCCATTTTTGACATGTGGCAAGACGCTCCTCGGGGCGCGTCTTGCTTGGGCCTCTCTCCTGGAGGCGGTCAGTCAGACTGAGTAGTGACATGTGGCCTGACGCTCCTCGGGGCTCGTCTTGCTTCGGCCTCTCTCCTGGAGGCGCTCAGTCAGACCCAGTGGTGACATGTGGCAAGACGCTCCTCGGGGCGCATCTTGCTTGGGCCTCTCTCCAGAAGGCCCTCAATCAGACCCAGTGTTGACACGTGGCAAGACGCTCCTCGGGGCGCGTCTTGCTTGGGCCTCTCTCCTGGAGGCGCTCAGTCAGAATGAGTAGTGACATGTGGCCTGACGCTCCTCGGGGCGCGTGTTGCTTGGGCCTCTCTCCTGGAGGCGCTCAGTCAGACCAAGTGGTGACATGTGGCAAGACACTTCTCGGGGCGCGTCTTGCTTGGGCCTCTCTCCTGGAGGCCCTCTGTCAGACCCAGTGTTGACATGTGGCAAGACACTCCTCGGGGCGCGTCTTGCTTGGGCCTCTCTCATGGAGGCCCTCTGTCAGACCCAGTGTTGACATGTGTCAAGACGCTCCTCAGGGCGCGTCTTGCTTTGGCCTCTCTCCTGGAGGCGCTCAGTCAGACCGAGTGCTGACATGTGGCAAGACGCTCCTCGGGCCGCGTGTTGCTTGGGCTTCTCTCCTGGAGGCCCTCAGTCAGACCCATTGTTGACATGTGGCAAGACGCTCCTCGGGGTGCATCTTGCTTGGGCCTCTCTCCTGGAGGCCCTCAATCAGACCCATTGTTGACATGTGGCAAGACGCTCCTCGGGGCGCGTCTTGCTTGGGCCTCTCTCCTGGAGGCGCTCAGTCAGACCGAGTGCTGACAAAAGGCAAGACGCTCCTCGGGGCGCGTCTTGCTGGGGCCTCTCTCCTGGAGGCCCTCTGTCAGACCCAGTGTTGACATGTGGCAAAA